>NC_056739.1:1324737937-1325050437 GCF_019279795.1 Protopterus annectens | reverse complement strand
CACACTTGCTTTTGCTTAAACATTGTTTAGCATTCCTTTGCCAGACACTCCAAAATAAAAGTTAATGCTTTTCTAAGTTTTGGAAAATTGCACTATTCATTACGTTCTGCCATTTCTTCTACAAAGCTTAAAACATCAATGGATAATTTAGCAGAGGATAGTAATAACAAACTCCCTTACAATGTCCAAATTAGATTTAAAACTTGATATCCTACAACACTGAAACAATGCAAAGAACACTGAGAAGGGAAGATCAGTGGTGTACTTGGTCTGCAGGAGAAGGGCAAAGATAAAGCAAAGAACATAAGAGGGAGTATTGCTGAATCACATAGTATATTTATAATGGGAGATTTTGTTAATAATGTATTTTATGAGGATTAAAATTAACAAAGCAGAATTTGATGTGGGTGAAACTGTGTGATCTGACATAAGAATGACAGTGCAGATAGTGAAGTAAGGATCGATGAATCTGGGCAAAGTGCTGGAAGGTAGAGATCTCAGTGACCATATTAGAGGTCCTGTTGTTAAGGATAGCAGAGTCAAGGAGCTGAAGATGTATACGGCTCAAAAGAGTGTCTGAGTAGCTGATGTGATGAGCAGGAGATGAGGTAGCAATAGACTGCAACTTATAAAAACAGACTGCAGGGGCCATCTGCACTGGGTGCCAAAAATGAAGAAGAGCAAGAAGAAAATGATAAGGAGAAGAATGAACACAGCAGGAGGTCTTCTCATGGCAATGACCTAGGAAGAGAAAATGATAAGGAGAAGAATGAACACAGCAGGAGGTCTTCATCTCATGGCAATGACCTAGGAAGTGAAAATGATAAGGAGAAGAATGAACACAGCAGGAGGTCTTCATCTCATGGCAATGACCTAGGAAGTGAAAATGATAAGGAGAAGAATGAACACAGCAGGAGGTCTTCATCTCATGGCAATGACCTAGGAAGTACCCATTTCCACAGAAAATATGGAAAGGCAAGTAACCAAGGTTCTGGTAGAAGCTAAATCTGAGCAAAAGGTGTGGGCCTACACAAAGAACATGAGCATTCTAGGCATGATCTTTATTAAAGCATAACTGTCTGCAAGTGGTGGAGATGAATGAATGCAGGGTAACATCAACCTACTTCAATGATGTTCGTGATCCTGCAGAGTGAGAATGAAGAAAATAAAGACAGATAAGGGGCTTCATTAGGACACTAATGAAGTGAGTGACAAAAAGGCAAAAAGACGAACTAAAATGTATATGAAAAGGATGACATGATTATACATGATAACAAGAGGACATATTACAAATGAAAACCATGTGTTGAGGAAACTGATGAGGAGGCTTGGAAAATGCAACAAACATCATTTTAGGATCCACATCAGCTCTTGAGAAGAAGGTAGTTAGATGTATATGGGAGAAGAAAAATCATACCCTTCTACTGCATTGTAATACTGATCCAGTGAACATTCTAATAAAAAAGTGCAAATAGAAAAGCAGGCCAACAACACAGGCATTAGAAATCGGGTATGCTTATTGTCCATTTCTCTAGCTGCATTGTGGTTTGAGGTTCTTTTATTATGGTTTAACCAGAAGCCTGGGATGAGTTTGCTAACTCCATTTTGATTTTCAAGACCTCCTCTCTCATTGGCTCCACTATAGAACCAATTAAATAAAACAAATAGTGAAAGAAACAGTAAAAGCCAAGGCTAAACTTGGAATATTCCTCAGAATGTAGAGCATTTGTGAGGTGTGACTAGGTCACCACAACGATGAATAGTTAAAACCCTAAAGATGTGTTATACAAGTATATCATCATACTATGCCTCATGTGAGAATTAAGGATAAATTAAAGAAGAGTATGCAAGCTGTAACAAGATTTCACTGATGTTAAATTCATTTAAAAGAATTTTAGAAGTATATGAGTGGGAATATTTTCTTGAGCTCTAAAATCAAGTGATGTAGTTTTATATGGTTTCCAGGGGACCTGGGATTCAGAGGAAGCTCATTTTGATGCAGTTACAGTGTAAGATCAAGAAGGCTGCTTACAGTACCTGTTAGCACCACTGTGTCTTTCAGGACACTGACTGTAATGTCTGTAACTGTCTCCCTCCAAGCAAGGTATGGTGAGCTTAAGAAATATTTCAGACAGAGGTAGAGGCAGGCAAAGTGTCAAAGTATTTCACTGGTGATTTTTTAAGAAGCTAAATGTGTACAATACATGGTGCACACATCAGAAATGCTGTGTATATATATATATATATATATATATATATATATATATATATATATATATATATAGAGAGAGAGAGAGAGAGGGCTTTAAAAACACACACACACACACACACACACACACACACACACACATGCACACGCGCGCACACACACACACACACACACACACACACACACACACACACACACACACGTGTGTGTGTGTGCGTATGTTTATAGAATGTATAGCTATAAATCTTCTGTCAGAATATATGTATTTTCTTTAGGTACATCCTATTTACATTTTCAATGCATGTATTCCCCTTCCTGTGTGTATCATCATAACAGTTGCAGCTAGCTCATTTGGTGCCCTGTGCTTCTTCCCCCTCAACCCAAACTTCTGTGGTCCAGAAAAATGTTCTCTGTCTTTGCATATGCATCCCCTTGGTGCAGTTTTTAAGAACTTTCATTTAAGTAGACAGAATACTGCTTAAATGAATGCCAGTACAATCACCAACTCTTCTGAAATACCAGTCATGCCCCTCAACAGCTTGCACCCAGGGCAGCTACCCCTTTACCCCACTGTAGCTATGCTATTGGTTAACTCTGTAACCAGTCAAAAACCCTACCCAGGTCCTGTTAAGCTTAAAACAAAATGAAACGTCACACGACATGCACTAAAACACTACACACTGTAAAACTACACAAAACTACTACCACCACCATCAAGACCAAACATACCTAAAATGAATATTACCTTAGATTTAAAAAGCTAGTACCTAAAACTTGCAAAAGTAAAATAAAATGAGAAGTGTAACCAGCCAAGACATAAATGTCATTACAGGTAAAATGGACCAACTCCTAAATAACTACTTTAAATAAGATTAAACAATCACATCCTAGCATAACGCTCATGTCATTACTAAAATACAATGAAAAATAAAAATATTTAAAAAAGATCACTTCAGAACTAGAGTAGAAAACCCCTGTAAGACATGACATAGGAACTGTATAAGCCCCACTGATTAAACAGCTTATTCAAACATGATTTTTACATCTCTGTGAAATTAATGAACAGCAGAGAAATGAGAATATGTGGTGGGCTTCCAGAGTGCAATGCATAAAATATTTTTTACTGTAAGATTTACAGTCTTATATATTATTTTTCTTCATTTTTAGTTAGCAATTTGTTTAGTCATTGCTTATTTCTTGGTGAAAAAAAATTGGTGGCATACTTGGTCAAATTACATTCTGCTAAATATGAATAAATATAAAAAGTAAATAAATATAGTACATAAAAACAAATGAAATAAATATATTGAATAAATATAACAGATGCATTTAATAAATAAATTAAATAATAATAAATAAATATATTGCTAAATAATTTATAAATATACATAAATCAGTATGTTCTGTCTTCTTCTCTAGGTATGTTACCAGGGAATTTATATATATGTTTTCAGGATGTGGGGAGGGATCCTCGTGTAAAATTACTTTTCAAAATAAGAAAGTGAATAGATAAATAAAATAATAAAACATCAAAAAAGGGTGAGTAACATTTAAAAATAATTGTAAAGTCAGTCTATTTCTATCATCACTTTAGCAGGGAAAAATTAAAGTAACCAGGACTATTGCGATTTATTTATTTATTTTGTTTACCAAGACAGAGCACTGATCAAATTTTGCCAATTGTAGGTTTAGCCGGGGTTACATATATAGTAATAATAGTAACATAAAATTAAATGTATAACTAAATTATACAGTATAGTAATGTAATATAACAAAAATGTAAAACAATAAACACATATTTACAAGAAGGTTGAAAAAGAGCTAGGATCAGGAGCATACAATGTATACTACAAATGTTATAGGTGAGGTAACTGGTCCAGCCCAAGAAGGAACAAAGTATATACAAGTATGAAGGGAAATTTTAGCAGTGAAGGGGGCAGAAACTGCATAATGTTAAGAGCTGCAGTAGAAGAGCTTGTAACAGGAGGAGTGACTATTAGATATATAGTAGGGAATGGATAGGGCTGGCAGGAAGCAGTGGGCATGAATCTAAATTTCATACAGGTTAGGGCATTAAGTAGGATACATTCAGAATCGTGAATGAAAAAAGACCAAAGACTGACAGACTGACCACAAAAGGCCGAAAACAGAACACCGAATGCATTTGCTACTAGCTTTTAAGAAGTACTAAAAAAGCCAGTAGCTTGTTGTTCACGATTGTAGAACAGCAGGCCTGGGGGTCTTGCCCTTCCCCTTTCCCCACTGTAATGCAATCAGGGAGTTGGTATATATAAGTAGTAGGGGCTGTGCGTTTATTGTTCGGCATTCTGTTTTTTTCTCCTTTTGTGGATGATG
Source organism: Protopterus annectens (assembly GCF_019279795.1). NCBI lineage: Eukaryota > Metazoa > Chordata > Ceratodontiformes > Protopteridae > Protopterus > Protopterus annectens. The sequence continues at coordinate 1,325,045,873 of NC_056739.1, read as the reverse complement.
TTTGAGTCTTTAGTGTAATTTCCATTTGAGATCATGAATGTATTCCAATTAAGCTCGCAAGGTTTTGAGGGAAGAATGCAATAGTGCAAAAATGGGAGTTTGGTGACATGGTCTGTATTCTGGCATGTGTACATATACAGTTCATTTAGGGATTGTTAGAAATGAGGTCTGAATTGTTTGTAGTCTCTGATTTCAGTGAGATCAGATGGCAATGACTGCCACTGTTTAGGGGCAAGAAAAAAGAAGATGTGGTCTGTAGAATGAAGTTTAGGGGGTCAAGTTATAAAAGTACTGCCATTGCTGGATTGGCTTCTTAGGTTGCAGTGTGCCTTTGATGTATTTAATCTCATAGTTTTGGAAGGAGGGGGTCTTGGCATAAGAGTTTGAAGAGAAGGCAGCCAAGAAGGAGGCTGGCTCTGTCTTGAATAGGTAGCCCTTTCCAGGGTGTTACAGTGATGTTCAGATTTTATTAGAAAGAAAATGACTTGGGTAGTGTATCTGTAAGGCAGTGGCAAACAGAGGTAGATCATACTCTACTGGTGCAAGCAAGAACACTTTGCATAAGGCTACTCTAGCAGGTTGTAAGAGGAAATGAGATATCTTTTGAGCCCAGGATAGGAGGAAGTTGACTTTGGATCTGACTTTCTGAATGTGGTCTTATAAGATGAGGGATTGTTCAAGCCAAATACCAAGATATTTAAATGATGTGGTGGATTCAGCCTAGTTGTTGTCTTGGTCTTTGATACAGAGGGTTGGTGGCAGTGCAAAGCTAATTGTTTAGTTCTAGAAGGTCAGCTTGAAGATGATTCAGAATGATATCATGAGAAGTGCTGGATCTAAAGATAACCAGGTCATCAGCATAAAGGAGTTGTAAATGAGGTGTGTCAAGAGGAGTTTATTTATAAAACTGAGAATGGTATTGGTACAAGAATTGCCAGGTCAGTGGCCCAGGAAAGGTCAATGAATACTGTCCCAGTGAAGTCACCCATGTCCAAGTTAGCAATAATGTTATCAGCAAGTGTCCAGAGAGCAGTCATGCTACTTATATCTGCCCAAAAGCAATGATGTTTCCAAGAAAGTAAGTGGTATTTGTCAAGGTAAGTAGCAAGCTGGTTGTGAATGATTTTTTCAAGGACGTTACCAAGGCTAGGAAGGATTGAGATGGGACAGAATTGAGAGGCTGAGAGAGTTTGGGATCTTTTGGTACAGGTCTGACAAAGGCTGATTCCCAGATAGAGGACATGGTATTGGTTGTGAGGCCATGGTTGTAGATGATTTTTCATTGGAGTGACTATGAAATCTCTACAGTGTTAGAGAAAGTAAGGATGGAGGTAATCACCAGCAGAGGGAAAGTCTAGAGGAATCTACTCTAGTAAGGGTGAAATTATTTGCTTGCTATTTTGATGAATGTAAAAGCTGTGAGGTATTCTGGGAAATCTGGGTGAATTTGTGTCAGAATGTAATTATTTCTGCTCTATGGAAAGACTAGGAAATTATTTGATAAAATCAGCAGGTAAAAGATTTCTTGTAGAGCATGGAATATGGACAAGAAAGGAATGTTCTTTAGGTGGATGTCTACCAAAGATGCTATTTCCCTTACGCTATAACTGTTTGGGGAGTGAAGGAAAGTGATTTGTTTTGATTTGAGATAAATAGCTGTGTACCTGCATATGGCTTGTTTAGTAATGTTCCATAACTCTGTGTATTGCTCTTTTGAGTTAGGACTGAGGTCCTTTTTTCCAGAATTTCCAGAATTTTTTCATTACATAAATGCAATAGAGTTTTGAACTGTTTTTAGACCCATGAAAATAAAATGTAACTGACCAACAAAGCTAAAACAAAATGAATTTAATATAAAATAGATAAGTGCTTTCACGGCCAACAAAGGTGCTTCAACAGATGACAATATACAGCTCAGTTCAAATACTATATAAATATAATAACATTAATTAATTAAATAAATCATGTTACTTAAGTGTCGGAACTTAGTATGGGAAATGCCAACATTTCAAAAGGGGATCTGTTAATTTGTTAGTGATAAGTAGTGGTAACTTGTGCTGCCCTGCAGAAATGTTGGTAGCTAACACAGTCAGTCTCTCTTTGTTCTTCTTAAATCTATGAACATTTTTCTCAAACATGGAAGCAAAGATTTTATCAGGTAGCAGTCATCACAACATGCCCATTGGTCAGCAATGTAGACTGCATACTCATTCAAATTCTTTCTTAATATTGTCAGACAGTTTCAGTAGCTAATGGGTCACTTGGTGGAACCCCATATGAAACACTCAGCTATCTGATTACATCTGTACTTAAAGCAGTTCTTCCTGGGAACAGACAGCTGGGAACGTCCGAGTCCTATGTGGGATTTGAGCACTTTTTGTTTAAGACTGGTCCTACTAATGTGAGTTTCTCTGCTTCGTGTCTGAAGAAACCAGCGGTACAGAGCTTTATCCAACACACCATCATCACTCCAAACTCTCACTTTTGTGGCAAGGAAGCAGTTATCCCTACATCCAGGTACAATTTCAAGGTAATCTCATATCTTCTCCTTTGCACAAACAATGTCACAGACTATGGAGTTGCCCACACCAAAGTGACTGGAAACATCACAAAGCTATTGTCTTTTTTCAATATATTCAGTAACCTTAAGTTTCGATGGGATGTTTTCTCTTTGTCACTGTTCAGTAAAGCAGTTCATATGCCTGTGGTTTTATACTAGCAGACTGGGGAAAGCTGTGTGCTAATTATCTAATTACACGTCAATGATCACTGAGACACAGGATCATAGGAGGTTACTAGGCTATCGACCCAGAGGTCATTTCAAGCCTAGCCATTTCATCCCAATGTAATACCAATGATACTCTAGTCAGTACCCAGGACTATATTTACTAATGACTGCCCATGTCCCGGAGGATTGTGGGCACTATACCCAGTAAGAATTTAAGGTGCTCCATCCACTTATCTAGGTTCCTTTTGAACAGTGTTATTGTGGTGCCCTGCTTCACATGAATTGGCAGCCTACTTCAAAGACATGGCAGTCACTGGGAGACAAATCTGTCCTTCCAGCACTTCCTATTCAAGTTATAGGCCATATTTAGGCCCCTGGAATGGGTAGATCTAGTCCCATTTGATTTACGGATGTGCACCAAATTCATTAGGTTTGGGATGGAGATTGCTCTGTAAGCTAGGCATAAATCTCCCCTAAGAAGTCTATACGATACTGAGTATAGTGATACGGCTTCTGTGTAAGGCATATGCTGGAGTCCCTTGATATTCTTTGTTAGAAACCTCTGCAGTCTGTCCAATTGCTGCAGGTGCTTTGTACAGTACATTCTAAAAGGGGCATTATACTCAATTATGGGCCTGATTAGTGACGAGTATAGAGGGGTTATATCCTCCTTTGATCTAGAGGCAATTCCTTTGTTAATCAAGTGTGCTAAGTAGAAATCCTTTGGCGGTCAAAGTTAAGGTCACAGTCTACTTGTAATCCCATATCCCTTACCACTTCATAGGTACATAGGGTATTGTTCATTTGATAGTCTGTAGGGACATTGTTTTTACTGAAGGGAATGAAGATGCATTTTTTTGAATTTAGTTTGAGACTGATTAAAACACCAGTCATTGGTCTGTGTAAGACCCTCCTGAAGTATACTGGCATCCTTTGGGGATTCGATAATTGCACCCATTTTGCAGTCGTCCACAAACTTGGTCAGCCACAGCCCCTTCGTTTTTGCCTGATCTTCTGAGAAATATATACCAAATAATAGATGGCCCAGCACTGACCTTTGTGGCACTCCAATGGTGACAGGTCTGCTGGTTGATATGGAGTTACCTGCTTTGATAGTGTGTGTCCAGTTTGTGAGCCAGTTGGCAACCCATCTTACAACAAAGGGATTTACATTCAGTTTGCTAAGTTTATTGGTAATGCCTGAGTATGAGATTGTCTTTAGGGCTTTGGCCAAGTCAGTGTATGCTGTGTGCACAGATTTCCCTTGGCAATGGCTCTGGTCACATTTTTGAAGAAGTCCACCAGGTTTAACAGTCAGGATCTGCCCTTGAAAAAGCCAAATTGGGTTGGATCTGGGGTTTGGAGGTCATCTATGTCTTTATTTAGGATGTCTATAATGATATGTTCCATGGCTTTATATATGAGGCTGGTCAGACTTATGGGTCTATAATTCCCTAGGTCTGTCGCTAAGCCACCTTTGTGGAGGTGAATAACTGTTGCTGTTTTCCACTCTGCAGGAACATAGCCTGTGGACAGGCTGTAACTGAAAGGGGTACTTAATGGTGATGCTAGTTCATGTTTTAGCTTGTTTAAAAGACAGCCTGGGATGCCGGCTGGCCCCATAGGGGCTGTGTTTTTTTTGCCTGAGACAAGGCTTTACTGACCTGCTCTTCGGATATATAGAGTGTGGGGGGGAGATGGGGGCAAGGTTTGTGATAAGTTTGGAGGAAATAAGGGAATGACATTTTTACCAAATCTGTCCACCAGCAGGTTTGCTATCTCTGCAGGATCAGTGAGTATGATACCATCAGTCACTAGTTTGGCACATGCTTGAGTCCTACCTTTTAGTTTGCATACATAGCTGTAAAAGGCCTTATGGTTATCCTTAGCTGTGATTGCTAGGTTTTCTCAAAGTTACTCTTAGAGGATTTAACATGTTGTCTTATTTGCCTGTTGAGGCTGAGGAGGGTGCTTTTCCATTGTTGGGGCAGTGCATCAGTTTTCTTAGACAGCAACCTTTTACATTTCTTGTAATGTTTGTTGATGCTGGATGTCCAGCTTGCTTTTACTTAGAACTCTGGCTTTGATTCTGTCTGGAACAGCTGAGTCTATACACTTGTACTAGTGATTGTACAGGGCTTTAGTGTAAGCTTTATTGTAGTTACCACTTCCAGCTGGGGGTAAGGCTTGGAATAGAAATAGAGCAAAATCCCTAAAAGTGAAGACATCTCTGATCAATACTAGTAAAAAACTATGATCACTCATAAAATCATCCAAGGCCAACTTTGAGAGAAAAATCGCCAAGGACTCAAAAGACAATCATAAGGCCTTCTTTAGCTATGTTAGAAATCTGGGTGGAAACTCCCTGATATGCTCAGAATTAGTCCAAAATGATACAAAAATCACTGAACCCACAGACATTGCAAACATACTGGCAGACAGGTTCAGTGAAAATTTCTCCCCTCCCTCCCCCCCAAAAGGAGAAATATCTATCCCAGCAGAGTGTAGCCTCCCAATCATCTCAAATGCCCAGGTGAGAGCTGCTCTCTCTAAAGCTAAAAACACAGCATCAATGGGACCGGATGGTGTCCCCGGCTGTGTGCTACACAAACTCAATGAGGAACTAAACCCACACATAAGGCTGCTGTTTAATCTTAGCCTTACCACAGGATACGTACCCAAAGGGGTCTACTTTAAATAACCGAACTGACACTTCACCGACACGTAGAAGACCGAGACGAAACGACCGAAAAGCAAGTTGATCGAAAAGGTGATTTGCCAACAGCCGAAAGACCGACAAGGGCAACGTGTGAGCGCGACTCGGTAAGTGTGCGATAGTGAAGATTTAGGAGCGGTCAGGTAAGTGTGCGATATTGAGGGATTTTGGGTTAGGGTGTGGGAAAGGTGAGTGTGCGGTAGTGTCGGAGTTAGGGATTTTGGGTTAGGGTGTGGGAAAGGTGAGTGTGCGGTAGTGCCGGAGTTAGGGTTCGGGTAATGTAAGTTTGTGATAGTGACGGACTGTAGTTTAGGGATGGGTTAAGTGAGTTAGGTTTAGAGTGCGTGTAGGGTGAGTGTGCGATAGTGACAGGCTTTATGTTTTAGGGTGGGTTAAGTGAGTTAGGGTTAGGGTGCAGGTAGGTTAAGTGTGCGATAGTGACAGTCTTTAGGTTTAGGGGTGGGTTAAGTGAGTTAGGGTTAGGGTGCAGGTAGGGTAAGTGTGCGGTAGTGTCGGACCTTAGGGTTAGGGTTTGGGTTAAGGTTAGTGTATATGTCATTGTGTGTAATGTGTAGTTTACGTTTTTTGTGTCGGTGTAATGGTGTTCGGTTTTGTGAGTTGTCGGTGTTGTGTGATTTGGGGTCGGTGTTTTGTGTGTCGGTGAAGTGTCGGTTCGGTTATTTAAAGTAGACCCACCCAAAGAGTGGCGTACAGCAACTGTAGTCCCACTCCACAAAGGCGGTGCTTCTATGGACCCTGGTAATTACCGCCCCATAAGCTTAACAAGCCTGGTCTGCAAAGCTATGGAGAGGATCATAATGGAACTCATAAATAAAGACATAGGGGACCTACAGACATTGGATCCTACCCAATTCGGCTTTGTCAAGGGCAGATCATGCCTCTTGAACTTGGTCGACTTTTTTGAAACAGTCACCAAGGCCATTGATGAGGGTAAGGCAGTTCACACAGCCTACCTTGACCTTGCAAAAGCTTTCGACACAATACCCCACTCGGGTATCTTAGAAAAGCTCACCAGCTTAAATGTAAACCCATATGTCACAAGATGGGTTGCAAACTGGCTCAAGGACAGAACCCACAGGGTTAGAGTTGCTGGTGCCATGTCAGACTCCAAGCCGGTCACAAGCGGTGTCCCACAGGGCTCAGTCCTGGGCCCCCTCTTGTTCGGCATCTACATTTCAGAAGTGCAGGCAAACATAGGAGGATTGTGGCTGACAAAGTTTGCAGATGACTGCAAACTGGGCGCCATAGTTGAAAATCCATCAGACACAGATATCCTTCAGAGAGGTCTCATAGAAACGGATAACTGGTGCCAGAGCCATGGCCTTAAGCTAACAGCCAAAAATGTATAGTCATACCCTTTGGTAAAAACAAGGTAACCCCAAGTTACCACATTGGTGGCAATCCATTAAGCACAGAAGAGGTTATCAGGGACCTGGGGACCCAAGTTGACAGTAACCTTTCTTTTGACACTCACATTGCCAAAGTGGTTAGGAGGACCTTCTACATTGCCCACCTGATTATGAAGGGATTCACATCCAGATCAAGGGAGGTCATTGTTCCCCTGTACTCTTCACTTATCAGACCAATGATTGAGTACAATGCCCCATTCAGAATGTATCTTGCCCAACACCTGCAGCAATTGGAAAGACCCCAAAAGTTCCTCACCAAAAGGATAAAGGGGCTCAAAAATATGCCATATGCTGCCCGACTGAAGAAACTCCAGCTCTATTCAGTCGCATACCGTCTGCTCAGAGGTGACCTGTGCCTGACATACAAGGCCATGTCCAATCCAGAATTAATGGACATGCTCCACCTCAAAAAATCCAAATCCACCAGAGCCACAAGAGCAAGAGACTTAAACCTCAACATGGATATAAATAGGACGTGCTGGAGGGACAGATTCATCACCCAGAGACTCCCTATGCTGTGGAACAGAATCCCGGTCCATGTGAGACAGAGCACCTCGCTGGCTCTGTTCAAGAGGAATCTTGACCAGTGGATGGGAGATCGTAGGTTTACCCCAGGGATCATCTCTGTATCACTGCTGGACAGAGGCACAGCAAACTAATGGGTATAGTATTCTTCAACCTAAGGGGTGGTGAAAGCCACACAACTCTGGCTAGGCTTATAAATGCCCTAGGGCAGATAGCCTAGTATGAACCTATGAACCTATGAACCTATGAATGCTTTTATACCATCCCCTAGGAGGGTATAGTTTGCATTGGTGAAGTTTGTTAATTTGGCTTCGCCCTTTGTGAGTTCTGGTGTCAGTGCCAGTTTGAAAGTGACTGATTTGTGGTCAGATTTAACTAATGAGGGTCTGACAGTTGTGATGGTGCACCTGTTTGTCATATTAGTGAGAACCAGATCTATTATGTTTCTTGCTCTTGTTGGGGTTTGAACAACTTGTTCCAGGGCATGTGAGTTAACAAAGTCAATGAATGTTTGCACTAGTGAGTTAGGGTTAGAGTGGGTTTCCAAGTTGGTGGTGGGATAATTGAAATCCTCCTTGACCAGAGTGTTTGGCAATATTTGGATTGACTCCAGTTTGGTCAAGTAAGCCTTATGAGTATCATGATCTATGAAGGAGGATCTATAACTTGATATGACCTGAACGGGGGTTTTACTCACAGTGATCTGAACTTGGAGTAACTCCATGGAGTTGTCCTTTCTATCTAGTCATGAGGTGAATTTATCTCTAATACAGAAAGAAATATTGCCTCCTTTGGTTCTCACCCATTCATTTTGTGGTCTGAAGGTGTGAAAGGCATTGCAGCTTTGCAAGGCCAGGGTACTCTCTGAGGCCTTGAACCATATTTTTGTCAGTGCACAGACATCCAGTGATAGGATTGCTTCCAGGGTGTGCAGGGTTTGGTTTAGGCTCTTAGCGTTTAGCAGCATAACCCTTATTTCATTATGACTGGCAATTTTCAGATTGGCACTATGGAAGAGGCAAGAGCCTTTGCCAGCAGCCAAAAGCCTAGTGGTGCCAGGTGCAAACCGTCTCTGGCAAAGCAGCAAGGTTTGTCAATCACATCATCCTAGGATGACAGAAACTGGACTCCCTTTGAATGACATCAAAAACTAAGCCAATTACTGAAATCAATCATTTTTTGTTTATACTGTGGCATTGTTAGGAAAATGTATAACTGCAATGCAATATGTACGCTTAGTGTATTAAAATGTATAACTGCAATATGCAGGTTTAGTGTATTAAGGGTTAAAAGGAGTTAATACATTTATTCTGCTTATTCTGTGTGAAAGTATGCAGCTGCTAGAAGCTCTGAAAAGAGAACAATGGATGTCTGTAAATCCACCATGGTCAGCAGAAAGTGTATTGAGGCCAGGACTGTACCTTGAATGTATCATATCAGAACTAAAGAAAGAATTATGAGAAACTAAGGGAAGCTGAAACAAACTCAAGGCCAGGTTGTTTTTCTCAAAAAAACATGTTTTTGCAAGACAGCAATTATTTGACCATGTCAGCAGCAAATCTAATAATAGCATCTTTCTGTGAACTTGTAGAAAACTGTATAAAAACTGTAGGCTGAACTATGGAAAATCAGACAAACCTTGTACCTACATGCTTTGTCTCCTTGCTGCAAGTAATAAAGGGTGCCTTTCTTGAACCTAATGTGCATTGATCTTTGTGTTTTCCTTTACAGATTGGTCCTTCGGACCAGAAACCCTCTCTTCACCTCAGATCAGACGGCCAGGTGGCTGAAACCGTACATGGAAGAAACCAAATCGGTTCTCCTTATATGTAAAGTCCTCCGACTGAATTGTCATTAAAAGAGGCCAGCCACTTTCTGATCTGTGACTGAAGGATGGGTTTTCCGCGAATCGGCGATCAATCACATGGGCTCAGGTAAGGTGAATCTACTTTTTTTCTGTTTTAGGATCAGGGACTAGATGTGTATTGTTTTTGTCGGATTGTATTTTTCTTACAGTCGGGGATAAGAAAGGTACTGTCTTGTCATAGATCAGAAGAAACAGAATAAGTAGACTTTAGGTAGTCATTCTGAAGAGACTATAACAAAATCCGTGGTACACATTAAAACTAGAGAATCAAGGTGAAGTTATGTAATAATCAAAGGTAAGGGAAAATGGGTAATAACTATGCAAAAGCACTCCGAGACCCACCGTTAACGGAAGATGCAAAATATATGCAGTCACAGCGCGCAATGTTAGATACTTTTCAAAATGGGTTATTAAATACGAATTTGACAGAAAATTGGAAAAATCCTCACTCATCAAACTTATTAAACAACTTAAAACTGATTCTAAAGGTCAGGTAAAAAAGCAACGACAGTTAGGAATTCCCCAGGCACACAGGTGGCTGGAGGAAGTAAACCGTAGGGACCAAAAGAACAAGGATTGAAAAACAATGTTTTAGATAGGGAGGATAACAACCTAGTAATAGCAACAGCACCTCCGCCTCCCCCTCCCTTACCAGAATATAGAGCGAGTAGACAGGTAGATCCACCTCTGCTATATCCTGTGGTCACTGAGGATAGGGACGTTATAAAACTAAAACTAGCTAAAATAAGGGATCCCATTCAAACTAGGTCCCGAACAAAAGCAGGTAATCGGGAGTCATGGCAGAAATTTAAAGACACACAACCTGCAGGAGAAGAAGAAGAGGAAATATGTCCACTCATAGAAGTACCGAACTCTCAGGCTGGGCAGGATAATCAGGATCCAGCCATCTTAGTATACAGACCCTGGACTCTGGAAGATATCCGGAAAGCTACAGAAGGGATTCCCCATCCGAAAATTAATTTTAGAAAATTCTCAGATGATTTACAAGGAATGAGGCTAAGTTACCATTTAAACGGGGAAGAAATAGAAAGGGTAGTTCAACAAATTGTAGGGCCAGACTGGTACATGATTTGTGGCAATTGGAATCCTCGTGATGCTGAACAAAAACCCCTTCCTCATAGCAGTGCAGATTTAGACGCTAGAGTAAAAGGACTTACAGACGCATCTCTGAAAAATGGAAACCTAGGGCAGACTGGACATGCATTAATCAATGCATCCAACAGGAGGGTGAGACAGTTGACCAATATTTCGCTAGGCTACTGGAATGTTTTAATAACCACTGTGGGATGCAGATCCCCGAAGACCAAAAACAAGATTCCCCATATAAACAGCAGTTGAAAAATGCATTTTTGAAAGGCAGTAGTGCACCTATAAGCAGTTTCATTACAAAACATATGGTTGATCATCAAACTAGCAGGCTACAATCACTACTCGAATATGCTAGGCATGCTGAAAGGCATTTCAATAGCAAAAAGAAAAAGAACGCTCAAGTATTTTCTGTAGAGGACAGAGCGGAAGTTTATGTAGTACACCCTGGAAAGAAGGGCAGGAAAAATGCACAGGGAGGTAGGCAGTCTGATCAATGATCAGAAGACTTTGAAGGACGTAAAAAAGGGGTGAATGTTTCAAATGTGGTAAAAAGGGACATTTGGCAAGGGATTGCAAGAAAAATAAAGCAACTACGGAAGACAAGGAGGGTGAAGACTGACTATATGATAGTCAGGAATCATTAGAAGGGGCTAGTGCAGAAAGGACAAATGAGAATGTGAAAAGGGAAATAGAGGAAGTACAGGGAACTGAAGATAGGGAAGGAGAAAATAAAGTGCTAGACTTGGCGTTATTGAGCTTGGAGCTCTACTTAGCAGATACTAAACCAGAAGTTATACTTTCGGTGGAAGGCAGGGAAGTCAAATTTTTGTGCGACTCAGGGGCATCACGAACCCTGATACACCCCTCCAAATTGCCAGGAAACTCAGAATCATCCGACTATATATTAGTCAAAGCAGCTAATGGGCAGCTATATCGGGAGTTCCTCTCCCGCAATATTACAATAACTGATCCTGTTTCGGGATTAACACAGAAAAGTAAGATTGTAGTTTCTGCAAAGTGCCCAGTGAATCTCTTGGGCAGGGATCTCATGCAGTTATTTGGTATAGCAGTAGTCCCAACCATGCAGGGAATGGAAGCACAGCGACAAACTAACACCTTTACGGTACAATCGGTGGGGGTGAAATGTTTTATTGGTATAGTCAGGACTTGGTCACAACTGGCCCGGGGACTGTGACCAAGGAGCTGATGAATGTAGCCATCAGTAAGTTTCCCTCCCTCGACATTGACAAACAACACCTGTTACATTGTACCATATATTTTTGTAATACACCAGGACCTGATAAGGAATATGAAGAAAAATGATTTAAGAACCATACAAATAGATTGATACTGCGTAACCTGTACTGGGACACAGTAGGGAATAGTGTAGTCTGCCTCAGGAATTTTTAACACTTTATAAATCTAATCGATTTTCACATGTTAGCCTGACCAAGTATAAAAATATACAGTGGGCAGACCTAGGGGAGAAAGCCACAAAATGGGAGGAACAAACAGAACTGGAACTGTCAGGACAGGGAATACAAGTACAAAAATTGAATTGGGTGACACAGACCAACCCAGGTGTGCACCTGCATTCTCTCAAAGACAGCTGATGGACACTCCTACTGAAGGAGGAAGAAAATGCCTTGCGAGATGTACCAGAGACTCTCTGGTCAACAGGGAAATCAGATGTACGACTTATCCGTACGGCAGGGCCAGTTAATATCACACCGAAATCAGCATTTAGACCACAGAAAAGACAATACCCCTTAAGGAAAGATGCAGACGCAGGGATAAAACCTATCATAGCAGCATTACTTAAGGGAGGGGTACTAGTGGAATCTCTCAATTCTCCATGTAATACACCTTTATTTCCAGTTAAAAAAGCCAATGGAGAATGGCGTATGGTCCAGGATTTGCAAGCTGTGAATGATGCAGTAATACCAAGGGCACCCATAGTGCCAGATCCACACACTCTGTTAAATGACTTAAAACCTCAACAAAAGTATTTCTCTGTGGTGGATATTAGTAACGCATTATTTTCAATAACGATACACCCAGATAGCCAGTATTGGTTTGCATTCACATTTCAGGGAAAAAGATACACATATACGCGACTACCACAGGGATATTGTGAGAGCCCTACGATATTCTCACAGGAAATGTCAAGTAACTTGGCAAGGTTTAATCCACTGAAGGGTAGTCAGATTTTACTTTATGTTGATGACATTTTGTTAGTGGCCCCCACCCTGCAGGATTGTAGGGAAGATACAGTAGCACTTCTACGATTTTTAGCCACTGAGGGACATAAGGTAAACAAAGACAAACTGCAGCTCTGGAAAAAACAGGTGAAGTACCTAGGATATGTGATATCCAAGGAAGGTAGAACATTAGATGAGGACAGAAAAGTGGCAATCTTGCAGGCACCAAAGCCTACCACCAAGAAGGAAATGATGTCCTTCTTGGGAACGACTAATTTTTGTCGAAGCTGGATTCCAAACTATGCCTTGGAATCTGCACCCTTAACTGAACTTATATATAAGACACCCATGGCAGTGCAAGATTTGTTACAATGGACATCAGAAGCAGAATCGGCTTTTTGTAAACTAAAACAATTAATAGCATCCTCTCTAGTTCTGGGATTACCAAATTATCATAAACTTTTTTTCCAGACTGTAGATTGCAAGCAGGGTTATATGACATCAGTACTAACACAAGAACATGGTGATAAGCAACGTCCCATTGCTTACTATTCATCACAGCTGGACCCAGTGGCATGGTCACTACCCCACTGTGTCCAGGCAGTTGTTGCAGCTGCAATGGCAGTGCAGGCATCAGCTTCAATAGTTTTGTTCCACCCCCTCACTTTGAGGGTACCCCATGCAGTCGCAATTATCTTGTTGCAAGAAAAGGTGGCATTTCTTTCCCCTGCTAGGCATCTCTCCTGCATGACTATATTATTGAGCCAACCTCATATGACAATTGAACAATGCTCGACTTTGAACCCTTCTACTCTGCTACCAACCCCTGCAGATGGCACACCACACTGCTGCTTGCAGGTAATTGAGCAAAAGACACTACCTAGAAAAGATCTCACAGATGTCCCCTTGGATAATGCTGAGGTGACATACTACATGGATGGCTCATGCAAAAGGGGCCCTGCAGGACAGAACCTAGTAGGATATGCAGTAGTCTCTGATACTGAAGTTATAGAAGCGAAATCTTTACCGCACCATATATCTGCACAGGCAGCAGAATTGATTGCCCTGACACGGGCATGTACTTTAGCAAAGGGTAAATGTGTAAACATTTTTACTGATAGCCAGTATGCTTTCTCCACTGTACATGTGTTTGCACAACAGTGGAAAAACCGGGGAATGATAACATCTACTGGCAAACCTATAAATCATGCGGAGTTTATTTTAGATCTTTTAAAATCTATTCAATTACCTCAGAAGGTGGCCATTTGCAAATGTGCAGCTCACACCCAGCAGCAAGATAGGATTTCAAAAGGTAATGCAACAGCTGATACAGCTGCAAAACAAGCAGCTACAGAGGTATTTCTTTTAAATGAGGAATTACAACCCTCTGAAATTTTGAATCTGGATATGTTAAAAACAATGCAGACATTTACTACGCAAGCTGAAAAACAGCGATGGATAAAACGAGGAGCAGTCCTCGAAAATGGGCTATACATCTCTAAGGAAGGGAAACCAATACTACCCTCTAATTTGTTCCGCTATGCGGCATTGTTGAGCCATAGGCAGTGCCATGTCTCAACAGGTGGGGATGATACAGCTGGTGAACCAAGCGTTCACAACGTATGGATTTACAAACTATTCTAAAAAATTTTGTTTAATTTGTCAGATTTGTAACAAACACCATGCACAGGGGGTGATAAAGCCAAAGCAAGGGAGATTTCCCACACCACCATATCCATTTCACACTATCTGTATGGATTTCATAGAATTGAACAAATGTGACAATAAGAATTATTGCCTTGTCATTATAGATATGTTTTCCAGATGGGTGGAAGCCTTTCCAACCAAAAACCCAGATGCAGCTACAGTGGCAAAAGTACTTGTTAAGGAAATTATTCCTAGGTTCGGCATTCCGGAGAGAATCTATAGTGACAATGGTACGCACTTTGTAAATCAAACCATACAACAGCTGAGTAAGTTTTTTGGTATTTCTTTAAAAAATCATTGTGTATATCATCCACAGTCTGCGGGGCTGGTTGAAAGACATAATGGTATACTGAAAAGCAAACTGAGGAAATTGATAGCTGAGACAGGGAAAACCTGGCTGTACTGTTTACCCCTGGCACTCTTGAACATGAGAACCATCCCTACAGCAAAAGGACTGACTCCTTTTGAGAAGCTGTATGGGAGGGCTTATTACACACCCCAGTGGAAACCTCTCATGTCATCAGACCAGGAAGCTGATTTTACGTTAGCTAAATATATGAAAAAGTTGTTGAGTTCTAAACATCTGTTGCAGTTTAATTCTGTTTCAGGTAAAAAACAAACCGAAACATCAGAAGTGGCAGTGACGCCAGGAGACTGGGTGTGGATTAAAATCGTGAAGTGAAAGAACTGGGCATTGCCAAAGTGGGAAGGTCCTTACCAGGTGCTTCTTTCAAAACCTACTGCAGTCAAAATAGCAGAGCGAGCTTCATGGATACATCTGACACACTGCAAGTTGGTGAAGAACTTCAAGCTGGACAAAGACCTTACCTCTCCATCGGGACCCTAAGCACACAATTCTGGCTACAAAGGGGGGTCAGATCAATAGGAACTGATCTGTCTCAAACCCAGTGAAGCAATCATCAGTGCTAAGGTCCTATAGGGCAGAGAGTAAGATCACATGTCCTGGGCGAAGATGACGGAAGCAAGAAAGATCCAAATGCATCTGTTTGGAAGAGCCGGAGAAAACAGGAATGTAGAACAACCATTTCCACAGAAATATTGCATGACCATCCTGTTGACTGTATTGGTAACAATAATCTTTTTATTGTGGCCATTTCTCTTCTCAGCCACACAAGTAGAATGAAGTAAACGTGCAAAGTGGCACCCAAATTTCAATACTTATCAGGCTATTAAGCACGCTTATGCAGACACCCTCAATATCTCCAATTGCTGGGTCTGTGCAGCTATTCCCTTAAATATGAATCAAACCTGGCAAGCACTACTGAAGAATGCAGTGAATGTGACATCAATTAAAAGAGTGACCTTATTTTTACTCAAGGCAAAAAGAGGAACAGTACGCAATTCCTGACTGCTACTTCGTGTGTGGTGATTGAGCATATAAATGGCTACCAGGCTACTGGTCTGGAAGCTGTTTTCTGGCATATCTGATTCCAGCAATACGATATGTATTGACACTACCCCAGGGGAAAATTCAAAATGTTCGAGAAATCAAGAAACCCGCTAATCCAGTGGGACAAGTTGATGCATCCTGGATATATCACCATGATCTAGCCCATGTGAGTAACAAAGGACTGTCGCACATGGATCTGGGCGATGACGTCATATCTTGGGCGGGCATAATACCAGCATACAGAGCAGTGAAATCGATCTGGGAGCTGAGAAAACTATCCGAACTTCTTGAGACAATGAGTAATGCGACTTTTTCCACCCTAGAATTGGTGACTGATGAACTCACAGCCATGAGGACAGCGGTGCTTCAAAATCACATGGCTCTCGACTTCATCCTAGAGGTGAAAGGAGGGTTGTGCACTTTAATCCAGGAGGAGTGCTGTTCATTTATTCCTGACAACAAACATGAAATAGACAGCCATCTCGAAATAATTCAACAAGTGTCGGCCATGACCAAACCAGGACCGAATCTATTGACAGACTTTTTCTAAAAATGGTTCGGGGTTGGGGCAGCATCTTGATGAACATTCTGATTGCCATCTGTGTAGGGACAGCCTTACTGATGGTGTGTGGATGCTGCTGCATCCCCTGTATAAAAGGACTAGTTGAAAATTTCATAGACGCTTCAATTTCAAAGGCTTTATATCAGAATGTTGAGTTAGAGGTACTGATTAAAAGCTGAAGAAATACTTTCACAAGCTTGAACTGAATGACTCTCTAACTGCAAATCCTGAGTGGAAAATTGTTAAGGGAAGAAAAACTGTTTATGCTTGTTTTAAAAGTTGAATAAAGTATTAAAAGGGGGGAAATGTTAGGAAAATGTATAACTGCAATGCAATATGTAAGCTTAGTGTATTAAAATGTATAACTGCAATATGCAGGTTTAGTGTATTAAAGGTTAAAAGGAGTTAATACATTTATTCTGCTTATTCTGTGTGAAAATATGCAGCTGCTAGAAGCTCTGAAAAGAGAACAATGGATGTCTGTAAACCCACCATGGTCAGCAGAAAGTGTATTGAGGCCAGGACTGTACCTTGAATGTATCATATCAGAACTAGAGAAAGAATTGTGAGAAACTAAGGGAAGCTGAAACAAACTCAAGGCCAGATTGTTTTTCTCAAAAAACATGTTTTTGCAAGACAGCAATTATTTGACCATGTCAGCAGCAAATCTAATAATAGCATCTTTCTGTGAACTTGTAGAAAACTGTATAAAAACTGTAGGCTGAACTATGGAAAATCAGACAAACCTTGTACCTACATGCTTTGTCTCCTTGCTGCAAGTAATAAAGGGTGCCTTGCTTGAACCTAACGTGCATTGATCTTTGTTTTTTTCCTTTACAGGCATCATTCTCAGTGAGGGCAATATGCTACTCAAGGCTAGGGACATTCCTGCTTGGAACACATACTCAGAGAGCTCAATCATGTCTCTCTTCATATAGTCCAGTGAGGTATGCCTCACGTCATTCATGAACATTCCTCATGCAATTCACACACTTACTTTTACTTATTTTACCTAGCTAGGAAATCTGAAATTCTAGTTAGAATAAAAGAAGTGCTGTAGCAAGGTGCTATTCATTAATTCACTAGGGTTAATTGTGGACAGGACTGTATCTCAGATAGTCTGGATATTTGGACTACCAAAACACATGCCATAATGTAGAGGTATAAAGCTCTGACGATGGCCCAGGCAACCTGGGTTTGATTAGCAGCTCAGGCATCTGGGGTGCTGACAAGGGGAGGATGGGCATGGGACTGAGGGATTGATGTGCATTTGCATGCACCTTGTGGTTGATCTCTGGCAGAGACCAGGGATGCATTGGGAAATGTTGTCCTTAAAGAGGCAAAAGTATTAACTGCCCCACCAATTAGGTGAGATGATATGCCAGCACATCCATCCCTAGATATCACATGTGCATGCGGAGGAGTGGGAATTTAGGAAATACATAATATATCTTCTCAGCAGCAATATGACACTGCACCTGGGTCACTCAATCTCCTCAAGGGTCCTGAGGAAAGTCTAGAAGAGGCTTGTCAGGTTCAGTAGACACAGTAAAAATGAAGAGAGGCTCACATGAGTAGCTGATGTGCAGCTGCCATTGGAGTGGGGGGCAATAAATATTAAAAAAAAAAAAAAAAAAAAAAAAAAAAAAAGATTTTGATGGCTGTTTTTCAGATAAATGGAGTTGTACTATATTAACAGGCACTGATCAGTAAGCAGTATGACAGAAGTGGTGAATCATGTCTGAAAAGAATATAAGAGTATAAAGTGTCACTGTTCTGCAAAGAGATTTTGGAATATACTGCTGGAATAGAAAACAAACTGTTAATGTAGCATTTACATGGATCTTTTCACAATCTGTTTTGTAAAGATACCCCATGATTGAGTATGTTTACCGATAATAGTCCCACAGACAGGGGCTAAGGCTACAGAAATGGATATCTGAGGTGACATGGTGCTAATGTACACAGATGATATATTGTCATAAATGCACTGTAGAAAAGGAATGCATGGCAAGAGGAGTGGTTTCTGGCCCAGAAATTGTAGTATACTGGCCATCTGGGCTGTTTTTCCATTTCTTCCAACTTTCTGATTTAAAAACCCACACTTGCGCTTTTGCGCCCTTTTCTGTAACTAGTCTAGTCCAGCTACAAATTTGCTGTATGCAGGACTGTATGTAAGCTTCTGAGCCAACAAGCTTTTCTGTGTTGGAGGGAAGCTTTCTAGCTTATCAGTGGGAGTGGTAAGCACTAAGTAGATGATCTACCACAAGAGTAGTGGTTTCTGGCCCAGAAATTGTAGTTTATTGGCTGTTTGGGCAGTTTTTCCATCTCTTTCAACTTTCTGGTATAAAAGCCCACATTTGTGCTTGCTTCCCACCTTTCCTGTAACTAGTCTAGTCCAGATACAGATTTGCTGTAACCAGGACTCTTTGTATGCTAATGAGTGGTGTCAAAGTCTGCTCTTCAAAATTTCCCTTAGATCTACTAGTTCTCTCCTCTCCTGCACTTTTACTAGCTTATTAATCTAGCACTTTACCAGACTTCTTGTAGCAATTATCGTAGCACACAAAAATGCTACCAGGACTAAACGTTCTACAAGGAAACAGCTCCTATACTTATTATTAATGCCCACCCCTCCAGGCATGTCTAAAGGTCAGTTCCCTGTGTCAGTAACCTGGTGAACTTGGGTATCCTAAGGCAATACAGCAACTGCCTCATGTACACTGGCAACCCTCTCCTCTTACCTCCCAGCACTCAGACTTGCAAGAGATGCATTTCTATATCCAAACTGCCACGCACTCTTCAGCCAAGACTGGAATAGCTGGTCAAGAGGAGAAGGTCAACACTTACACCACACCACATGGAACACATAGCCCTCCAGAACACACACCAGCACTGCCTTTACATAAAAACACAAACCCCACACCCACCTTTGTGGAGGCTCTCAATAAAAATCTACCCAAACAGCAGAGACCTCCAAGGTAAAAACACACTCAACCACCACAACACAACACTAATCATGAGACACATAACTCTCCTAAACAATGTTCCACTCAACCAAAGCCCCTAAGGCAAAACAGCATGCCCAACACACTAGTCACAGGTGACTCGATAGTGAGGCACACTGATGTCCCACTCACTAGGTTGAATAAGGAGAAAGTAACAGATAGCTGCCTGTCAGGTGCTAGGAACCACCACATAACGCACGCACTCAGGTCTCTCAACAACAGGTACAAATATGACTCTGTCATTGTACATGTGGGAGCAAATGACCTGAGACATACCTCCCTGGACTACACGAAAAGAGACATGGGGGAGCTCTCGGATTACAACCCTAGCCCTGAGCAGCATCTTACCATCACCCAGAATGATACCACAGTACAAACAGAAAATGACTGATTTCAACAATTGGCTAAGTTTCTGGTGTCATTCTAAGGGGATCCAGTATCTGGCTGCCTGGGATGACATGATTGACAGACATTGATGCTTTGCCAAAGATGGACTGCATCTGTAACCCCTGGGCTTCCGGATACTGTCCAAAGCTCTTGCCACCCCTATAGTGCCTTTTTTAGGCGGTGTTCCAAAGACCAAATTACCACCCTAACACCTACAAACAAATGCAATCTGAGGGTCATGCTGCTCAATGCTGGAAGTCAAATCTCAAAATGCACTCACTCAAAGTACTCCTTAAAATGGAGAACATCGACATTTGTGCCATACAAGAGACCTGGTTCAAGGCAGCAGAAAGCACCCCTGCACTACCAGGCTATAACTCATTCCACACCTTTTGGCCCCAGAACTTGGACTGAAGCTCCAAAGGCGGTGGTGTTTCCATATTCATAAAGAATATGCACACCTCCAGACTGGTAGCCTAACATAACACATCTGAGATACTTCAGGTGCAGCTAACATTGGGTAAGACAGCGATTCAGGTCGTATCCTGTTATAGGTCCCCACCCATGTCCCAAGACTCACATTACATGTTCCTAAGCACCCTAGAGAATATTAAGGTCCAACTTAACACTCTCATACTGGGTGACTTCAATTATCCCTCCATTAACTGGGAAAACTACTCATGTACCAATACAATTGCTCAACGTTTCCTGGAATTCATTAATTCCAATGCTCTGGACCAGCTCTTTCTTTCCTCCACTAGAGGTAGCAACATCCTTGACCTGGTCATTACTAACATGGGCGACCATTTCTCTACATCAATAGTCAACACTCCCTGGTTAGATCCAACCACAAACTAATCACCTTGGAAATCCACATCCCTCCCACCCCCCCACCTCTGCAAAGATAACCACCATAAAAAACTCCTCCAAAGCTAACTTTGGGCTCCTAAAAACAGAGGTGGCTAACTTCATTACATCCATGCAAATGGAGATCAGTTGCATGACAGCCAAATCATACACTAATGCACTGTATGAACACGTACACAAATGCATGAATCTCGCCATACCCAATAGAACCAAGACACTCTTCTCCAAAAAAGGAAGCCAATCTGGTGGTTCCCCCTGCCATAAACAAACTCTACAACAGAAGGAGGAAACTGATGTGGAATAAGGTGAAGTCCCCCAAGACTGGAAAAACTCCCTTATCAGCCTCAACTAAAAGTTGAGATCCCTCATCAAATCCTCTAAAGCTAGCTATGAAAACAGAATTGCACAAGGCTTTCTATAGTTATGTAAAGAATCTCCACAGCAATACCCAGATTTGCTCTGAGCTACTGCACAATGGTACCTCCTATACTGAGCCAACAAATATTGCCAATATACTGGCTGACAGATTCAGTGCCAAGTTTACCCCTCTCTCCCCCCTAAAGGACCAGTCACAATGTCAGTAGATTGCCAGGCACCCAGTATTACTGCTGCACAGGTTAAAACCTCACTGTCCAAGGCCAAGAATACAGCTTCTATGGGACCTGACAATATCCCTGGCTGTTCTACATGAACTACAGAGTGAACTGGCACCTCACCTGTGTGCACTGTTCAATCACAGCCTCACCTCAGGCTTTGGCCCTACCGAATGGCACACTGCAACAGTCATCCATCTCCACAAAGGAGGAGTGACTATAGACCCTGGGAACTATCGCCTCATTAGCCTGATGAGTCTGATATGCAAAGCTGTGAAACACATCATCATGGACCTAATAAACAAGGATATAGGAATTCTCCAAACCCTGGATCCTACACAGTTTGGTTTTGTGAAGGGTAGATCATGCCTGCTCAACTTTGTCAACTTCTGTGAGTCAGTCACAAGAGCTGTGGATAAAGGCAAGGTGGCTCATACAGCCTACCTTGATCTGGCCAAGGCCTTTGATACCATTCCCCACTCAGGAATCATAGAGAAACTCACTAAGCTAGGCATCAACCCCTATATCACTAGGTGGGCCGCAAACTGGCTCACAGGTAGAACCTACAGTGTGAAAGTAGCTGACTCCAAGTCAGATTGTTGACCAGTCATGAGTGAAGTCCCACAGGGTTCTGTCCTGGGTCCTCTGCTGTTTGGTATTTACTTCTCTGAAGTCCAGGTCAACACAAAGGGAGTCTGGCTGACAAAGTTTGCAGACGATTGCAAGTTGGGAGCTATTATTAACTCCCCAAGTGATGTTGACATCCTACAGAAAGGCCTCACTGAGACCAACAAATGGTGTCAGAACCATGGCCTTAAGCTCAGTGCCAAAAAATGTGTTGTCATCCCCTTTGGGAAAAACCCATTCCCATGAATTACCACATCAATGGTAGTCCACTGAACACAGAGGGTGTTATAAGAGATCTGGGAACACAGGTTGACAGCAACCTCTCTTTTGACCACCACATTGCCACTGTGGTCAGAAAGTCCTTCTATGTGGCACATCTCATTACTAAGGGTTTTGCATCCAGGAAGGAAGAGGTCATTGTCTCCCTCTACTCTTCCCTTATTAGGCCAATCATTGAGTACAATGTCCATTTGGCATGTACCAAACTAAACACCTGCAACAACTGGAGAGGCCTCAAAAGTACCTCAGAAAGATGATCCTAGGCCTTAAACATTTGTCCTATATGGACAGACAAACTCTAACTATCCTCAGTCTCATATTGACTACTTAGAGGCGATCTCTGCTTGACTAACAAAGCCATGTCGGACCCAGCTCTGTTAGAAATGCTACATCTGAAGAAATCCCAATCCCTCTGTATCACACACTCCAGAGACCTCAACCTCATTACCACAATCAACAGAACATGCTGGAGGGACATGTTCATAATCCAGAGGCTGCCCATGCTATGGAACGGACTTCCCATATATGTCAAGCAGAGCACCTCACTGGCCCTCTACAAGAGAAATCTTGATGAGTGGATGGGAAATAGAAAATTCACCCCAGGGATCACTCCAGTGGCTTTACTCGACAGAGGCACTGGGAACTAAGGTTGGGTGGCATAATGCCAGGGTAAGCCTATGGGCTAGGCTTGTAAAGGCTCCAGGGCCATTAGCCTAGTACACACCTATGAACCTATGAACCTTTGAACTGTAGAGAAAATGCTAAGCCTTCTATAAAAAGTGGCGTTCAAGATAAAAAAACAGTACAGTCAAAGGTGGAAACACTATTTACTCTCTCAGACCATACATTAAGAGGCTTGAGGGAGGTAGCTAAGGAGGTACCTGATTCTCAAGGAAAAGGGGAGTCTGTATATTGGAATAATGGGTAACTGTATAGAGAGTGGACCCTTGAGGGAGGGCTAGAAGATGTGGTAACACAGCAGCTGGTAGTGCCCAGAGCCTACCATCCGGCACTTCTATCCATAGAACATGACATTCCTTTTGCAGGCCATATGGGCATAAAGCATGCCAAGAGATGCATCATACAGAACTTTTATTGGCCAGGGATTGCAAGAGATTGTATCAGGGTACTGCAGGACCTCTGAGCAGTGCCAGAAATTAGACAAGGCAAGGGACAATGTCAGAGCTCCTTTGTTGCCTGTGCCTGTGATTGAGGAGCCATTTCAGGGGGTAGCTATGGATATTGTGGAGCCTATGAGTACCCTATGTTCCACAGGGAAGAAGTATATCCTGGTGGTAGTAGATTATGCTACTATATACCCTGAGGCAGTGACTCTTCTCCATTGAGGCAGAGAAGGTGGCAAATGCTATGTTAGAAATGTTCAGCAGTGTAGGATTCCCTAGAGGAATACTGACTGACAGAGTTGCCAATTTCTTGCCAGACCTGCTGGCTTGTCTGTGGGAATGCTGTGGGGTGACTAATGGTCCTGTGGAGAGATTAAACTCTACACTAAAGACCATGCTATGGGTATTTGCAGACCAGTTTAATTGAGAGTGGGAAAAATATTTATCCCATCTGCTGTTTGCATACAAAGAGCTACCCCAGAAATCCACAGTTTTTTCACCCCTTGAGTTGTTGTATGGGCATATGGGGAGGGGGCCTTTAGATTTGATTCATGATTAATGGGAGGGTGGATGTGAATCCCAAAGGAGTCTTTTGTGACATACGTCCTAAACCTCAGAACAAGGCTTAGGGAGCTCATGGGCTTGGGCCAGGAGAACCTGTCAGGAGCCCAACAGCAGAAAAAGGTCTGGTATGATAGGAATTCTCGATCCTGAGAGTGTGCTGTGGAACAGCAGGTTATGGTTTTATTTCCTGTTAGACACAATAAACTGCAGGCAGATTGGGAGGGGCCCTTCAAAGTGGTAAGGAAGCTCAGTGATGTTAACTGCATGGTAAACTTGCTAGGCAGGATGCAGGGGCACATATTGGACCACTTTAACATGATGAAGCCTTACCATGATAGGGAGGCCCTGGTGCTGAGTATTTGTAGTAGTTGTCAAGAGGAATCTGGGGGGATCTATGGCTACATCAAGCCAGCCAGCAAAATGCCAGGTTATTAATGTGGAGCCTATGGATGTAGGCATATGACATGACATAGTGGGGTCAGCAATGCTATTGCAGGTAGACTCTCAAGACATGGTATAGGTTAATGTGTTCCCAGAGAGGCTCATTTCTGTCAAGCCATGTTTCTCAAGGGTCATTTGAAAAAGGGGGGAGAGATTTGATGATGTGAGGTATTGCAAGCTATGCCAGGAGAAGTAGGGCAGTGGATGTGTAACATATGCCAGCATAGCTAGCTGGAGTTTTGTAAAGAATTATATGCCATTTCTATATCAAACTGATTTGTATAGGTACTTATGTTGAAAATGTATTTATAAAGTTGCTTGTGTTAAAAAAAATGTATCAACACTGGGCCCAGCTGGACAGAAAAGAAAAACACCTATATGTCAGACTGCATTCTAATTGTGTAAATGAAAATATTGTAACAGAGGATACTGGAAGAGGTTAATTTCAGTCCAGCTAACTATGAAAACATAGTCTGAAATTAAATGACCTGGTTTAGGCCATAAAGAGTGCATCTTACAGTTCTGATTGCAGCTAGAGACAAACGTTCTATGAAAACCAGGGTTAGGAATCCTATTGTATTGTCCTTAAGGGTGAATTAATTGCTACCCTGGAAGGTGGAAGTGTTTGAAATGGTTTTATAGCTTCTAGATGATGTAACACATCTTATCAAAGCTGTGTGTGCGTGTGTGTGTATTTGTGTGTGTGTGTGTGTGTGTGTGTGTGTGTGTGTGTGTGTGTGTGTGTGTGTGTATTATTCTGGTTCAGTTTCTAGTAACGGGGGTAGTGTGGGAACCAGAGTCAGATAACCAGATGTGATGTCATTCTATAGCCAACACTGAAATTATATTTAGATATTAGTAAGAGATACTAAGCTGGGCAGCCGCTGTGGTGCAGCGGTTAGCATTGCTGCCTCACAGCAAGAGATTCTCTGGTTTGATCCTCGGCTGGGGTGCCTTCTGTGCAGAGTCTGCATGTCCTCCCTGTGGTTGCGTGGGTTTCCTCTGGGTGCTTTGGTTTCCTCCCACATCCCAAAGACATGCTGTAGGTGGATTGGACACTCTAAAGTTGGCCCTAGGTGTGAGTGCGTGCGTGTGCCTTCTGTCGAAGGTTGGATGCCAGGCAGGCAACTCAATGCCGTAAAACTCCACTGCCAATCATGAGCGGATGAGTGATCCACTGTGACGACCCCTAACTGCGAAAAGAAGAAGTGAGAGATACTAAGCTCTCAGCTGTCTGTTTGTGAAACCTGACAAAGAAGACCACACAACCACATCATCTCGCCTTGCTATAGTAAGTGAACTAGGGAACACTAATTCTTTAGTCAATCAGGAAAATATAGTGAGATTAGTTAAGTAGTGTTTTTTCTGTATCTGTGTGAACCTTTCCATCTGTGTTATATTTAATATTCCCTGTGATTGAAACTCTGGTGTTTATTGTAAATAGATATTCAGCATTTTCATGTTATTTTATTAAATATTATTAAATATCTGGTCTTTTAGAGAATATTTAACCTTTTGATTGTACTTATATTTATTTGGTGGCATTGTGGCCACTCCTGAAAGCCTGCTGCATTGGTCAAACACTGCCATTTGTATTAGTATTAATTTTACTCAGTATAATTGTGTACCCTTGTAAGAGCCTTACAGTAGCTGACATTGGAGTCTTCTTCATAGGTTCATAGGATGATACTAGGCTATTGGCCTGGAGGTCTTTATAAGACTAGTCACGAATTTCACCCATGTTCCCACAAAGTTGGCACCTGTTTTCCCTGTCCAGCAGGAACACAGGTGGGATTCCAGGGGTATACTTTCTGTTTCCCATCCAGTCATCCAGGTTCCTCTTAAAGAGGGCTAGTGAGGTACTTTGCTTGACATAGAGAGAGAAAGTCTATCCCACAAATGGAGAAGTCACTGGGACACAAATCTATCCTACCAACAAGTTCCATTAATGTCACAGACCAGGTTGAGACCTTGCATGCAGGTTGCACAAATGGAGTTTGACTTATGGATAAGCAGCAACTCCATCAAGGCTGACTTCAAGACAGCCTTGTATGCCAGGCACAGGTCACCTCTGAGCAGTCTGTTTGAGACGAGTACATGGACAGGGCTTTTAGCCTATCTGTATAGGATAGGTACTTGAGACCCTGGATTTTTCTGGTCAGGAACCTCTGTGATCTCTCCAACTGCTGCATGTGCTTGGCAAGGCACATGCCGAAGGGGGTATTGTACTCCATAATGGGTCTGATAAAGGAGGAGTACAGGGATGTTATGATCTCCTTGTCCCTGGATGAAATACCCTTACTTATGAGGTGGGCCATGTAGAAAGCCTTCCATAAAATGGAGGCAACATGGTGGTCAAAAGTCAGGTTGCTATCAGCCTGGGTACCCAAGACCATCACAACTGATTGCATGCTTAGTATGTTGCTATTAATGTGATAATTAGTGAGGACACCACTTTCCCCAAAGGAGGATAATGATGTTTTTCTTGGCATTCAGTTTGAGGCCATGCTTCTGGCACCAGTCATTAGTTTGGTTAAGGCCCTCTTGGAGGATGGTCACATCACTAGGGGAATTTATGACAGTGCCCAGCTTGCAATCATCTGCAAACTTGGTCAGCCACAGACCACTGGTTTTGGTTTGCACCTCAGAAAAGTATGTCTCAAACAGTAGAGGCCATAAAACCAATCCTTGGGGTACGCCACTTGTTACAGGTCTACTACTAGAGGTGGCTTCCCCTAGTTTGACTGTGCGGGTTCTATCAGTGGGCCAGTTAGCTACCTATCTGGTAATATATGGGTTTATGCCTAGCTGGGAGAGTTTATCTACTATGCCCAAGGGAGAACAGTGTCAAAGGCTTTGGCTAGGTCAAGGTAGGTGGTGTGCACTGTCATGCTCTCATCCATGGCTTTGGTGACTGTTTCAAAGAAGGTAACCAAGTTTAACAGGCACGATGTCCCTTTGACAAAACTCAACTGTGTGGGATCAAGCATTTGGAGGTTGCCAATGTCCTTGTTTATAAGGTCCATGATAATGCATTCTATGGCCTTGCAGATCAGACTAGTTAGGCTGATAGGCCTATAATTGCCTGGGACTGTGGACATTCCACCTTTCTGCAGAGGGATGACAGTGGCTGTCCTTCATTCTGCTGGGACAAAGTCAGTGCACAGGCTTTGGTTGAAGAGGGTGCCTAGTGGTGCTGTGAGCTCTTGCCTGAGTTCAAGTAGGACACAACCAGGGATGTTGTCGGGTCCCATGGAGGCTGTATTTTCTGCCTTTCAGAGGGCATTAATAACCTGCTCCCTGGTGATGAGGGGAAGAGGGCAGGTGCTGGAGATGTTTACTGATGAGGGGAACAGGGGGGTGACATTTCACTGAATTTGTCTGCCAAAAGGTTGGCTATATCTATGGCGTTTGTGTATGTGGTATTCCTGACCACCAATTCAGAGCAGATTTGGGAGTTACTTGGCAGTATCTACCTTATAGTCTGGGCAAATGGGGCATAGCTGGTAAATCTGTGCCAGCCTTTCCCAGGTGTGTGTGTGTTAGTGAAAATCAAATCTCAAAGAGTGTGTGTGTGTGTGTGTGTGTGTGTGTGTGTGTGTGTGTGTGTGTGTGTGTGTGTGTGTGTGTGTGTGTGTGTGTGTGCCAGCTACTTGGAGCAGGGACGCAGAGCACTGGTTTCACAGAGAGGGTGATGGAGGACATAGCTTGGAACACTCAGCTGAGGACTCAATTCTACAGCTGTGTGAGTGGGGAGTCTTATTTGGGGCCTGGAAAGAGAGAGAGAGACAGAGAGGGAAACCAAGCCCCAGGACTGAGTGTGTTCCCTGTGTGCTCTTAAAGGAAATCGTGCTTGGTGCAGAGAGCTGCATCTGGAAATACTATGTGTATCTATTTTTGTTCCAAGTGAATGTCCCTCACCAGTGTCACTGGTGGGGATTGAGGCTCCTTGAGTACTGGCCCAGAGCAGTGATGTCACACTCTCATTTAGACAAATAGACAGACAGGCAGATAGATGGATGGATGCTCCATGGTCACAAAACCACTGAAAAATGAATGTTGTATGTTTTGTATACATGTTATTGATTAGGCTTGTAATGTTGTTCAAATTGTATGTCTGTTATTTACCTATGAACCTGCAATGAACCTATGAACTTTATGCACAGTTGTGTAACTGCTAGCATACAAACAGATATCCCAGTAGTAGTGATTTCAACAGAAAAAAAAAGTTAATTATCTGGAAATAAACTCAGCAAGTTTAAATTTTATTTACTTTATACTCAATCAAGTATAGGGTACTAGTTAAAAAGCGATAGAATCAACTATTGTATGAAAAGTGCTCGTGAGCTACTTAGCACACATAAATCTTTCTGATTAAATACCAAGACAATTGTTTTGGGGACATTTTTTGACACTTTCTGTAAATCATTAAAGAACTATCAATTTAATCACTAAAAAACTGTCCCACAAAACATAATCTCAAAGAAACAAGGTGAGATTTAAAAGCCTGCAATAGAACCATTAATTGCTATAAAGTGGAATCGATAAATTTGTAGTACAGATTTACTGAACTAGAAGGAAGGACATTCTAATTTAAGCAGTGGGCATTCTTCAGAAAATCTGTCAAAATATGTTATACATCTTACAAACCTGTTTTATGACCAAGAATAACTGGTCGGTAGCTATGCATATGTTAAAATGACCAAGTACAGATGTTTTATGTAGTCTCTTGATAGAAAAGCTTTACGCAATATCTAATGACAGTTTTTATATACTTTTCAACAAGAGGAAGCACAACTGTTTGTTACTTCAGAAATTAAAGGACAAATAAAACAACATGCTTTAGTGAAGGTAAACACCAGTGAGGTTAAGTAGTTCCAGAAGGTACATTAAAATTAGAATGAAAACCACACGTTATCATGCTAGGAGATATGGTGAGTGTATTTATACTCTTCAAGTAAGTATTTGGGAAAAGCTTTGGCAACATGTTTCTGTTCCCAAAGTGGGTGCACAGGCAGAACCGTCACTGTCATAGTACATGAGAACATATGTAAAGTTCAGGTCTGAATTAACACATAGTAAAACAAGCAGATGATTACATTTTACTGTATGCAATAGCACTTTAGACACAGGCAATGCACCCCTGATATTGATATATAACATTTGGGTGTAATAATCTGAACCATGTGGTAAAGATTCAATTCAAGGGTGCATTTGTTTGTCTACATGAGGATGGAAATGCAACAAAATGGCTCACACTGCAGTCTCCTAAGTATGGAATTCTGAGATGTGAAAAAAAAATTCAAAGATGCATTTCATAACACAAGGTTGATAGAAAAGTCAAGTGCACTTTGACCTTAATGTTGGTCTTAAACAACAATGAAATGATTAAATCACTAGCTGACAAATGGCTAGAGAGTCATCTAATTGACCTTGACTCATTAGTCATTAAGCATACAAATAACGGCACTTTCAGAAGATGTATTTGGAATTTTTGGGAGTATTATCTCTATTATTAATCCCTCTGTAGTTTGGAATGGTTGTTTTATTATGAGTGAACAGCACAAACACAACATCCCAGTTCTTAAACAATTCATTTGACTAGAATGCATTCACGAGAGATAAGACTTTATGACGTCAATGACAGAATATAAGACCAACAATTAGTACAAGTTTTCTGAAATTAAAGAACAAGCTGGAGAATGGAGGCTAGTGGAAACAGAAAGCAAGTGTCATAATCACCAACATCAGGATTAATAGCAATAGTGTGATGATATGCATTATCTAATACAATGGGAGAATTTACTTTGCTGTCAAAGTAATCATACACAAGTCATCCCACAGCATGGCAATGCTGCAACTGTGGCTCTTCGGGCCTGAAAAACACAAACATGTAAATATAAGACAACCACAAAAGGTAGCATGACTGTCAAGCAACTGCAATGCAGAGCTCACATGTAGCATTAAACTTACTTTATTTATTTATTTGGTTCATAGGTAAGTACTAGGCCATCGGCCCAAGGGCCTACACAAGCCTAACCAGTAAGGTACCATAGCTTACGCCACCCAAGAAAGTTATTTTCTGTGGCACTGTCCAGCAGAGACACAGAAGTGATCCCCTGGGTGTATTTCCTATTTCCCATCCACTCATCAAGATTTTTCTTGAAGAGTGCTAATGAATAACTTAGTTTGACATAGATGGGCAGCTTGTTCCAGAGTATAGGAAGTCTCTGGGACAGGAATCTATCCCTCCAGCATGTCCTGTTTATTGTGGTGACAAGGTTTAGGTCCCTAGAGCATGTAGCTTGGAGGGATTGGGATTTCTTTAGGTGTAGCATGTCCAACAGCTCTGGGTTTGACATAGCCTTATATGTTAGGCAGAGATCACCTCAGAGTAGGCGATATGCTATGGAGTAAAGCTGGAGTTTTTTGAGGCGGTCAGTGTAGGGCATTTGTTTGAGGCCAGTAATCCTCTTTGTGAGGTACTTCTGTGGCCTTTCCAACTGCTGCAGATGTCTTGTGAGGTACATTCCAAATGGGCGTTGTACTCTATAATGGGTCTAATGAGTGACGAGTAGAGGGAAACAATGACCTCCTTTTTCCTGGATGAGAACCCTTTTATGATGAGGTGTGCCATGTAGAAGGACTTCCTGACTACTGTGGCAATGTGACTATCAAAGGAGAGACTACTGTCCACCTGGGTCCCAAGGTCTCTTATCACGCATTCGGCGTTAAGTTGATTGCTGCCTATGTGATAGTTCATGGGTACAGAGTTTTTACCAAAGGGGATGACACTGCACTTTTTGGCATTGAGCTTGAGGCCATGGCTCTGACACCAGGCATCTGTCTCAGTGAGGCCCTTCTGTAGGATGTCCACATCATTTGGGGACTTGACTATTGCTCCTAGTTTGCAGTCATCTGCGAACTTCATCAGCCAGAGGCCTTCTGTGTTAGCCTGTACTTCAGAGATGTAGATACCAAACAGGAGAGGTCCCAGGACGGAACCTTGTAGCACTCCACTTGTCACTGCCTTGAGGTCAGATTTGGAGTCTGCAACTTTTACAGTGTAGGTTCTTTCAGTGAGCCAGTTGGCAACCCATCTTGTCACGTAGGGATTTATACCTAGTTTAGTGAGTTTAGCTATAATTCCAGAATGGGGGATGGTGTTGAAAGCCTTGGCGAGGTCAAAATAGGCTGTGTGAACCACCTTACCCTCATCCACGTCTTTGGTGACTGCCTCAAAGAAGTTGATCAGGTTCAGGAGGCATGATCTGCCTTTCACAAACCCAAACTGGGTGGGATCCAGAGTTTGGAGGTTCCCAATGTCTTTGTTTATGAGTTTCATGATGATACGCTCCATGGCCTTGCAGACCAGGCTCATCAGGCTAATAGGTCGATAGTTCCTGGGATCAGTGGTGGCTCCCCCTTTGTGGAGTGGGATAACTGTTGCTGTGCACCATTCAGTGAGCACAAAGCCTGATACAAGGCTATTATTGAACATGGTGCTTAAGTGGGGAGGCAGTTTGTTCTGAAGTTCATGTAAAATGCAGCCTGAGATGTTGTCCGGTCACATGGAGGCTGTGTTTTTGGCTTTAGAGAGTGCACCTTTTACCTGCGTAGTTGTGATTACAGGGACTCTGCATTCTTCCTGTATAGATATGTGCTCTTTAGGGGGTGAGAGGGGGTAAAGTTAGCACTGAACCTGTCTGCCAGGATGTTGGCAATATCAGTTGGTTCTGTAATTTTCGTGCCTTTGTGCTGTAACTCAGAGCAGATCTGGGTGTTTCCATCTAGATTCTATGAAGATCAGATCACCAAAAAGATACCTATATTTTGCTTTTCAAACAGGAGTTCAAGAATCAATACTCTTGAGTCCTAGAACTCTAACAATTTAAGTACAATATTTATAAAAATAGAAATATGAGAAACTCACTGTTGCATACTAAAATCATTTTGGAGAGGGCAAACTCAACTGTACCCAACAGTGTAAAATAAAAAAATAGTTCCAAAAATTATAAAGCACCACAATTGTACAGATATCCCCAGCCCCACTCACATAAATAACAACTGTCTGGAATCAAGGTATTCCTAGAGAAAGGGGAACATCATCCTATTGACAGACTCCACAATTGCCCATGAATGTTACAGTTGTAATGGAGTCACAAGCTATATATCTCTATCACTGACAGCATGTGTACCCGTGCCTGGATTATAGTGAACTTTGCCCAGTAGATGACATACTTCAGAGGTATGCATCAGTAAAGGAGCACAGACAAATACATTTAACCATGCAAGTCTTTATGTAGATAACATTTATTATTGTATTTTTGTAGTCAATTATTTAAATATTCTAACTTCTATATATATTTTATGCATATATTTGTAGTGTTTAGGATTTTATTTAAAGTTTTGTTCAATGGGTCCATTGTGTAGTTGGTTATCTTATTTTGAGGCATGTCTTTTATTTTGATGTTTAATTTGACTTTTATTGTGACTTTTTTCTTTGAATAGGAAATGATGTCACTTCTTGAATGCTTATTTAAATGGTTTATTTCCTGTATACTTTTGTCTGAAGAAGTTTATATATTTTATAAACAAAAGTGCTAACTTTATATTTATTTCTGTGTCCAGAGTGGTATTTTCTCCTTACATATTTCATTTAGACTTTTTTTAATCTTAGATAGTGAAGTCTCTGCAGTTGTGCAACTTTCCGCATAACAGAGTAGCCTAAATAATTGGATGCAATGCAGTTTTGAATTCCTATTTTGTATCTTTGTGCATGCCCTTTCAAAAGAGCAGTTGTCGATTTTTGTTTTCCTGATATTAACTGCTTACATACTCAATTAAATTGCAGCCTCTCCCACTATCCACTATGGTAGGCTTTTTGTTTCCCTTTATTCCTGAGTACACCCTCTCCTTCCGGAAGTAACCCTTCTGCATCTCCAATATTCTTTGCTTTGCATTTTCAATACCCTGTTTTTTTTTTTTTTTGAACATGTCTTGTCCATGTCTTTGTCTCAGACTCATTGTTTCTTTTTTCCTGATGGTTCGCAGTCCCTAAAGTCCACCCAGCAACATTGAAAGCAAAAAAAACCCAAAAAAGTATGAGATATACTAACGGGAAAAAGTCCGGGCGACTGGACCTTTTCCCATTGGTATATTCTCAGATTTACAATGGACACTCTGGTTGGGCTGGCCAATCAGTGTGCTTGTTTTTGAAAGTTAATGGCCAGTCATTGTATAATTTCTATTATCCAATGATAGCTCATTAGTATTCAAAAATGTGCATACTGATTGGTCAACCCAACCAGTGTGCCCACTGTGAATCAAGCATATAACAATAAAAAAAATTCCAGCTGCTGAAGTACCATTGAGCAGTCAGACTTTTTTCTATTAGTATATGGTACAGAGGAATACATCTGGAATATCCAGATTTTTGCCTCATACTTTTGGTCTGTTTCTCATAAATGTGTGGTTTTCTGACAAATCTCTAAGGAATGAAGCCACTAAATAATGACAACCCATTTCAGTTTCAGACTTGACATCCTTCAGACAATGCACAAAAAAATCTTACTATTTCCACAGCTTTCTAAGTTTATAAGATCAACAGACAACTCTCTCCTCCTCCCAACAAACACAAATACATGTGAGAGATGCAACTATATAGCCAAACTGGAGGCTGAACTCTCTCAACTCAGGGCTGGCATGACCAGACAGGAGGAGATGGCAACCACACACACAACAATCCCAGTCCCACATAGACCTACCACAACTGCAAACCAAACACATAAAAACACAAAGACATACTCGGAGGCTCTAATAAAAAACTTACCAAAACAAGAGAGGCTCCCAAAGCAGACATCCAAAAATCCACCACCTCAAAACAAAACACATGCAACACATACTTCAATAAATCAGTGTGTCAACCAATCACAGCCCTTAAGGCCAAACACCTTGCCTGATACACTAGTAATAGGTGACTCTATATTCAGACACACTGATGTCCCGCTGATCAGGCTGAACAAGGAGAAGGTGACTGTGAGCTGTCTATCGGGAGCTAGGATCCGCCACATAACACACGCACTCAAGTCACTCCAAAGCAAGTACAAATATGACTCCGTCATTGTCCATGCTGGTGTGAATGACCTGAGATGTACCTCCCTGGACTACATGAAAAGAGACATAGAGGAGCTCTCCGATTATGTAGCCCAGGCTGGTATGACCCTGTCCCTGAGCAGCATCTTGCCCTCACCAAGAATGATACCACAATACAAAGACAAGATGATCAGCTTTAACAATTGGCTCAAGTACTGGTGTCATTCTAAGGGGATCCAATGTCTGTCTGCCTGGGATGACATGTTGGGCAAGCCACGCTGCTTCGCAAGGGATGGCTTACACCTGTCACCACTGAGCTTCCGGATATTGGCTAAGGCTCTTGCCACCCCCATAGTGCCTTTTTTAGGCAAGGCTCAAAAGACAAACCCACCTCCTTAGAAAATAAAAATGGAAAAAAACTAAGGGTAATGCTGCTCAATGCCAGACGTCTAAATCTCAAGATGCAGGCACTTGATGCACTCCTCAGCATGTAGAACATCGACGTCTGTGCAGTAACTGAAACCTGGTTCAAGGCTCCTGAGAGCACCCCAGTGCTACCAGGCTATACCTCGTATCATGCTTTTCGGCCCCAAAACCCGGGCTGAACCACAAAGGGAGGGGGAGTGTCCATATTCATCAAGGACACCCACACCTCCAGGTTAGTAGCAACACATGAAGCATCAGAGACCATACAGGTGCAACTAACCATAGGCAAAACTGCTATACAACTGGTAGCATGTTACAGACCACTATCCCAATCTCAAGAACCCCACTCAGCCTTCCTGAAGACATTGGAGGATATGAATGTATCACAAAATACCATCATACTGGGAGACTTCAACTACCCAAACATAGATTGGGTACATTATTCTAGCCCAAAGGTTCCTGGAATTCATAAATTCAAATGCACTGGAACAACTAGTCACCTCTCCCACTAGGTGAGATAATATACTAGACCTGATCATCACAAACATGGGGACAAAATGCTCCACACCGGAAGTATACCCCTCACTAGTGAGATCTGACCACAAACTAATCACCCTGGATATACATATCCCACCTCCACCCCAGCACAAAAGACCACAGTGAAAAACTTCTCAAAAGCAGACTTCACTTTTCTTAAGTCTGAGATGGTATCCTTTAAGCCCACTGTGCCAGTGGATACCACATCCCACAATGCCGAATCCATCACAAATGCTTTCTATGGACATCTCCAAGAATGCATGGATCATGCAATCCCAAACAAATCCAAGTCCCTCTCCACCAAAGGTAAGCGTCCTGTCTGGTGGACCTCAGCCATAAACAAATTGTATAACAAAAGAAGGAAGCTACTGCACATCAGAGCAAAATCCCATGAAGGGAAGACATCTCTGATCAGCATTAGCAGAAAACTACATTCTCTCATAAAAACATCCAAGGCCAACTTTGAGAGAAAAATCGCTAAGGACACTAAAGATAACCACAAAGCCTTCTTCAGCTATGTTACAAACCTGGGCGGAAACCCTCAGATATGCTCAGAGTTGGTTCAAAACAACAAAAAATACACTGAACCCACAGATATTGCCAACATTCTGGCTGACAGTTTCAGTGCAAATTTCTCCCCTCCTTCACCCCCAAAAGAAGAAATACTTATCCCAGCTGAATGCAATCTCCCTGTCATCTCAGATGTCCAAGTGAGAACCGCCCTAAACAAAGCAAAAAACACAGCATCAATGGGACCTGACGGTATCCCGGGTTGCGTGTTACGTGAACTCCAAGAGGAGCTAAACCCATACATAAAAATGCTATTTAACCTTAGCCTTACTTCGGGATATGTACCTGAACACAGGCGTACAGCAGCAGTGGTTCCACTCCACAAGTGGGGTGCCTCTACAGACCCTGGAAACTACCGCCCCATAAGCTTAACCAGCCTGGTCTGCAAAGCTATGGAAAGAATCATTATGGAACTCATAAACAGAGACATAGGGGACCTACAGACACTTGACCCCACCCAGTTCGGCTTTGTAAAGGGCAGATCCTGCCTTTTAAACCTGGTTAACTTTTTCGAAACAGTCACTAGAGCCATTGACGAGGGCAAAGCAGTCCATACAGCATACCTGGACTTGGCTAAGGCCTTCGACACAATACCCCACTCAGGCATCATAGATAAGCTCAACAGCTTAAAAGTAAACCCTTATGTCACTAGATGGGTTGCAAACTGGCTAAAGGACAGAACCCATAAAGTTAAAATCACTGGAGCAATGTCAGACTCAAAGCCAGTCACAAGTGGTGTCCCACAGGGATCTGTCCTGGGACCCCTCTTGTTCGGCATTTATTTCTCAGATGTTAAAACAAACATGGGAGGGCTGTGGCTGACAAAGTTCGCAGATGACTGCAAACTAGAAGCCATAGTCGATACACCAGCAGACACACACATCCTACAAAAGGCCTCACAGAAACGGACAACTGGTGCGAAGTCACGGCCTTAAACTAAATGCCAAAAATGTATAGTCATCCCTTTGGGAAAAACAAAGTACCCACAAATTATCACATAGACAGCAACCCACTGAATACGGAAAAGTAATCAGAGACCTAGGGACCCAAGTCGACAGCGACCTCTCATTTGACACCCACGTTGCCAAAGTGGTTAGAAAAACATTCTACCTTGCACACCTCATCATGAAGGGATTCACATCCAGATCCAAGGATGTCATTGTACCCCTATATTCCTCCCTCATCAGACCCATGATTGAGTACAATGCCCCATTTGGTATGTACCTCACCCGGCATTTGCAACAGCTGGAGAGACCACAAAAGTACCTCACCAAGAGGATCAAGGGTCTCCAACATATGTCTTATTCTGCCAGACTAAAGAAAATTCAGCTCTATTCAGTAGCATACCGCCTGCTCAGAAGTGATCTCTGCCTGACGTACAAGGCCATGTCCAATCAGGATCTGATGGACATGCTCCACCTCAAAAAATCCAAATCCATCAGGACCACAAGAGCTAAAGACTTAAACCTCGGCACAAGTATGAATAGGACATGCTGGAGGGATAGATTCATAACCCAGAGGCTTCCCATGCTTTGGAACAGGATCCCAGTTTGTATTAGGCAGAGCCCCTCACTGACTCTCTTCAAGAGAAATCTTGATGAGTGGATGGGAGATCGTAAGTTTACCCCAGGGGTCACATCTGTGTCACTGCTAGACAGGGGCACAGTAAACTAATTCTATTATATAAGGGGACCTTCATTGTGTCACTACTAGACAGAGGCACAGTATTCTATATTTATTCTGTACATTTTTGTACCATTTCATGGGGTGGCAAAAGCCACATCACTATGGCTAGGCTTACAAATGCCCCAGGGCAGATAGCCTAGTACTATAGTATGAAACTATGAAACTATTTACAATAAGTCCCCATTTTGGAGCCTTTGTTCCCCCCTTTATTTATGGCTCTGTCCACATTTCTTGAGCTAAGATATTGAGAGGTACGTACAGAGGGCAGAGGAAATACAAGGAAAATCAGGTATATTTTGCAAAATTAAAGAAACATACCAGATTCTCCTTTTACTTCTGCCCTGTCTCTCTTGTACCTATGAACTGGCCAAATTTTATAATTAAAAAAAAAAAACAATAGAGATCTTTATTTCTCCTTTGCTTGCTTTCCACAGCACTGATGTATTTTGCAAGTGTGGAAACGTAAGTCCCATACGCATGCATAGTACATCAACAAACAGAAGAATACAGAGAAACACCATGGTGCCATTATACAAAGACATTATTTAAGAAAAGTAAGCAATTTCTTTCTTAAATAATGTCATTGTATAAAAGCAATTACCGATGAGTGGGTGTGTATCTATTGAAGATTTACCCATGGTTGCATGGTTTTGTGATCAAACCATGCCAACCATGGGTACATTTTCAATATACCCACACCGACTCATTGGTTATTGCTCAAGTATAGTAGTAAACAGTAATTCCAGAATACTGCACCTAAACCACATCATTTCACTGACAGTCACAAACATTCATGAATCTGAAGACCTCACTGACATGTGTGGCATTGTATGGTATAAATGTACAAAGGGCACATTGTCTTTTCACACAGCATTTTACAGCAAACTGCTGCACCAAATTATTGCATAGATTGGCAGCATACATAATTATATTCAGTCCATTACAGTACAGCTCAGAACTGCTACATACTGTGTTGAATTACCTACAGTGCACAGTAAGGTATCTGCATATGTGCCATTCTTTTAGTCCTACAAATCAGTGGATAATTACATCCCTTTAACACCAAAGCTTTCCCAGAAAATGCCTGCTGTGGCCTGAGAAGTCTGAAAAGAATATTGTTACTAGTCAAGAATATTATTATGATGAGGTTTATCTTAAGTATTAAGGGAATTTTTAAATATGCGCGCTCACCTAGAACTTAACTAAAATCATAGACTTTGATGAATGCAGTATGGTAAAACTAAAATAGT
Source organism: Protopterus annectens (assembly GCF_019279795.1). Taxonomy (NCBI): domain Eukaryota; kingdom Metazoa; phylum Chordata; order Ceratodontiformes; family Protopteridae; genus Protopterus; species Protopterus annectens. The sequence continues at coordinate 1,325,007,162 of NC_056739.1, read as the reverse complement.
TAAAGACCATGAAATGTGCTTAGGTAAGGATATCCCAGCTCTAGAAAATATTATTAATAACAGTGTTTCCATAGGACACACAGTTATGACTGTAACATGAACAAAACATATCTCTGACTGTGGAGCACATTTCATCATCAGTGTTTAACTTTTCAGTACCTTGCATCCCAGATTCCAGGACTCCTTTGCCCCCACAAAGCAGATACATATGGATTATTTATCTGGGTGTAATATGTATTGACAGCACATACTAATAAGGATTTTGCATACAACTTTATATTGCACAGTTGGTAGTGCATGTTCCTGAATGCATTACAGGTAGCACATGATTCAGTACAGTACACCTTGGATAGTCAAATGCATCACTGGAACAATCATATTCTAGCTGCTTCCATGCATGAGACATGGATGTGGCATGCTTTGACACTGATAACATAATTCATTGTGCTCACAGGTATAACATGCCCCAGAATAATACAAATATTCAAGGAGCTCAGGGAGCAAAAAGTGAAGTGACAGGTTCCATTTTATGAAAATGTGTGTCTTTATGCAGCCAGTTTGGGAGCATGGAACAGATCTAGTTATGGTGGGCAATGTGTAACTTGGGAGCATGTATAGATGCAGATGGCTTCTGAAGTTAATGCAGTCAATGATCACTCAGAGATGGCATGGGTCTGCCATCAGTGGCTCATAGACATGTGAGACAGAGCATCGACAGAAGCATTACAAGATCTTCACCATAGACTACAATGATTGGCGGTAAACTTAAGTACCAACCCTCACACCAGATGTCAAGTTCCAGTTTTCACTTTTTGGGCAGTCACATGTGGATGCCATGCTTGGGAGGTAGTTGTTAGGCAGCTGTTTCTGACAGTAGTGCAAGTATGCTCATTGAATGCTGTAAGGGAACATGTGTGTTTAGGTTTACCATCAAAATTTTAAAGGCAAAACATTTTTTCAGCAAAAGTATGAAATATTATGTCGAAAACAGCAACAACATCTAGCCTAAATGTCGAACATCAGAAAAAAGCCAATCAACATTTGCCATACTAGACTTTTCGGTTTCGAAAGTCCATATGTTCTTTTTCATTTTAACATGGGGGAAAGCCCTGCGCACCTCTACAAATTATATTTACCAACTTCGATATTGCACTAAAGTGAGGAAAAGGTAAATCCCCCGATCTTCACTGTACTGTGATCTCCATTCATAATGCCAAACTCATAATAATGAATCAAGATTTACTTTCATTATTAACATTTTATATTATTCTAGTTTGGTGTTGTGAAACTTTCAGCCACACATTGTTTGAGAAGGAGCCTTTGAAAGTTTGATGGCAAACCATGTGTTTGTTAGTATTTCACTTATACTAATTTCCGTTTCCTACTTATAGTACTGAGTACTGACAGCACACCAGTTTGCAGTCATCTGTTAAGACTGGGAATAGTACCACAGCTTAAAGTTAGCAGCCAGCTAGGTGTACATATAACACCCGTGACTAGATTGTTGTTGCACAGGTTGCATGGTGTTCAGCAAGTCTTTGTGTCATCATGTACCACTGACATTATTATGAGGTGATTAGTTCTAACACTATCACTTCTACCATGTTGGCTATGCTATCACATGACTTTGGAGAGGTTGCCAGTGCAGATCCAATTACCAGCTACATATGCAGTGTTCTGTCTAAACCCACAGGCATATGTGCTGATATGTGCTGATCTGTACCATGTGTACTCTCTGCTAAGCACTATGTGTGGTATACATGTATTCTGACATTTGTATCTCTGTATAGCCATAGATATAAATGTCTCAGTGGGTATGGATGGCACAACCATCATGAGACACAACTGGGAAATCCACAAAGTTGTGACCCTCCACATGTGAAGTATGTGTTTTGGGACTGTCATGATACATCAGTATTGTTAGCAAAAAAATGAAATGTCACTAAGTACAACCATAAGTCTCACCTAATACATCAGGAGTTTGGCAACAATGGCAAAGTTTAACAAGATAGCAGTTTTCTGTCATTCACACACAGATGCACACATACCCACAGACACACAGGATGTTACAGTCCTATTAGCTGGCACAGAGCTTCAAGAGACAGTATATATGAACCTAGTCCCTGGATATCTTGTCATATAGGCAATATTCACAAATAAATGGTCTATTTGTGTTTTAATTTTAAAGAGCTTAAGCACATTCAGTTCATATCCTATACGGCAACTTAGTCCATTACTTAGCATTTCCTTTTGATGGGGTATCTGTCCACATGCACAATCAAGTTATTATTTTCTGTTCCCATATTATAATTAAACGCTGTTCCTAAGATTGCTTGTAATACCGCATCCTTCATGCATTTATATGCCAAGATCAGATCTCCCCTAAGCATCCACGTTAAGGATCCTAGCTCAGTTTTCCATTTTGTCCCACAACACTGTAAGATAAATTGATTTACTCAGAGTCACGCAGTAGGCAAATAGAAGGCCGAGAAAATCAAACCATGGGCCACAGGAGATGGCTCATTAACAATTTGTAGTCTTTATTCTCACTGCTAGCTACCAGACTGATAATACACTAAGTGCAAACTCAGTGAGTCCAGTCTATGATGTTATTTAATTACTTTATAGATGAAATCTGTCCATATTATCTCTAAATCCTCTCTAGTTTGTTGAAATCCCTAATACTATAAATGCAAAGGCCAGTCCCATATTCTATATGAGGCATTTCAAGTGAAATTTACAGATTTAAGTATTTCTTCATGTTTATAAGCTACAGTATACAATATTGTTTTAGCAGTACATTTCCTGACCCACTCTATTCACACAATGTAAAACAAAGTGCCTCATCCACCACCATATCAAGCACTTTAAACTCTGAACATACTATAAACATGACAATGTTAGAGGTGTAAAGAAACAACAGACTGGAATTAATTAGATGCATCTTATTACATTTATTGATGTTAAATTTAAAATGATTACTATCTGCCCATTTATGCAATAGATCCACATATGCCTGCAGATTTCATTGATCCTGAGTCATAATTACCACCCCAGCTTCCTTAGTATTTTCTGTAAATTTTGCTACCTATGTGGAATTCAAAGATGGCATAAAAGTGGTAAACAAAAAGTCATCCAACAAAGATCCCCAGGGTATTCCATTAGTGATAGTAAAAGTACTGGAAATCGTATAGTTAATATGGATACAGTAACCACTTACATATCCATTATATTATGTAAAGGTTACTATTCCAAGATGTCAACGTAAGTAAAGTAGTAACATGGGGTACAAAATCAAAAGCTTTTGTTAGGTCCAAAAATATAATGGTCATAACTATATTACGTTCTAGTGCTTCATTGATGACATTCAAAACACAGGACTTATCCTGGCTAGACACAGGCTGCCTGATGTTCATTGTCACAAAGCTGTTTAAGGAAATGAATTTTAAAATTACCATTTCAAAACATTTTCCAAGGATACAAGTTAAACTAAGGACCAATAATTTTCAACATAACCTACATCACGGCTTTCATTATGAGCAAGCATCTGTCCAATCTCTGGACACATACCCATGTTATAAGTTTAATTTTAAAAGACATCCTAAGCAATGTAAGATACCATCTTTGATTTGATACAAGAAGAAATCATTAATACTGTCTGCAGCAGCAGATGAATGTTTTTTTTAATCTTGTTTATTAAGTCAGATACCCCATCATCCTGGACAACAGGGCACTCAACTCAGACTTCTAAAGCTACTGAAGTAAAGTACTGGTGATCACAGACACTTAGTCAAGAAAAAACATAGTAAATATTTCTATGATTTTTCTTTGGGTCCACTGTGATATGATCATTTACCTTGAGGATGACATCACTGGTGTAGTCTTCAGAGTAACTACTTATACGTATGTCTGTCAAAGGATTTCTTGTTATCATGTGTACGCCAAGCCAGGTTATGTACATATCACTATTAAGCCCTTCTGACTTGATCAATGAATTTGATTATATACCATAGGTTCATAGGTAGGTACTAGGCTGTCTGCCCAAGGGCATTTATAAGCCTAGCCAGAGTTCATCGGCATTCGCCACCCCATTGATTCATTAACTGATCCTCTGTCAAGCAGAGCCAATGAAGTGATCCCAGGGGTGTATTTTCTGTTACCCATCCACTCGTCAAGGTTTCTCTTGAAGAGTGTTAGTGAGGGGCTCTGCCTAATGTAGTTTGGAATTTTGTTCCAAAGCATGGGGAGTCTCTATGACAGTAATCTATCCCTCCAGCATGTTATATTTACTGTTGTGGTGAGGTTTAGCTCACTAGAGCACGTGGCTCGCAGTGACTTGGATTTCTTTAGGTGGAGCATGTCCATCAGTTCTGAGTTGGACATGGCTTTGTAAGTCAGGCAGAGATCACCTCTGAGTAAACAATATGCCACTGAGTACAGCCGGACTTTTTTCAGTTGGGCTGCATAGGACATATGTTTGAGGCCAGTAATCCTCTTGGTGAAGTACTTTTGTGGTCTCTCCAGTTGTTGGAACTGTCTTGTGAGGTATATTCCAAATGTGGGCATTGTACTCTATGATGGGTCAGATGAGTGACGAGGAGAGGGGCACTATAACCTCTTTATTTATAGATGTAAACCTTTTAGTAATTAGATGGGCCACATAGAAGGATTTCCTAACTACTTTGTCAATATGATTGTCAAAGGAGAGATTACTATCTACCTGGGTCCCCAGATCTCTTATTACCTCTTCTGGATTAAGGGGGCTGCCACCTATGTGGTAATTCATGGGTGTTTTGTTTTTCCCAAATGGGATGACTATGAATTTTTTGGCATTTAGCTTGAGGCCATGACTTTGACACCAGGTGTCCATCTCAGTAAGGCCCTTTTGGAGGATGTCAATGTCAGCTGGAGAGTCAATTATGGCTCCCAGTTTGCAGTCATCTGTGAACTTGGTTAGCCATAGTCCTCCTGTGTTTGCCTGTACTTCTGAGAAGTATATGTCGAACAGTAGGGGTCTCAGAATCGAGCCTTGCGGGACACCACGTGTGACTGGTTTAGAGTCGGACCTGGAGCCCGCTATTCTTATCGTGTGAGTTCTGTCTGTTAGCCAGTTGGCAACCCATCTAATGACGTAGGTGGTTATGTTCAGGCTGGTGAGTTTTTCTGTAATTCCCGTGTGGGGAATGATGTCGAAAGCCTTGACGAGGTCAAGGTAGACTGTGTGAACAACCTTTCCCTCATCTATGGCCTTGGTGACTGTCTCGAAGAAGTCAACCAGGTTTAGTAGGCATGATCTGCCCTTAACAAAGCTGAACTGTGTTGGGTCAATTGTTTGGAGGTTCCTAATGTCTTTGTTAATGAGTTCCATGATGATGCGCTCCGTAGCCTTGCAGACCAGGCTAGTCAGGCAATAGTTACCAGGGTCAGTTTTGGCCCCTCCTTTGTGGAGTGGAATAACTGTTGCTGTGCCCCATTCTTTGGGCACACAGCCTGTGGAGAGGCTGAGGTTGATCAGTGTGTTTAGGTGGGGGGTTAGTTAGTTCTGTAGTTTGTGCAAGATGCAGCCTGGGACACCATCTGGCCCCACTGATGCTGTGTTTTTGGCTTTTGAAAGGGCTATTTTCACCTGTGCGTCTGTGATTTCCAGGACACTACACTCTTCTGGTATTGTTGTGGGCCCTTTTGGGGGTGAGAGGGGGGTGAAGTTTGCACTGCATCTATTTGCCAGGATATTGGTAGTGTCAGTAGGTTCAGTATATTTTGTGCTATTTTGCACTAGTTCAGTGCATATCTGCGAGTTGCCACTGAGATTCTTAACATAGCTAAGGAAGGCTTTGTGGTTATCTTTTGAATCCTTGGCTATTTTTCTTTTGAAGTTAGCCTTGGATGATTTTATGAGGGATCTTAGTTTCTTACTGATACTGATCACAGATGTCTTTCCTTCTTGGGATTTGCTTTTTTTTCTGAACTAGTTTCCTCCTTCTGTTGTATAGCCTGTTTATGACAGGGGTCCACCAGACTGGTTTCCTTCTCTTAGATGAGTGAGTCTTGGTTTTGCTAGGGATGGCATGATCCATGCATCCTTGTAGGTGCTCATAGAGTGCATTTGTAAAGGTTTCTGCATCTTGGGCAGCATTATCCTATAGCGTGGGGGCTGTGAAACATACTGCCTCTGTCTTAAGTAAGGTGAAGTTTGCTTTAGAAAAGTTTTTTTACTGTGGTTTCCCTGGCTGGGGGTGGTGGTGGGGTGTGGACATCCAGAGTGATTAGTTTATCGTCTGATCTAACCAGTGACGGGTCGACTTACAGTGTAGAACACCTGCCGCCCATGTTTGTGATGACCAGGTCCAATATGTTTTTACCTCTGGTAGGGAAGTTTACCAGCTGATCCAGGGCATTTGAGATGATGAATTCCAGGAAGTGCTGATCCTGGGAGTTTGTACTCAAGTAATGTTCCCAGTTAATGGTAGGGTAATTGAAATTGCCCAATATCAGGGTGTTCAGTAGGACCTTCATGTTTTCCAGTGTCTCCAGGAAGGTGGAGTGGTGGTCCTTGGTCATGGAGGGTGATCTATAGACAGGCTACCTAGTGCTTACCACTTTCACTGATAAGCTAGAAGGCTTTCCTCCACCACAGAAAGGCTTGGGGGCTCAGAGGCTTACCAACAGTCCTGGATACAGCAACTCTGTAACTGGACTAGGCTAGTTATAGGAAAGGTGGGAAACAGGCGCAATTGCGGCTTTTAAACCAGAAAGTTGAAAGAGATGGAAAAAAATTGCTCAAACAGTTAATAGCTACAATTTCTGGGCCAGGGACCACTCCTCTTGTGGTAGATAGGCTACCTAATGCTTACCACTCCCACTGATAAGCTAGAAGGCTTCCCTCCAACACAGAAAGGCTTGGGGGCTCAGAAGCTTACAAAGAGTCAGGATACAGCAAATCTGTACCTGGACTAGACTAATAACAGGAATGGCAGGAAACAAGCAGAAACACAGGCTTTTAAATCCGAAGGTTGAAAAAGATGGAAAAGCTTCCAAAACGGCCAATAAACTATAATTTCTGCGCCAGAAACCACTCATCCTGTGGTAGATAGGTTACCTAGTGCTTAACACTCCCACTGATAAGCTAGAAGGCTTCTCTCCAACACAGAAGGGCTTGAGGGCTCAGAAGCTTACCAACAGTCCTGGATACAGCAAATCTGTACCTGGACTACACTAGTTACAGGAAAGGCGGGGACCAAATGCAAACGCATGCTTTTAAAGCAGAAAGTAGAAAGAGATGGAAAAACTGGCCAAACGGCCAATGAACTACAATTTGTGGGCCAAAACCCACTCTTCCCATGGTAGATAGGCTACCTAGTGCTTACCACTCCCACTGATAAGCTAGAAGGCTTCCCTCCAACATAGAAAGGCTTGGAGGGCTCAGAAACTTACCAACAGTCCTGGATACAGCAAGTATGTATCTGGACTAGACTAGTTACAGGAAAGGCAGGAAACAAGTTTAGAATTTTTTATTTTATTTTTTTTTACAGAAAAGCAGCTAAAACAGCAGTAAATACAATTCAAATTGCAGTGCAGGCTAGCACACTTGAGTGTGTAGCAATATTACGACAAATACAGTTTAAATAAATGCAATTAAATTAAAAAATGACTATAAAACAAGTGCAGAAGGCAGTAAATTAGAAGGCTACTAACAAGCAGTAATAAGTGCAGAGTAAGAGCGACTGAACAGCTAACATCACGCAGAACAGCAACTAAGACAGCTACAGTAAGAGCAGCTGAATAAAATATGTATATATTTTATTTATTTATTTATGTATTTATTTATTTATTTTAGGGAAGGAACAGAGCAGGATTAAGAGGCTACAGGGGTTGTCCTTCCCAAATGCTCTCTTTGTACACAGTAGGAGTGCCTGAAATCATAATATGATCTCACTGCACTCAGTTGAGTAAGCAAATGAGATGGGCCCAGAAGGAGTATCCAAATACAAATTTACAAGAGGGGTGGGCAATTTCAAAGCCACCAACATTAACACCAAAACAAGAACATGAAGGGTGGGTGGGGAACTAACTGTAGAGACACAGCCACAACTTTCAGTTGAGTTAATATTCAGTGAAAAACACAAATAAATAAATTAAATGCAGAACTATATGAAAAAGAGCAGATAAAAGTGTACTTAAATTCACTTATACATCCAGTTGATTTCAGGTAGATCTTAGCCGGAGCAAAGCTCAGATAATAAGCAGAAATAACCCAAAATGTACCACTTATATAAGGCAGGACAGAGTATCAGTGACGAGGTGAAACTACCCCCCACTGCTATCAATGGCTACACAGAAATTCTAATAAGTACTCTGTAGAGGCACAGCCACAATATCTCTTTTATTATTAAGGGATCAAAAATGTTTATGCACAAGACAAAAATATTTCTTCTTCCCTGAAATTCTTAATAGTTATTTTATTCCACCTAGGGATATGCTTCATCTTATTATTAATAGCTATGCTGCTAACAGATACCTATTTATATACTATTCCATCATTTTTTAAGCAAAGCACTGCTGCTAATAATGTTCATATTTCTGTACTATAGCATTACCTTCCCTTTTAAAGCAAGTCCAGCTATCTGTAACACTCTTGTACATCATACCCAGATGCTAGTCCTAACTAGATTATTCCTTACAGATCTCACTGTAGTTTGCTCTATAAAACTTCTTCAAAGGGATATCTTTTGTGATAATCATCGTTGTTACCTCACAGCAAGAGGTTCTCCCGTTCGATTCTCGGCTGGGCTTGGGAGTGCCTTCTGTGTGGAGTCTGCATGTCCTCCCCGCGGTTGGGTAGTGTTTGAAAGACATATGTGCATAAATAGGCATGCCTTCGTTGAAGGTTGAGCGTCGAGCTGCACCTCGGCATTTCATAAAAATCTATTGCCAATCATTAGCGGACCGGAGTTCTGCTATGGCGACCCCTTACTGGGAAAAGCCAAAAGACAAACAACAATATCATGTGATCTAAAATTCCAACACAGGGCCTTACTCAAAAAGACTTGCTCTCGGTGTAAGTTAGCACTTACACTGAGAGCAGGTGTTTTGGAGTCTGGACCCTGGTTTAAGCTGTTTAGATATCAGCCTTACAGTGAATTAAGTCACTTGCACTGAGAGCAAGTCTTTTGGAATTAGGGCAGACTTACACTGAGAGCAACTCTGTGGGAATCTGCCCCTCCCCCACACATACATAAATAAGTGGCATATAGGCAAAAAGAAAAAAAAAGGTAACCTCATAACAGACTACAAACTTAGTATTTGTTTTCTTAAAGGCCTCCAATTATGATGCCTGTGCAAGATTGTTGATTATCTGAATTTATATACTTTCTTCATCTGAGCACATTTGGCCCCTTTACTTTCCAGTTTAGAACAGGCACTATAAATTCTGATCCAGGCCTAAATAATATATTCTCACTGTTACTGAGATACATATCTAGTGTGAGAGCAATAAACCAACTTAATTGTCATTAAAGTCATTTTTAAAGTTTCACTCCATGGTTCACAGCTCAGCAGGACAGATAAGGGCAGTCTTAATGCTGTGGTAATTTGGGCTCCTGAAATGTTTATATCATTTTACACAACACGGTGGTGAAGAAGATAAAGAATATAACAGTGGAACCAAAGCTGCTGCATTAGATGGAGAACTGCATGGTGGCCAGCGGTTGTCTATATAGCGAGAAACTATTAATTAGAATGTCTCAGCAGAGTTCGAAGTCAGTGGGTGATCATATTTATCAAAGGCATTTCTAGCATAAGAAGTAATATGGAAAGCAAGATAAATGTTCTTATTTATTCCAGCAGTATTGACTGTATAGTCAGGTATGGAGGGAACAACCCCAACATGATTTGGTAAAGTTATAAGGCTACACAAAGAGATGGTAAATGGAATATTATGAAATGAAGAGCAAAACCTTGCTATATGTGGAGGAAGTCGCAAGTACCCTGCAGTCTAACAGAAATGGATCTAAAAAAGACTGAAGGGAGGAAAAAATCCACACGTGATCAGTGTCTCTAGACTCAGTCATGTAGTATGGTGCGACAGGACTCTGGCAAAGACTATAAGGATGTCTAACTACCAGATGTGGGGGTGTACTCCAGAAAAGAAAGCAATCATTCCACTGCTGTAAAGGGTTCAGTTAAGTCTATATTTGAAAAGCTTTACATTGTCCTGGAGACTTGTTGAAGAAAAAATATCAAGATCAAAAAAAGCAAAGTAAAGCTAATAAATTATGAGAGGCTGAGAGGCCAAGGACTACAAAGAAATACTATAAACATTTATAAAGTAAAAGCCGGGGAAAAGAAAGGTACAGGAATACTTGACAAAGATGTAACATTTTTACAGGGCATATGAGAAGAGCAGAACTGAACTTGAATATTGAGTAGAGTCTTGGCTGACTAATGAAAGGAGAATGATTTAATCAAAATTAACAAATACTCTTCAATGAAGGGTGTTGTGGAGTACAGCCATGCCTGGCTAAAGGTGTTGGTCATGTGGAGGCCAAAAGAAGGATTCTGCGAGGCTTGGAAGATGATCAAGATAAATGGGAAAGTGAGAGACAGATGAACAAATTCCTGGCTTAGATGATGTGTATAGTCAGAATAGCACTGCTGCCCTTCAGTCAGTGTTTTCATGGTTGGATGACTCCAGAGTTGGGCGCATTTCTCTATCTGATTCAATCTTTCACATGCTCTTCCCTAGTCCCAACCCCCCCCCCATCCCCAGTACCCTATGATCACAAGATATGTAGCTATACAGCATTCTCAGGTTAATATCCTTTTCATTCTGTTTTCTCATTTGTTTACATTAAAAAGAATGATACTGCTATATAATATGATTCGATTAAAATAAGCTATTTTTCGTTACTTTCTTGGGTTCTTTCAGCTAGTATTCTATGTACTGTTAAATCCCCTCTTCTGAAGTTAATGTGTTTCTGTCTACACATTTTCCTTAAAGTGTTACTAGCACATGGCCCACTCTCAAGTCTCTAAGCTCATGTACAGCTCCAAACTCCAAAAAGCACACTGAGTCCAGTTCTACTGGAAACAAATAGAACTACTTTTGTTTAGGTATTTTGCTGGTGGAAACCTGAAGTGATATGAATCAATTTGCATACAAGTACTAACAACTATGTTGTTTAAAATTATAATAAATACATTTTTCATAAAAAAAAAAAAAAAAAACTAAAGTGATAAGCAGCAGCCCAGAGTGCATTACCCTGCTCAGAAATGGTTATAAAAATACTTTTTGTTCTCTGAGATCAGTGAAACTATTCAACAACTCCACTGGCTATGATGAATGCAAATGTTTATGTTTTCTTTGACAAGTAATGCAGTAGCATGAACAGCTTCACAGCAGTTTGTAACTGTTTCTTCAGATTAGTTGTTAGTTAGAGAAGCACAAAGATAGTGAATGGCAATTTCATCCAAAGAATTGTTTCATCACTATTTTAATATACTCAGTTCTTTATTACTTACAGAAAGGGATATCTGGGCAGGGGTAAACTATTCACTTTTATGTCATATTTCCTTGTTCCATTTAGGGAAAAAAAGTACCAGCAGTCATTTTTAAAGACACTTCACGGGCTCAGAAAATTAAGTAGTTGCACTACATGCTGGCAAGTAGAGGCCATGTTGGGTTTCTCACAGATCACTCATTCTAACCCTCTGATGAGGGATGGGCACATGTCCGTATAATAACCTTAAACTCTTGAATATCTTTGTATACAAAAACAAGTGCAATTATCATATCACTATCAATTAAAAACTTTCTAGATCTCTTACTGCCCATGACACATATTTTAATCACAAGTAAAATCAAAAGAAATGCTATGATTACGGAGACTGCAAGCACAAACTGAATAATATAATCACTTTATTCCAGATGCAAATAAAAAAAGCCACATGAACACCTTGAATACAACCATGTGTTTTCGTCCACACAATACAGATGTATTGTGTGGATGAAAACGCATGGTTGTATTCAAGGCGTTCATGTGGCTTTTTTTATTTGCGTGTGGAATAAAGTGATTATATTATTCAGTTTGTGCTTGCAGTCTCCATAATCATAGCATTTCTTTTGATTTTACTTGTGACTTTCGAGTGCTTCCACTTGTTTATTTACATATTTTAATCAGCTTAAGTTCCTAACTATTGAGGATAGTAAATTATCTTGGATTAATTCAACAACGCATCTGTTAGCTGGAAAACATACATAACCAGCAACAAGCATACTCACTGGCTTGAGTTTATCAACAACAACTCTCTTTATCCAAAAAGGCCTTCTCTACCTAGAGGTCTGAATCTCATTGGCCTTGTTAAATTTTTTAGGTATCCCCCCCACCCCCACCTACTGATCATCAAAGCACCATCCCAATCAGTATCAAACCTATTAATTCCCTAGAATTGCATGAAAACCACTTTCACATATACTAGGCCAACAGCCATCTGGAGTGGCCATCAGCCTGACAAACACTGGGGAGTATGGTGCTCTTGTCTGCATCCTGGAAGTGAGAGCAATTTTATGAATGACCTTAACACTTTCCTTTCTGTGGTGATATGGACAGTTATGCCACATACACCCCTCTAATAGTCAACATTATGCTTCCATGCATGCAGCCATCAAGAAATACCTTCACTGGCTTGGGTGGCCACACCCACATTGTCTCTGTACTGGCCCCCACATATGACTTATCCCCCCCCCTCCAGTGGAGATCATATCTAGGAGAGGAGGCTAAAGCCAGCCAGTATTCATGCACTGTCCCTGGAATGAGTATGTCCATCCGGCATTGCACTACCATCAAACTCCAAAGCCACTGACAAAATCCATGTCACCCAAGTCATTGTCAGGTCTTTACCCCTCTATGTTCCAGGTACGGCTCCTTTACATAGTTCTCATTAATATAGTGTCTGCATGCTCCATATCCAAGGTTTCCCCATACATGATTAAAGCATACCATCATGCTATCATTTTCTCCCTAAGAACCAAGCCTATAAATTCATCCAACCCTACAGTATTAAGAACTTCATCTAGGTCCAACCTTCTCATGCTTTTGAATTGTCTAATAAATTTTAAAAGCTCTCCCATCACCAAGGACCCTGCAACAAAGGCAGCTACTTATACCACTTACTTGTACTGTCATCTTAACTCCAGCACTGAAGCGTTTGTCCCTGCCCATCATATGTACAATGGCAAATTTGAGAATAAGATCCTCTGGTGCAATTTCAGTATCAGCAGTCTGTACAATAAATTCAAATATCCCACTACAGAAATGGTCTCAAAAGGATATGTGAAGAACTTAGACGAAACATCAAATGTCAGAAAGCCAAGAACAACATGCATAGTCCTTCCTTTTCCAACAATAATTATAGATTTTCTTTAACTGTGTTAGGAATCTCAGAAAAAGCACCCAAATATCTCAAATGGCAGACCCCACTCAAAAGCAGAAGGCATCCCTAATATACTACTGATTCCAGTTTCTCCCTGCCTTCCCCTTCCCTCCCTGTCTTTCCCCCTTACTCCTTAGTCCCTACCTACCCCATAATTACCACTGAGCAGGTGTTAAATGCTCCCTCCAAAACTAAAAATACTAGCTGTATGAGTCCTGTCAATTGTCTCATAGTCAGCATAAAAACATACCCTCTCTGATTCCTTTGCAATCTGTTCAGTCTCATCCTCTCCAGTAAACATTTCTATAAGGCTTAGAGAATGGCTGTAGTTGTACCCACTACACAAAGGAGGACCCTGGGAAGTACAGACCAATTAGATTTACCAGTATTATTTGCAAATCTATGGGCAATATTATAACTGAACTCAAATAATGATAATGACAGTCTACAATCCCTTGATGTTAGTCAATTTGCCCTTGTAAAGGGTAGGCCTGGTCTACTGACTCTGGTAGATGTCTTTGAGAGGGTGGTTGAACTTGAATCCAGCTAAACTATTCCACATTTTAATATTATTGAAAAGCTCACCTACTTAAATATAAACAACTGTGTAACCTATTGGTTAGCCAAATGGCACACAGACAAAACCCACACAGTGATGGTTTGTGTCACACTTTTCCTCCAAGACATTTCCATCCCATTATGTCCCTCATGCCTGTATATCGGGACACCATTTCTTCAGCATATACTTCCCTAATGTTCAAGATGACATCAAGGGTCTATGTCTGACAAAGTCTGTAATGACAGTAAAGTTGTCATTATCATTAACTTTCTTTTTGATACCATATCGTGCAAGATGACCTAAGCCACATTATTACCTATCATCATGACTATGGACTCAAAATCAAAATGAAAAAAAAATGAGTATTGTACTCTTTGGAAAACAGGAACACTCCTGAACCAACCACATAAATGACACCCCCTCAAATTTAATACTGTTATTATGGACCTTGACATATCAGTAGACAATGAACTCTGATTAGATCAGCATGTATCAGATATTGTTAGAAAACCCTTCTACCTTATCCAAATAATTAAAAAAGGCATATCTTCCATATGCAAAGAAGTTATTATCCCTCTCTGCCCTTCTCAGTTCAGGCCCAGAATAGAATGCCCTGCTCCCTCTTGTATGAGCCTATCTGAACATACTGGCCACCTTAAAAAAACATAACTCCTGGCCAAGAAAATCTTAGGTATGAACTCCTTAAGTTATACAGAGTGAAAAGAAGCCCTTTCACTTTAATCATTCCTTTATAGGCTGTTGAAGTGCAAACTCGTTTTGGCCTAGAGGGTTATAAAAGACCTAGTCCTACTTGGCCTCTTAGTCTTCAAAAACTGGAAGGCCCACCAATAGCCAGTCTAATAACCTAACCCTACATTACACAATTAGCAGAACATATTGATGGGATAGATATATATCTCTAAAGGATTCCTGCCCATAAAATAATCTTCTACTGGACATCAAAGCAGCTCTACACCTCTCTCTAAACCAAATCTGATTGATAAGTAAAAGATAATCCATTAATTCACGTTATATCCTCAGGCTGTCATGGATAGAGGAAGTAAGTGAGATTTATAATCACTTGGCTTCTAATGGTCTAGAGGACAAACTGCCTAGTATGAACCTATGATGCTATTAAAAAGAAAAACTGATAAAAGAAAAAAATACCTTATTTTCTCCACCCTTTTCTTCAATCCCTTTTGAAGTGGGAGAGGTTAGCATAGAATTTAAGGCCTTTACGTCACATAAAATTTAAGGCCTTTACCTCACAGAATCAAAGTGCAAGGTTTAATTCTTATCTGTGATTATTAGCTAGGCATGTAATAATCTACAGATTAATAGCCTAGTATTTACCTATGAACCTATGATAGATAAATTGGCACTTCTCTTTTATTTTTGATTATCGTGCAAGCAGCAATGTTAAATAAACTGTAACTGGAGTGCTCAATGCCACAGATGTACAACGATATAAACATTCAGCACATTAAAGGTAATTTTTATAGGATTTTTATTGTTTCAAGAATCACCTGTCATTATCATCAATCTTCTTTTTCACATTTTTATGTGGGATCAGGTTGTCACATCGATATTAGTTAATATGACCAAGTCACCTAGAGATAATGTTTACACCACTGAGCACCCTGATGTTTGTATAAACTATTACAGAATATAAGCACGGGGCTCTAAAAATCATAATGAGGTGACAAAGACAAGAACAAAAAAATACTGATTACGCAGTTTCCTGTAGTGTGTACGCTATAGTTTTTCTTGGGTCAAATTTACATTTATACCCACATTATTATTATTTTTTTTTATTTATTTTTTTTATTTTACATTTGTTTACCGGGAAAGTCCGACTGGAACAAGGTCCATTTACACCGGAGGCCCAGGGAGAAAAGTTCCATAACAGTACAAATACAACAAATGACAAAAAAAAAATGTCTGTACAGAGGCATATATACAATCAGAGCTCCATGTCTTTGTATGACGACACATAACCCACGAATGACAGAAAATTTCTATACAGTGGCATATATACAATCAAGGAGATTTTTTGTTATGTTTTGTTTTGTTATGTTTGTTATGTTTTGTTAATTATTTATACTGAAGCCAAAAACAACATGGTATTTTTACTGTAGAAAAAATAGTGTAAATGAAGGCCAGATCCATTGTTTTACTTTTAGAAAAAGAAAGGTAAGACTTGTTAAATGTTGGTTACTTCTCTTAATATGCAATATGAAGAGAATTGCTTTGATCATTCTAATTGTCTGCTAATGGCTTTATTTTACATCTCACAGGATACCAGATAACATAAGCAAAAGACCATTCTGACAAAACTGCAATTGAAACATCCAACTGAAATAATACATATTGTTTGGAAAATGTGCATCTGGAATGTGTTAACTCTTAGAATAAATTAAAATTCACGAGGAGAACTTACAATAACTGGATTTCCTGGCATAGCCCCCAAATACCTGTTAGGAAAAATTCCTGAGAGGTAATAACCCTAAAGCTGTGAAACTTAAACTTTGATTATGCATCTCTGTGTTGATCAGTTAAAATAAGCCAGATGTATCAGGCAACTATCTAATGATTTAACTTTGCTCTTTATATATCCAGAGATTTTCTATGAAAACTTTACCTAGTAAGTAGCTGCCTTGTATTTCAGTAGCAGTACAGCTGCCTCAATCACCGGTCACATGAAATGGAGAGTGGCAGCAGGAAATATACAGTGATGGTTCTGTAGATAAGAGTACTTGGACTCCGGAGGGGAGTCTGTAGTTCCCATGTTATGAATAGTGCCCTGTGTGTTACTTCCACTGCTAGAAATGACTCATACTTTACCAACAACTTCAACTGAAATATTGCTGGCTGTAGGAGTTCTGGCCAGAGAAGGAAAATTGTTATGGAAAATTTAAAACAGTTGACTCTGTGACTCAGCTGCATAATTTTCAAGGTCTTTGAGTTAAATCCTAGATCTGAGCACACTGTTTTTGTTCTTCCTGACCTGTTGTAGTACAGTATATTTGCCAAGAACAGTTTCTCATGCAATGCACTGTCAAGAAAGAAATAAAGATAGTACACAAGATATACATAAGTAACCAATACAGTCACTGAAGTCCTCCAAAAAAACCATTAATAATGCTTAATTTTTCCTGTTTTATAAATTGACCATAAAAGTCTCAATAATTCCGACTTCTTCCTGTTTTATTTTTATAAATATATTTTCATCAGGAAATACACACAAATGACAGATTTCGTCATTTCTTTCCATGCATATTCTAAAAACAGAAGGAAGTTCTGTGTGTAATTCTTATGATCAAACCATTTCAAGTACTGACAATGACATTACAATCTGATTCAATAGATTATAAGTTTAATATGGTTATGCATTTTGCTGAGCTGTCTGCTGTAGACTACAAGCCATCATTTTTGTTTGTGCAAGTGAAATCTGTCTAGCAAATTTCAGATCAGTGACCACCACCTTGCATTCTATAATACAGCTAACAATATTTAATTAACCACAGCCACTAGATAAAGGAAACACTATGATACAGTCCAATGCACTCTAATTAAAACTTGAAGGTGCCAGTATTAGAACGTATTGTGTTGTACATAGCGCTTACTATTTAGTTACTAAGACAGACGCCAAGGATGGTACAGGAGTGTAACAATTAGGATTACTGCCCTACTGCAGTTCATTCTTCTGTCTTGTTTCAAGTAAGGGTACCGTCTGGGCTCAGTTTACATATCCTCCCCACATACACATGTGTTTTTACAGAACTTCAGCTTTCTCTTATATAGCAAAAACATGTAGTTAGGCAAATGATGTTTAGACTGATCCTAAGAGTGTGTGTAGTGTGTGTTTGATCTGCAGTGAAATGGAATTTTGGCTGAGATTGTGCCCTACATGATGCCTGTTGTTTGCTGGGATAGGTTTTGGAGCCCCCATGGTCATATACTGGATAACAGTTGTACCTTAAATGGACGGATGGACAGACAGATGGAAGAATGGACAGTAGTAGCAGCCAGATCATAATATGTAAAGTTTTGTTTACAGATGTTTGCAAATTTCTACAAGGAGCACATTGTAACAGTGCAGAATAAGAGTGTATGTGATCCTACATGTTGTTTAGATAGCAGATATTGCTGTATGAATCGATGGCTTACTAGTCCAAACTTCTGCTTTTGACAATCACAGCCTGCGTATTTCAAAACAGATTCCTTCATACTGCAACCTGTTTGTGATCGTGAGGTCTTAGTTAAGGCACATGTGATTATAAGGCTGAACCATTGTATTTCATAGGTTCATAGGTAGGTACTAGGTATTTATAAGACTAGCCAGAGTGTGTCAGCTTTCACCGCCCCATTGATTAATTAATTTTTCCCAAACGGGATGACTAAGCATTTTTTGGCATTTAGCTTGAGACCATGACTTTGACACCAGGTGTCCGTCTCAGTAAGGCCCTTTTGGAGAATGCCCATGTCAGCTGGAGAGTAAATTATGGCTCCCAGTTTGCAGTCATCGGTGAACTTGGTTAGCCATAGTCCTCCTGTGTTTGCCTGTACTTCTGAGAAGTATATGCTGAAAAGTAGGGGTCCCAGGACCGAGCCTTGTGGGACACCACTTGTGACTGGTTTAGAGTCGGACCTGGAGCCCACTATTCTTACCGTGTGAGTTTTGTCTGTAAGCCAGTTGGCAACCCATCTCATGATGTAAGGGTTTATGTTCAGGCTGGTGAGTTTTTCTATAATTCTCGCGTGGGGAATGGTGTCAAAAGTCTTGGCGAGTTCAAGGTAGGCTGTGTGAACCACCTTCCCCTCATCTATGGCCTTGGTGACTGTCTCGAAGAGGTCAACCAGGTTTAGTAGGCATGATCTGCCCTTAACAAAGCTGAACTGAGTCGGGTCAAGTGTTTGGAGGTTCCCAATGTCTTTATTAATGAGTTCCATGATGATGCGCTCCATAGCCTTGCAGACCAGGCTAGTCAGGCTTATTGGTCGATAGTTACCAGGGTCAGTTGTGGACCCTCCTTTGTGGAGTGGAATAACCATTGCTGTGTGCCATTCTATGGGCACGTTACCTGTGGAGAGGCTGAGGTTGAGCAGTGCGTTTAGGTGGAGGGTTAGTTTGTTCTGTAGTTCGTGCAAGACGCAGCCTGGGACACCATCTGGCCCCATTGATACTGTGCTTTTGGCATTTGAAAGGGCTTTTTTCACCTGTACGCCTGTGATTTCTGGGACACTACACTTTTCCGGTATTGTTGTTTGGGGGTGAGAGGGGGGTGAAGTTTGCATTGAATCTATCTACCAGGATGTTGGCAATATCAGTAGGTTCAGTATAATTTGTGCTATTTTTCACTAGCTCAGAGCATATCTGCGAGTTGCCACTTAGATTGTTGACATAGCTAAAGAAGGCCTTGTGGTTAGCTTTCGAATCCTTGGCTATTTTTCTTTTGAAGTTAGCCTTGAATGATTTTATGAGGGACCTTCATTTCTTACTGATACTGATCAGGGATGTCTTTCCTTCTTGGGATTTGCTTTTTTTCTGAACTAGTTTCCTCCTTCTATTGTATAGCCTGTTTATGGCAGGGGTTCACCAGACTGGTTTCTTTCTCCTAGGAGAGTGAGTCTTGGTTTTGCTAGGGATGGCACAATCCATGCATCCTTGTAGGTGCTCATAGAGTGCATTTGTAAAGGTTCCTGCATCTTGGACACTGTTATCCTTTAGCGTGGGGGCTGTGAAACTTACTACCTCTGTCTTAAGTAAGGTGAAGTTTTCTATAGAAAAGTTTTTCACTATGGTTTCCTTGGTTGGGGGTGGTGGTGTGGTGTGGACATCCAGAGTGATTAGTTTATGGTCTGATCTAACCAGTGACGGGTTGACCTCTGGTGCTGAACACCTGTCGCCCATGTTGGTGATGACCAGGTCCAATATGTTTTCACCTCTAGTAGGGGAGTTTATCAGCTGATCCAGGGCATTTGAGGTGATAAATTCCAGGAAGCACTGGACCTGGGAATTTGTACTTGAGTAGTTTTCCCAGTTAAGGGTAGGGTAAATGAAGTCGCCCAATATCAGGGTGTTCGGTAGGACCTTCATGTTTTCCAGTGTCTCCAGAAAGGTGGAGTGGTGGTCCTGGGCCGTGGTGGTCCTGGGTCATGGAGGGTGATCTGTAGCAGGCCACAGTTTGCATTGTAGATTTGCCCGATGTTAGTTGCACATGGATGATCTCAGAGGTATCATGCTGCGCCACTAACCTGGAGGTGTAGGTATCCTTGATGAATATGGATGCACCCCCTCCTTTTGTGTTTCAGTCCATGTTCTGTGGCCAAAATGTGTGGTATGAGTTGTAGCCCAATAGTGCTGGGGTGCTCTGTGGAGCCTTAAACCAGGTTTCAGTTACTGCACAGATGTCAATGTTCTCCATACTGAGGAGTGCTTCGTGTGCATGCATTTTGAGATTTAAACTCCTGGCATTGAGTAGCATAACCCTCATTTTTTTATTTGTGCTGTTTACGGAGGTGGGTTTGACTTTTGAGCCTTGCCTAAAAAAGGCACTATGGGGGCAGCAAGATCCTTGGCCAGTATTCAAAAGCCTAAGGGTGACAGGTGCAAGCCGTCTCTTACAAAGCAACGAGGCTTGTCGAGCATGTCATCCCAGGCTGACAGACACTGGATCCCCTTTGAATGACACCAGAAGCTTAGCCAATTGTTGAAATTGATCATTTTTTCTTTATACTGCGGTATAATTCTTGTTGAGGGCAGGATGCTACTCAGGGTCAGGGTCATACCCACCTGGGCTACATGATCAGAGCGCTCTTCCATGTCTCTTTTCATGTAGTCCAGGGAGATACGTCTCAGGTCATTCACACCACCATGAACAATGACAGAGTCATATTTGTACTTGTTCTGGAGTTACCTGAGTGCTTGTGTTATGTGGCGGATTCTGGCTCCTGACAGGCAGCTAACAGTAACTTTCTCCTTGTCCAGCCTAGTGAGTAAGACATCAGTGTGCCTGACTATAGAGTCGCCTATTAATAGTGTGTTAGGTATGTTATTTCGCCTTAAGGGCTGTGATTGTGTGGCACACTGATTTTGTGTCTTATGTGTTGTCTGGTTTGTGATGAGAGGTACAGATTTTTTGGGTGTCTGCTTTGGAGGTCTCTGATGCTTTTGCAAGTTTTTATTTAGAGCCTCCGAGTATGATTTTGTGTATTTATGTGTATTTTTTGCCAGTGCTGGTTTAGTATGTCTTTGTGAGGATGGAGGTGTGGTGCAAGTGTTAACCTTCTCCTCATGACTGCCTGTTTCAGTCTTGGGTGGAGAGAGCTTAGCCTCCAATTTAGCTATATAATTGCATCTCTCGCATATGTTAAGGTTTTGTGGTAGGAGGAGAGGGTTGTCTGTGTACATGAGGCAGTTGTAACATTGCCTCAGGATACCCAGGTTCACCAGCTGGACTGGAGAGTATGCATGAAATTGTCCTTTGGTCATGCCTGAATAGTAGGGTGAGCTGCTTAGTCGCTTGGTTGGTGAGGGGTGAATAATGAGCCTTGCCCTGCTGGGCAATCAAGTGTCGGGGTATATTAGTGCTTGCTATTAGGTCTGAGCAAGTGCTGGACTGTAGGATGCTTTCTAAGTGCTTAGGCTGAGAGGTAGACTACTTTCAAGGGAAAAACTGAAGAGGAGACTTGGTGGAGCTGGGATAAATTTAGCCCTAGCTAACCGGTGTTGCCCAGACGTGCAAAACTGTGCAAACGTGTTTTTACAGCAGGGAAATGAAAGAGAGAGAAATTAGCCCAAAATGGCCTATAAACTACTAACTTCTGGGCTGGAACCACTCCTCCAGGGACAGATGGCTGCTCAAAGCTCCCTCTCTCACAGGTGAGCAGAGAAACCTCCTTCTATCCAAGTAAGGTATGGGCAGCTCATAAACTTGTAACACAGCCCTGAATTCAACACTAGCCTGAAAACTGGACTATACTAGCTTAGAAAGGTGGGAAACAAGGAGAATTTTTTTTTTGAAAAGATAAGGCAAAAACAGTAAAAAATACACTTAAAACAGCTTTAAACGACTACAAACAGTAAAAATACACTTAAAGCAGCTTTAGATGACTACAAGCAATCAGAAAAGGTTTTTAAACAAATAAACCAATTAACCAGTAAACAAAATCTCAAAACTGAGCCCTGTTCCTGTAGTCTTCAATCAGACAAGTTCTAACTGCACACTCCTGCCACTGGGGTGCAGAGGGAACCTTCTCCAAAAAAGAAGGCCTGGATTAGTGCTCAAGTTATACAAACAAAGCTAGATTCAACAGGCCTGAATCTAGTTTATGTGACAGCAAACAAGGCACACCAATTTCAGTAAGAGACAGTTCAAATATGCAGGCACTATAAGCCTCTAACCAGAAATTCCTAGCTCAGAAGGGCAGAATCCAGCCTCTCCTCCCACAAGAGTGCAGACCACAAACCTTCTTAATGTAAAATGACTGGCCTGAAGCCCAAGTACTTAAACCAGAACTAATACACTTTTAGAATAACAGACACTGAGCCTTCAATCAGCAGTTCCCAACTTAGAAGGATGTAAGCTACCTGTCCTGCCACAACAGTGCAGACCACAAACCTTAATGTAAAACAACTGGTCTGAAGCCTAAATGCTTAAACCAAAAGGCTTAGAATGATAGTTACACCAAGCAGTAATAAATACAATTGAGTAATTTTAAGATGACGCAAAAGCAAAATAAAGCAATAAAGTAGGAAGAAACACAAAAACAGTGAAAGTAGATGAATAAAGTGTAATTTTTTTTTTTTTGAGTGAGCAAATGAGATGGGCCCAGGAGGAGTATTCAAATACAAATTTACAAGAGGGGTGGGCAGTTTCAAAGCCACCAAGATTAACACCAAAACAAAAGCAGGGAAGGTGGGTGGGGAACTAACTGAAAAAACAGAGCCACAACTTCCAGCTAGATAGTAATCAATGCAATGCAAATAAATCAATTTAAATGCTGTATTACTTTAAAAAAGTGCAGATAAAGATTTACTTAAATTCACTTATACATCCAGTTGATTTCAGGTAGGACTTAGCCGGCCAAAGCTCAAAGTTTAAGCAGAAAATAGTCCAAAATGTACCACTTATATAAGGCAGAAACCGAATATCAGTGAAGTAAAACTTCCCCCACTTATCACTGGCTATGCAGGAATTCTAACTAGCACTAAATTCTAACAGGCATTAACTGAAAAAACAGAGCCAAAACTTCCAGCTAGATAGTATTCAATGCAACACAAATCAATTTAAATGCTGTATTATTTGAAAAAAGTGCAGATAAAGATTTACTTAAATTTACTTATATGTCCAGTTGATTGCAGGTAGGTCTTAGCCGGCCAAAGCTCAGAGTTTAAGCTCTGTTTGTTGTGGGTAACATCCTCTGTGTGACTGTCTGATACATGTAACTCTGGATATGTTTGTAATATACCCTACGTACATTTTTCAGCTAGGTTTAACTTAGTGCTGCCAAGTGATCCCTTTGCTGCATCGAAGGCATGATTCCACCCAATGGAATCATACTGATAAGCTCTTAAATTCACTCATCTTACTTTTTGAGTTTCCATAGGAGCCTTTAACATAACACAGAACAGGTGGCCTATAGATTTTTTTTAGATGTTCTTAGTCTCTTGCTCAGAAATCAGGAAGGTAATTTGACTTTAAACTGTGAGACTAGCAAGGGTGATAGAATTTAAATCGACATTTTGGATGAAAAATAGCCAAGTGAAAAACTAACAACTGAGTCACTGCCCCCCCAGCCAGATCCAGCACTAGGCAACATAAGCAGTTTCTCAGGACCCACTGGCTTGGAGGGACTGCCATAAAGACTTACATTTCTTTTTTAAGAAAGCACTCTGCATGCAGCTGCCATTGCTCCATGGAGGAACAGAACAGAATGGGTCATTTGTTCCTGAAATAGTAATTTAGCAGAGAAGATGTGCCCATGCACGTGTGTGTGTGTGTGAAATGCCCCATTTAGGGATGGCAGGCTGGTTAACTCATTCAGGCTCAAAACCCTGTACCTTCAGTACAGGACCTTAAAGCCTGAATCCTCTACACCAACTACCAAACTATCATTTTTAAGGACTGTTGAGCTTCTGTGCATTTCCCAAAAATGTTGAGCTTCTGTGCATTTTCAAGGAATGTTGACTTTCAAGTGAAGAAAAGTTTACTGTTGCTCATAAGTTTGTGTTCAATGTGTAACTGTTTTGTTTAGCAAATGGCAATGATCAGTGTTTGTGCTATAACTTAAGCAGCAATAATAACACAACAGGCAGCATACTGCCTTTGCTGCAGAAGGCTGTGGGTTCTACTCCAACACCATCTACATGTAGTGTATTATTCCAGTGCCTCTTTTAAGAGGGGATGGGGTTACTGCACTTTAAATATCTTTAAATAAATATATCTAATCATTGTAAAAGTAAACAAGAAAATAGTATGTATGCTGACAGATTTGAACAATGTTTATGGTAACTAGGGAGAAATAGCCAAGTAATGGTACACTAGAACAGCTGGGGGCCCTGATATGGGTGGCTATCCATTACCCTTTCTAGGGCCCCATTTGACCATGATCCGGCGCTGCCCCCCCACCCCCCTACCCCACGCACAAACACAAAATACTGCTTTAGAGATATTACCATCTCAGTTAGAGGCTCATGTCTTTTCAACATGAAAATTCTAAAAAAATATTTCCTTACACAAGCACAAAAAATACTTTCATTTTGAAGAACTAAAGCTAGAACAGCTCTTTTAATTGCAACAGTAGCATATTTTCCCTATGATTTTCCCAGGCCTTTAGAGTGTAACAGAGCAAGGAATAAATACAGTTTTAATGAAATGTATACAAAAAGCAAAACAAACTTTGTTTTATACAAGCACCGCAGCAATGATTTTATATCACACTTAACAAAATGTGTACTTTTAAAGGCACATATTAAGTGCGCTGCATAGATGTTTTGTCTAAAATTCACAGGCACCTCTACAGATTTCATACATGCATATCTATATATTTTAGGATGAAATTTGTTTAGAGTGATCTGGAACAGCCACCTTCAAGAAAAAGGAAATCCAAATCCATAGCACGATGGCTTTAGCAACAATTTCCAAGTTTACCAACCTATTTAGAAGAACTTGATCCCTCACAAATGTTAAGCTGTAACAAAGGGTCCTAGTGTGCCTTTTTGGAGAGCTTGCCATATTAATACTTAACCAAAATTATACATTCAACATAAATACACAATATAAATGTTGTTCCACAGTTTATATCATACTATGATATGCAGTTTAATTTTCCAGGAAGACTCAGCAAGTTTTCACTATAGTCTATTTAATGTCCAGTTTCAAAGGACGGTCATTTAAAGTCAGAGTCCCACTCTGGGATGCATTTTTAATGTTTGCATTCATTCATTTATTTTGCATTTGTACTGCCACTGTTGCTTTGAATCATCCCTTCTCCACAGCATTCAGACATCATAGTTTGCTACTTTGATCAGTGTTTCTAAACAGCACTGATAATGAAGTCTTTTAAAACGAAGAAAATCTTGGAACAACTCAGAAATGTACAGCTACACAAGGTAATTGGACCTAATAAGAGTCAGGAAATATTTCTTAGAGTATGATTCCAAAAGACTTGCTGTTAGTGTTAAAGTGACTTACTCTGCTGTAAGGCTGTTTTATCAATAGGCCTTACACTGGACAAAGTTCTTTTGGAATCTGACTCTCAGAGAAATGGGAGACGTGTAAACATGACTAATTAAACTTTTATGAAATTGTGAATCAAACCATGGGAAAGCCAAATCTTGCTTTTCATGGCACAGCATTTTGTACAAAAGTTGATACACAGGCCCACTTCATGGTGATTAGAAAGAAAATCACAGACAATGTCTTTAAATGGCAGAAAAAAGAAAAGAAGAAGAATTAGTTTTTTGCTGGAGGTGCAAAACCAGATGCAACAGAAAATGTCTATGCAGTGTTTGATATCCCAAATGTAAAATGGAATGCCTTGGCTGCAGCCACACTGAAGAGCCGATCTATTATTGATGCCCTACAAGAGATGTGCCTTAGTTAAAAATACTGGAGACTACTAAAGAGCTGGGTGCTTCCAAATGGGACAGAGGAGAAGATCTCTGACACCAGAGTGGGAACACTTAGAAATGAGTGATAACTACACAATTTGTAGTTCACTATCCACTTAACTTTAGTTTTAAGCCTCTCAAAATGGAAGGTTCTGTTCGATTGGATGCTAGAGTTAAAAAAAAGCCACAAAAGAGGAAGTACTCCAGAAATCTTTTACAAAGTATGAAGGCAAAAATGAAAAAAAAAAAAATATATATATATATATATATATATATATATATATATATATATATATATATACATATACATATATAAACTGATATCACAGAGGCAAAAGTTTTGTTTGGGAAATTAATAGATCCTAACAACAAATTGGTTGAGGAACAGGAAATTCATCTCTGGTTTGGCACCTATGTCTCTCATGGACACAGGCAGCCTGTAAATGGTTCACCTCCTAGGCCTCTGCTTGTAAATGTTTCATCTCCCAAGCCACTGCTTAAGCCTATCAAGGGTACCAGAACTTGTTAGAAATTTGGGATGCATGGCTAGGCTTAAAAAGGCCCTTGTGGTCATTAGCCTAGTAAGCATCTATGAACATATAACATACATATCTAAAAGAAAGAAAAAATATAGCAATACTCTGAAGATAAGGGAAAATATGCCATTTAGGAAGTATAAGAAAACACAAGGGAAGGAGGACTACAAAGTATACAAATAAGGCAGAAATAAACAGATCAGAAATGCAAAGACCCAAAGCAAAGAAAAGATAGCCACTTCATCAAGAAGGGAGGTAATCCCTTTTATGGACAAACAAAAAATCAACGACAGGCAAAAGGATAAATACTGAATCTAAAAATATGGGCTGGACCATATTATACAGAAAACAAACTACTGAATAAATAAATATGTTTGCTCAGTATTGATTGAGAACCAGAAGGCCTATTTTCCTAAAGTAGCCTATAGTTCCCAGGGTTAGGGAGATGATCACATTCCTTGAATATAAGAAGGGGGTCTTAAAAAAACATATAATTAAAGGCTCTGGATGGATTAATCTCAAAATTCCTGGAGACTTGTGATGAGAATGGGTAACATAGTTAACTTTTCTGACAACATTTCTGATAACTGGAAAAAGGGAAGATGTAATTCCCATTCACAAAAGTGGGAACAAGATAAAGTCCAAAACATATTGATCTGCCATAAATGTCTATAGACTCCCTGTTGAAGGAATGGCAGCAGGTATTCACAATGCAAGGTAGTTTTGTACCTTCTGTGTAGAATCTCCATGTACCTCCTATGTACGTGCATTTTGTATTCTCAGTTTTCTCTTATGTCACAAAGGCATGCTAGGGCAATTATCCAAAATAGTGTGTGTGTGTGTGTGTGTGTGTGTGTGTGTGTGTGTGTGTGTGTGTGTGTGTGTGTGTGTGTGTGTGTGTGTGTGTGTGTGTGTGTGTGTGTGTGTGTGTGTGCGTGTGTGTGTGTGTGTGTGTGTGTGTGTGTGTGTGTGTGTGTGTGTGTGTGTGGACTGGTATCCTGTCCTAAATTAGTTCTCTGCTTTTTCACACTTAACGGTGGAAGGCGCTCTTGGCTTCCTTCTCCCTGAGATGAAGGTACTGGTAAATGTATGAAAATTATAAATTAAACTGAAACTGCAAGACATGCATCTTTTACTTTATACTAAGTGAAAACTTATCTCTCCCAACCAGCACATGTGCTCATAAACAA
The DNA here is from genome assembly GCF_019279795.1 of Protopterus annectens. Lineage (NCBI taxonomy): Eukaryota > Metazoa > Chordata > Ceratodontiformes > Protopteridae > Protopterus > Protopterus annectens. The sequence goes on along the minus strand of NC_056739.1, from coordinate 1,324,979,328 downwards.
ATGAATATGCAACTTTAACAAGTATTCTCTACATTTCTTTACATTTGATTTTTAACCTTGGATAGAGAGGCAAACAAGAACATTAGCAGTATCCTAATTATTTAAATGATATATTTCACTGCATATTTATGAAATAATTTTGTTATCTAACTGGGGTTGCCATCATTATCATTGAATCGACATTCTTAAAGTATCATAGCGAAGCATCCAGTACTCTATTGTTTCTAAAGTTGTAAAGTATGATACAATTGCATTGATAAACATACAGTATAATAAATACACAATCACATACACAGACACAAATACACACACATGTGGCTGTGTATGTATTATAGTTTCATAGGTTGGTACTAGACTATCAACCCTAGGGCCTACGCAAGCCTAGCCATAACAATTCCCTGGATATTTCTTCCCACAATATTTACTTCTCTGGGCCCCTGGATAATCAGCCTTTGCAAGTCTCGAACCCAGGACCCTGCACACCATAGCCAAAAAGCTTTACCACTAAGCCATGTCAGATATGCTTATTATAAGCTCATAGAAGACAGTGGAGGCAGAAAATGTGAAAATAAAAGTTTATTTGCAGAATGAAATGAAAAATGAGATGTTTTTTTTTTCAGTTCCCCAAGTTATTTGTAATATATACAGCACTTTCTAAGTCAGATCTCAGTACTTGGAGGCATCTTCACTATACAGACTCAATCCTGCAGAGCCCCATCTCCAGCATTAGCCTGGTAAACAAAGACCAAAACTGCAGGCCTTCTTAGGCCTTCCCTTCCACATCACAAAAAAGTCTTGACCTGAATTTGTTTATCTCTGGTCACATTCACAGTTTGTCCGTACTGGATCTTCCAACTACAGAAAACTCATACCTATGGTCAGATCCCTTATCTGGTCAGATCCTCCAATGGAGAAACCAACATCCTTTCTGTCCATTTCGAGGGTATAACTTTTTAAACAAATTTAGCAGGCAATCATTATTCTAATACAGTAATTGCCTGGATAAATGTCCCAAAAATATAACACAAGATATGTTTAGAGGCACATTCCACCATTTTCCCATACAGTATGTAGCACAGAGGATATACGTCATCTTGTATATCCTGGAGCAATGCAGTTCCCAAACAATCTTCTGTTGAATATGTATATTATGTGAATGCCTTACTAAAGGCAGGAGTCACTGACACTGGTTTAGAACTTAACAGTTTTTTCAGTTCATTAAATGCTCTAATTCCCTCAAGAATACCATTGCACTTTAATAAGGAGGGTTTCCCCCTCTACAAAAGCAGTCAAAAATAGGGCACTAATTGCACAATTAGGTTAAAATATTCTTTACTACCCAACAAGTCTAATTAAAGTCTTCACCTGTCCTTTAGCAGAGAGCATAATCCATTTTTAAGGCTTCTATATTTTCTAATTGCAGTTTTGTCCCCATTTTCCTATTAGGTACCCCAGATATTTAGTTTCTACCATGCCCATTGTATTTCTTCTTAACATTCACAGTCAATTTTGACTGTCTTATTGATTCTAACATAGCCTGTCCTTTTAGTAAGTGAGACTCCAGTCCTCTGAATCGATGACCACATCATCTACGTATGCAACAGCATATCAGGAGTTGGGTTTCAGTATTTTATACATCAACAACAACTTATTTTACTAACTGTTTCTGTGACTCTTGCACTCTATAAAGTTTCAGTGTAACCTTCACTCCAGGTGTTGTTTCAGTGTTATGTTCTATACTATAGTTCCAAAGAAACACAAAACACAAGGTCCAAAGAGACTCCAGCAGGACAAAAAACAATACCTAAAAACTGAAAAAACAAGCTAATTCAAATAAGTGCTTTCATTTTATTTGACTTAAAACTTCATCAGATCAAACAAATGATAAAATGTCATACGTTTAAAGAATATACAAGTCACCTGACGGCCAAGCCTCAAAACAAAATCAGCTGTGTTTAAAGCTGTATACATATAATTTAGCCTAATGCCCCTAAAACAATCCACAACAAAAAACATAATATATTGGAAAATTAAAACACATAACACATTCTTGGTAATCTAAAATCCCCATAAAAATATTTTAATATTTTATCTTTCTAGGGATTTAGGTTTATCAAACAGCTGATAGAAACTTAAGTATTTAAACCAGGCCAAACACATGCGTTAAAATAAAGGTGCCACTACAAGTCATGCTTCGCTAAATGCAAAGGGGTAACTACCAAACCATTATAAGAAACATCAGCCACTTGACCCTCTACACATTCATTAAATTCAGAAATTGGTGAAACAGTACTATAAGCCTCGGGAAAGGTGACAGTTCCATTTCCATTCATACTACCTTTACCATAATTTAAAATAGGTTTGTAAAATGATCTTTCTCTTTTATTTATAACCTCCTACATTAATTCGCCCACAAATACAGCGGGGTGGTGGTGCTGCGGTAGCGTTGTCGCCTCACAGTAAGACTCTGTCCAGTTCGACTCTCAGCTAGAGCGTCTTCTGCGTGGAGACATGCGTGAATGGGCGTACCTTCGTTGAAGGTTGTGCATCAGGGCTGGTAACTCGGCACATAAAAATTAACTATCAATCATTAGCAGACCGGAGTTCCGCTGTGGCGACCCCTAACCAGGAAAAAGCCGAAAGACACAACAACAACCCCATGTTAAAAACATATTTTTAATCGTGTTACATTCATTTAAAAAAAATCTTTAAAAAAGACATCATTCATGCTGCCTAACAAATTGCCCTTTCACAACAGCACATTTCTGGGCATCAGGATGCAGACTATTAAAATGCAGGTAGCCCTTAGAAAATGTTGGCTTTCGATAAATTTGTGAATTAAATTTCTTACTAATCAAATCCTTACTAAGCAAAATATCTAAGTAAGCAATACTCAGTTCATTTACCATGTAAGAGAATTTAAAAAATTCAGTAGTCTGGTTAATGTAACTTATAAAAGCAGACAACTTATTCATATCATCATCCCATAAAATAAATATGTCATCTAAAAATGAACATTTAATTTACAAGCTGTCATAAATTCAGAATTGAAGAAAAACTTCTTCTCCCATTGTAGCATTACAATATTAGTAAAAAGGCCACCCCATGCTGAGCCCATCGCTCTTCCAATCTGCTGTACATAATGCTTCTTTTCAAACATGGGAAAATTGTTTTTTAACACAATTTCTAACAATATTTCGAAGGTGTTGGTGGAATCCTGTGGGATACACTTATCAAAAAGATGATCAGTGAACCATACTAGACCTAACTCATGGGGAATGGCTGAATAAAGATCTCTGACATCAATCGTCATAAGTAATACCGCTTCATCAAAATCTACTCTGCTCATTTTGTCTAAAAAATCCCAAGAATCTTTACATAAATGAGATTCTCTCATAATTAAATGTTTAAGCTTTAAATCCAGAAACTTTGCACAGGGAAATGTAATAGACCCCCTTGCATCCACTATAGGTCTCATAGATGGTTGATGTAAATTTTTGTGTATTTTTGGGATACCGAAAATGGTGGGGACAATGGGAGCCAAAGTATTTAAATAATTAAATTTATCCACATCAATTTGGTGCTCCATAAACATGTCATTTAACATACCCTTAATCTTTGAATAAACCATATTAACCATTCAGGGAAAAATTATCGTAGGTTCACTCAGACACCATTAAACCCATTCTATCTGTATAATCCTTTCTATCCATTACAACCAATTCACCCCCTTTATCAGGTTTCATGAATCTGAGATTTTGTTTACACAATTCATTCAGTAATTTCAGATCCTTCTCTGGTAAATTCTTGGACATATTACATAATCTAGTCCTGATGCTCAAGGCTTCCCGAATGTCCAGTTCACATGTTTTTTCAAGACCATAATAGTTGGGTGAATGGGTGGGTTAAATGTACTCGAAAACCTGAGTGGGTTCATGTTGTCAGCCACTTTGCCAAAAAGAAGTTTAAAATTCAACTTATGAGTGTACTATTTCAGATCCATCAAAACATATGCTAAATCGGGGGGCGTGGCCAAGGATGAACACAGGATAGCAGCAGATTTCTTCAGCTCCACCAATTTCATTACACTGACAGGAATTAATTACTTAAAAAATAAATTTTTGAAGTAATTTTCTTTCTAAATACGTTTGTTTTATATTGTTCTTGAACTATATCTAAAAAAGAAAGGAAATCTTAACAATATTCCTGTCAGAAATCACTGTGGAAATTTTCCTGTCAGTTTATCAGTCTGAAATGAGTTCCAGTAAGACAAATTCTCAAGACTCCAGCATCAAGAAAGAACTTCAGTCTCTGATAATTATAATCCAGCAACTTACTGATAAAATGGATAAAATGGATACTAAAATAGACACCTTCATAGAAAAAACTACAAAACAAATAGACCTGTTACATACAGACCTGCAACAACAGAAGAACCAGATGACAGGCATAGAAGAAGCTGTGAATGACATGGAAAATAGAATCCAAGAAGAGGAAATAAACATTGAGTTTCTGCTGAAACAAAATACACATTTACAAACAAAGCTGGATGACCTGGAAAATAGATCTAGGCGTAATAACATTAGGATTTTTGGACTGCCAGAAAATATTGAAGGTAACAATATTACTTCTTTTTTAACAACTTGGCTCCCTAAAACTTTAGACTTACCAGAAGCATTCTCTTTTGGTATCGAAAGAGCACATAGATCTATAGCAAATACTAACTCTAACAAAAAATATCCTAGATCAGTTATAGTTAGATTTCTATCATCTTTTGATAAAGAGATGGTTCTTAAATCTGCTTGGGCTAAAGCTCCTGTTAAGATTAATGAGACAACTGTGCGTTTTGACAATGACTATTCTTCCATGGTAATAGCTAAAAGAAAAGTTTTTCTGCCACTAATAAGGGAGCTTAAAAAAGCACAGTTTAAAACATACCTTCTGTTTCCTGCCAAGCTTAAAATCTTCCTTCCTGATGGTCTTAAGGTTTTCGATGATTTAGACTCTGCTTTACTGTTTGTCAAAGAAAAAAGGATTTTGGATAAAATAGAAGAAATGGAATGGGCTAGTTCTTCATTAAAGAGATTAGCAACTGGAGCTTCGTGGAAGACTTCAGAGAAGAAGAAGAGACTAAAAAACAAATGATTTGTTATATGTTTTTTTTCTCTCTCATCGTTTTAGTTCATTATTAATCTTTTTGAATATAGTTCCTGCATTTCCAGAAAGCCACAAATATTTTGGAAAAGATTTAATCAAAGTTATTCTCTATGTGCAAAGAAATGTTTTGTTTCATAACCAGTCAAAATACCTGAAGATTTAATGGCAAGCTGTGATTCAATTTGTTTCTCTTTCTGAAAAGAAGTAAGGTTAGTAATTTGATACATTTTTTATCTTTACCTTTTTTCCTTCTCCTTTTATTATTTTCTTTGTTTAAACAATGACATTCTATTTAGATTATGTAGTGGGTAAAGGGTGGGGGAGGCAGGGAGAGAACAGTAATGAAAATATCATTAATAGAATAATAACATATTTATTCCTTGTAAAAGTTTTTATAAGTTCTTCAAATGCTATTTCTAATTATACTTTCTTGATTATACTGCTTATGCCTGTTTGTAAATAATCTGTTATGCTTTAACTAATAATAATCAGAACTAAATAAGAGTAAATAATATGTTTTATTTTAACTCTATTAATATAAACAGTAAGTAACATTCCATTGTATATACTTCTTACAGCTTTCTCTTACATTTTTTTATTTCTGCCTCACTCCCTTTTATTTTCTACTCTCTTTTTCTTTTCTTTATTAATATATAGAAATGCTTTTGATTGTGTGGGCACAGTGAATAATAGGATTTGTATGAAAATTGAGTTGGGAGAAGAATGTTGAGTTTTATTGCTTGTTGGTAATTTTGGCCTTAATTTCACTTACATAGAGGCTGTAATGATCTGTGGAATACAGTGTGAAGGTTCTGTCATGTTTAGATGCATTTACACTGCTAAATGAATGTTTGTCACTAGTTTTTAATAAGTTTCCCGCCAAAATGTTAAGAGAGACAATCCGAGATGTGGGCTGTCTCATGCACAGTGTTCATGAGTTACTTCAGAAGCTTCAGCTCACAGAATTCTCACAGAGAAACTGAAAGCAGTTAGTATAACCTTTGACATAGTTATCACATTGACACACCACAGATTCAGGAAAATACTCTATTCATAAAATATGTCAGTTATAATGTTTTGTTTCATAACCAGTCAAAATATCTGAATATTTAATGGCAAGCTGTGATTCAATTTGTTTCTCTTTCTGAAAAGAAGTAAGAGGCTGTAATGGTCTGTGGAATACATTGTGAAGGTTTTGTCATGTTTACATGCATTTACACTACTAAATGAATGTTTGTCACTAGTTTTTAATAAGTTTCCCGCCAAAATGTTAAGAGAGACAATCTGAGATGTGGGCTGTCTCATGCACAGTGTCCATGAACTACTTCAAAAGCTTCAACTCACAGAATTCTCACAGAGAAACTGAAAGCAGTTAGTATAACCTCTGACCTAGTTATCATACTGACACACCACAGATTCAGGAAAAATACTCTATTCATAAAATGTCAGTTATAATGAGTTTAAATGATGAAGTTTCTTGTAGTAAGTAAATGTCTTATTTTAGAAGGCATAGAAAATAAAACATTTATTTAAATGTTTTTGAAAATCTACTTAACAGCAGCATAATAATCTGTGTTAAAAACTTCTGTTCCAAACATATACTTTATTATAATTCATTTAATTCATCTGATTGACAAGCATAAACAATTTTATAATTCTATTCTGGAAGAAATGTCATGTGATATATTTTAAAGCAGTAGGTTAGCATGATTGTAAAATCTGGTTACTAAAATGTGTTTGCTGTGCATTATTTTCTATAAAGCAGACAGATTTATTCTAGGGACAGCAAGTAGGATAGTGCTCAACAAGGACATAACTCAGTGAGAATATATATATATATATATATATATATATATATATATATATATATATATATGTGTGTGTGTGTGTGTGTGTGTGTGTATGTGTATGTGTGTGTGTATGTATGTGTGTGTGTGTCTGTGTGTATGTGTGTGATGGCTTTTTTTTTTTTTTTTTTTTAATAATGCAAGTGTTTCTGAGAATTTGCATAACTATGCAATATGATTTATAATAATTTTTATGAATACAATATTTTACTCTATTGACAATAATGAGTTTAAGTAAATGCTCATATACAAACAATTCAAGATTTTTTTTTTTGGAAGCTGTTAATAGTATTCACATGACAGAAAATAGATGCATCTTAATATATGTAATGTCTGAATCATATTAGCCAAAGTTTTTGATTTAAATGAATGTTAGAACCTAATTTTCTCTCCTCTTGATTTCTAACATCAAGATTATTTGAATGCTATTTGAATACAAGTGTTATATATTACATAGATCTATATAGTAGTATGAACAGTTTTTAAAAAAAATAAAAAGTTTATTTTAGTTTATATGATGCTGTTTTACCAAATGTGTAGTTGTGTCTTGATAGATAATTGAATTGAAAACTGTTAACCTCAGTTAAATATAACTAGTATTAAATTGATAAGGTGGTAGCTGAGGTACTGCTGCTTAGGGTAGGGGGTTAACTTGAGTAGTAAATACTACTCTAAGTTGGAGTTTTCAACTCCAGGCTGGATGCAAGGTTTAATCCTTACATTATTTTCACTTGTTCATTGTTATATGTATATAGTTTTGACATCCACAATATATTTTGTACACTCATTGTCACTACAAACAAAATTGAATCCTATACAAAATCCCATAAGAGATTTAATAAATACAGCTATATTTAAAGGTACACCTAAAAGAGGAGATGTAACATTATTTATCTTGTTATTTGTTATTTAGATCATAAGATTCTTGAGTTTTAAAAATGCCAAATGACATCTTTAAAAGGAATTTCTTTAAACATTAATGGATTGAATAATCCGTGTAAAAGGGCAAGCCTAATAAGATACATTAATTTACACAAGGCCAATCTAGTCTTTCTGCAAGAAACCCATCTCTTGAAAAAAGATATTGATAAACTAGCCACTAATAAGTATACAGTATTGGTTAGTTCAGAGCACACTCAGAAAAAAAGAGGAGTGGCTATTTTATGGAATAAAAGTATGCCCATTCCTAAAACCATTAAGTCTTTTCAGGATGACAAAGGAATGTTTTGTATGGTTACAATACAAATTAATGGGAAGACTTACACTTTAATTAATGTATATTGGATACCTGGAATTGGTATTAATACAGTGAAACATCATATTGATAAGATCATATCATTCTCTATAGGGGATATTATTTTAGCTGGTGATTTTAATTGTATACTACATGAAAGTGATACTACCACTATAAGGAAAAGAAGAATTACATCTAATGCAAAACATTTAAATGATTTTGCTAATTCTTATCATTTGAATGATATTAATAATCAGATAGATTCAAAATCATTACCATACACCTTTTTTCTAACAGATACAAAACTTATTCAAAAATAGATAGGGTCTTTATTTCTAACCAGATGGTAACAGATTTAATTAATTCCAAAATCATTTCATGTCCTATATCTGATCATAACTCAATTGTTTTTGAATTCATGATAAAAAATACTCATAATGTTCAGATCAAAAGGATACCAGCATACTTAACTCAACTAAAAGACTATAAAGAATATATACTTTCAGAAGTACAACATTTTCTAGACATAAATAATACTCCTGAAGTCTCCATTGTCTATGTTTGGGATGCCTTAAAATCATATCTATATGGACAAAGTATCAGATGGTATAATAATAAAAGGAAATCTTGGGATAAGGAATTGTTAGATATTCAAAGTAAATTAGACTCTTATAAACATAATAATAAAGAAAATATTATGGACAAGAAAGTTATTGAAGAAATAAACAAACTAAATGAGAAATACAAAGAAATTTTAACTCATAAAGTTAAAATAACTTTAGAGACATACAAGTTTTTGTCTTATTCAATAAGCCCGAAATACTTACATAGACTTAAAAATAAAACAAAAGATTGAATAAACAAAACCATATCAAAGAAATCTTTTCTCTAAGGAAAAAGAAGAATGTTTCTAGTATACCAGAAATACTGGATGAATTTAGAAATCACTTTCACAAGATTAACCATAACAACATTAACATGGAACCTAAAGATAAAATAAAGGAGTTTATAACCACAAACATGAATAAAAGCTTAATAAACAACAGATTAAACTATTGGACAAGAGTATTTCATATACAGAAGTTATTACACAAATAAATAAGCTTAAATCAAACAAAGCACCGGGTAATGATGGTATTATACCAGAGATATATAAAATCCTTTCTAAAACTACATATTCATTAATACATAAGGTTTTTATTTTGGCCCAAACTGAGTTAATAACCCCCCCATCTTGGCAATATACATTTATTTCACCAATTTTAAAACCTAATAAAGATCCAATTAGATGTTCTTCATATCGACCCATCTCATTACTTAATGTTGATTATAAAATGTTTATGAGTATTTTTGCTGATAGATTGAAAACAATCATCCCTGGCATTATAGATATAGATCAGACGGGCTTCATTGTAAATAGAAATACTTTTGATAATATAAGAAGAACTTTAACATTAATTGATTTTGCAAATAGGAAAAAGAAAGATTTAACACTTATTAGTCTTGATATAGGTTCAGCATTTGATTCAGTAAGTTGGGACTATCTGTTTACCTTACTGAAATGCACAAACTTCTCTGATGCATTTGTAAATTTAATTGAGCATTTATACAAAGGAACGCTGGCTTATATTAAGGTAGGAACATATGTTTCACAAAAAATACCCATTCTTAAAGGTACAAAGGAAGGATGTCCACTTTCTCCACTATTATTCACTTTAGTAATGGAGCCTTGGGCTAATTTGATTAGAAACAGTACTGACATAGAGGGTTTTGAAATAGACGAAAATACAACATCAAAAATTCAACTTTTTGCAGATGATGTTCTAATTACATCATCAAGATCTAATTCTTCTATGCAGTCTTTATTTGATAAAATGATGAATTTTAAAAGTATTTCTGGTTTAATATTCAATGAAGAAAAAACGAAAATACTACCTATATATACACGAAAAAATATTCTCATTAGTGATTTTACTAAATATGTACCCAATTCAGGTCAGATAACTTATTTAGGTATAATACTATCTAAAGATATTAAATCTATTATATATAATAACTATAATACCTGTTTTCTTAATATACAAAATCTTTTTAATACCTGGAATAATATGTTTTTTACTATGGAGGAGAGACTTACAATTATTAAAATGATAATATTCCCAAGATTTTATACTTAATACAATCAATAATACTTTCACCTACAAAAATAATTATCAAGAAACTGAATACACTAATGTTAAATTTCTTATGGGCACCTAATAGACCTAGGATTGCATTAAAGAAACATACTAATAGCTGGTCTCAAGGGGTATTTCTTTTCCAGACTTTAATTTATATATTATCTCTTCTATTATAAAAGTTATTACTTTATTAATAGATCAGTCATATATCGCAAAATGGAAAGATTATTGGGAGCTAATTAGTATGCACTTCATGAAAATCTCCTTAACACATAAAAATATGATTGTAAATAACTCCATGTTGTGGTTGCTAAAGGAATTTTGTACTTCACCTATTACACCTAAACATATGGTTTGTTACCCATTAAATATTATTATTAGTTATCGTAACTTTATATTCATGCACCCTAAGTATAGGGAATGGAATTTTATTGTATTCCCTATAATGTATACTCAGGGTATGCTTATGTCATTTACTTCTGAAGGAGCTCATTTAGCTATAGATAATGATCTAAAGTACTGGTATCAGCTGATATCTGATAATAAAGTTAAAAATCTAGATTTCTTAAAACAAGAATTTGATCTAAGAGAAACTTGCTGGTTAGAGGTTCAGATCTTTAGACAACATCTCATTGATAGAATAGATCTAATGTCTATAACAGTTAAAGAATCTATTCCAAAACTGATTGATTACTTGATATTAAATTTACAGCATAAAGTTTCTGATAAAGGTAAACTTTCATATATACATAAAATTATCAGACAAGAAACTTTTTACAGTGTAGATTCATACTGGAATTATTTCACCTCTATTAATGGGGACCCACCAACTCAACAAGATAAACAATATATATTGGAATCTGCTTATAGAACTACATCTCCCATTGTCTGGAGACTTTATACATGGAAATTTTTACATAGATCTTTTTATACACCTTTGATGATGAATAAAATAAATAATAAAGATAATCTATGTAAGAGATGTAATGTAGAAATTAATGCTGACTGGGCTCATATGTTTTATGACTGTATGAAGTTGAAAGAATACTGGAAGTCAATTAATGAATTTTTGCAGGCTCTTTTTACAGATAATTTCATTATTTCTAAGTCTCTTATATTATTCAACACACCTGTACCTCAATGTGTTAAGAAGATTAAGCTTCCCTTGTTATGGTCTATCCTAGCAGTGGCCAGGAAAATAATAACTAGAAATTGGATTTCAGATACACCTCCTTCGTTCAATGAATTTAAAAATGTTATGAATATAATGTGCCATATGGAAATAAGCACAATTAGAATGAGAACAACTAGAAAAACTTCATATTATATTGTATGGGATAATTTACAAAATTTGTTAAAAAAATTCTAATTTCAATAGCACGGTATTTTAGTTTAATTAATTGATCTGATTGTAGTGGATGTCTTTGCAAATACTTTAGTTGTTTTGTTGAATATTATAATAATACCTATTTTTAATTACTTGTATAAAATTGTTATGATATTTCTCTTATATGTTAAAACAATAAACCTGTTTTGAAAAAAAAAACATATGCTAAATCAGCACGTTTAGTAGGAATGAACGTGAACCCACACTCAAATAACTCACCACAGTCAGAGTCTATTGGGTAGGAAGAGAAATTTTAAATCTTAAAGTCTCTTTTCTTATTTGTACTGACCTCATAACTTAAATTCACAGATTGATCAAGTTCACCACTTGATTCTAATGGCCCATCAGTCAACATAGTACAGACCCCGCCTAATTCTGATTGGAATTCAAAAAATTGTGGTTTTGTCTCATAGGTTCATATGTGTTTACTAAGCTAACATCCACAAGGGCATTTTTAAGCTTAGCCATGTATCCCAAATCTCTGACACATTCTGATACCCTTGATAAGTATAAACATGGGCCTGGGACATGAACCATTTACAGGTTACCTGTGTCCATTATAGACAAAGGTGCCAAACCAGGGATGAATTTCCAGTTTCCCATCCAGTTGTCTAAGTTGCAATTGAATTGGGTTAGGGAGGAACTCTGCTTCACATGGATGGGGAGCCTGTTCAATAGATGGAGTAGTCTCTGGGAAACATTCCGATCTCTCCAGCAGGTCCTATTTATATCACAGGCAAGGTTTAAGTCTTTAGAATGGGTAATTCTGGTGCTGTTTGCTTTGTAGATATGCAGAGGTCCATCAGAGTGAGGTCTGACAATGCCCTATATGCCAGGTGTAGCTCTCCCCTCAAAAGCCTGTAGGAGACAGAATGCAGGGATAGGGCCTTGAGGTGGTCTGCATAAGACATTTTACTTACGCCCTGTATTCTTTTAGTGAGGAACCTCTGTGAACATACCAACTGTTGGATATGCCTGCTTAGGTACATACCAAAGGGGGCATTGTACTCAATGATAGGTCTTATGAATGATGAATACAGTGGAACAATGACTTCAGAGGTTGACTTCTCCATGGGGGTTGCCCTGGTCCTTTTGAGTGCCATTGATTGTTTAGTTGCTGATTGCTGAACTGTTTTGCCTGTATCCGTTTGGACCAGCGAAGATGCTGCAATTCTAAAGGGCCAGAATTGTCATAGGTTGACCTATTGTCCTGTTGTAAAACTCACCCATTAGAACCATAATTGACTCTGAGACAGCAGGATTATGGGCAGCATTGATGTTATTTAGAACAGCACTATAATTGTTACATTTCTGTCCCCAAAAGTGAGCAATTGGAGGGGAGGGTAGGCAGTGGGATTATTGCAATCCTGCCTGTCACGTTCTTTTTTATTTTCTTATTTTTCATAAATTTGAATTTTCTGCTCGATACTATTAAAAATCCATGTATAATCAGTTATAAACTGATCAAACAGCAAGTCATGAGTAATAGTATTATCAAAAGCATTTACCTCAGCTATTAATTCATAATGAGTTTCGTGTTAAACTTTATAAGCAGCTACATTAATTTTCACCCATGGCGGTCGAACATCATTAGCAGCTCACTGTGCAGTGGAGAATTTTCCACTATACCAGTGGGAAACCGCCAGGTGCGTAAGCCTTTAGGAACCCACTTTCCTTAATGCAGTCAACAAATAATGCATTCACTAACTGAAGCTTTTTAACTTTTAGCAGTTTATAGTCAAACTCCTCCAGTTTCTGAATTAAATTAGAAGTAGTCTGTTGCTGAGTATCAGCTAACTGAAAATTGCCATTTAACCAGTCTTTAAGAATGGGAGCTTATCTAAAAGAATTATTAGCAACAGAGTCAATACCCCGAGCTTGACCAGACCTATTTTGCAAAAGATAAGGGGCACAGATAAATTGATTCAAGTAGGACTCATCAACTACATGCCCTTCCCTAGTTGTCCGATCATTTTGTAAAGGTGCCACCAGCTCTTCAAACCTCTGAGATAATTGCTGCACAAGAATAATAAGGTTTCTGACGGAACACTGTAAATCCACAATATCTGGTTCCGAAAACAATGCTTATGAGCCCTCCAGTTCTCCTGCAGTCATTGCGTAGTCCCAAACAAAAAATTAATCTATGACTCAAACCAAACTAAAGAAACACAAGACACAAGGTCTGCAGAGACTCTGGCAGGTCAAAAACCAGCACTTAAAAAACAGCAATTGAAAAGTTTTCCAATATTTTATGTTTATTGTTGGGGATTGTTTTAGGGGTGTTAGGCTAAATTATATGTATACAGCTTTAAACACAACTGATTTTCGTTGGAGGCTTGGCCGTCAGGTAACTTGTATATTCTTTAAATGTATGGCATTTTATCATTTGTTTGAGCTCATGAAGTTTTAAGTAAAATAAAATGAAAGTGCTTATCATTTGAATTAGCTTGTTTTTTTTAAGTTTTTAAGTGCTGTTTTTTGTCCTCGCATTTTGTGTTTCTTTAGTTTGGTTTGTGACATGGATTAATTTTTTGTTCTATACTATAGTTCTCCCAGAAAGAAAGATTTAGCTAGGGTGGGGTGAAGGGGTGGGCTGCCCTGGGAGTGAGCTGTTATGGGGTGCAATCTGCAGTGTTGAAGAGGTGCTGATCAGTCCCTGTAAGTTGTCATGACTGTTGGTAGTCATTTAAGCAGCCAGAAATAATGAAATACTGCCTGCAGTGAGTTTGTGTGTAAGCAACTCAATCAAGGAGCTAATGTAGATCACTGCTATAGTTTCAGTAGAACTAACACAGTAGCTCTTTGTCTATGTGTGTAAGACTATTTTTTTCAGAGGAGTTTTCTTGGGGGGTGGTCATCAGAATTTAGATTGCTGATTGGGAGATCTTTGGGGGATTACCAGTTTGTCAAATTTCCCAGCTACTGCTCTGTCCAAGCACTTCTGACACTACTTTTATTCTTAATATAAATTATCTTATTCCTTTCTTTTGTACTTTTCACAAGGATTCCACTAAGGGTACCTTAGGTAATGATTTTCTGGTCTTTCTTGTATGAATTTTGACTTGCAAGCTAACCAGTCAACTTTCTGTCTCCTTCAATGTCTTTAATACATTAACATGTTAGATTTTCTCTAACTTCGTTTTTCCTGGTTGTCTAGCCTTGTAGTTCACTACATTTAATCTTTTAGTTCCCTCAAAGGTGCTTTGCCACTAGGCCAGAATTTTTTTCTCTGTGGAGGGTACTTATATGCCACCCCCCTCGGATGAATTCTGTAAGTTGAGCATCTTATTAATGACTTGCAGTTACAACTCCTTTATGCATGTGCTCATTTGCTATGGTTATGACAAGCTTCAGTCTATGCAATAAGGTGACATAATATTCAAAAAAAAATGTAACATTTCATTTTTAGAAATACCAATTAGCCCTCTGAGGCACGCATAATACAAGGGTTCAAATGAGGTACCCCCTGTTGAAGTCTGTGGCACTGCTAGTGTCACAAACAGCAAGTAGGGTAACAACTGGTCACAGTTCTTACCATCTGCATCAATTATTGTAATTTTTTTGTTCTTTTTTCTGTTTGTGAACCTCTCCACTAAACCACTGGTCTTCACATGGTACACAGACATTTTATCTGCTTAACCTTGAAGCAGTGGCACCACTGCTGTACAATCGTCAACATAAAGGCCATACCTTAGGTAGTAAATGCGTATCATGCTAGAGAATAACAGCACCACGTCTCTGGGAATATTCTTAAGCTTTAGCCTTGCTAGCACTACTGCTTCTGGATGTTTTGTAGCATAGTCCATTATTACTGATATGTAGTGATAGCCATTGCTAAATTTTGCTAATGGCACCACAATATCCCAAGCAATACACTCTAATGGCACTTCCATAGTAGGCACTATAACTGGTGAACTCTTAATCCAGTATGGAATGCACATTTTTTATATTCTGGATAAGAAGCACATACTTTTTTTTCAATTCATTACACCTGGCCAATAAAAATCTAACACTTTTGTCTTAGTTTTGTCCATCTATCACTGTGTCATTAACAGTATCCTCCAAAGCTTTGGCAGTACCAGTTGGTGTAGAATTTCCTCTCTGCCTTTTAATTATTCAATATAAGAAATAATCCTTTCAATCGATATAGAGGTAACTGAAACATCTTGTTCATTATCTTCCATTACAATCCTGGTTATATTCTCTCTTGTTCTACTTAAAATACAATATTACAAATGTGCTTTTATAAAGTTTATTTGCCTTACCTGCAATGTTGCTATTTCAGAGTTACTTTTTTCACAAGCTTATCTTGACGTACAAATTATAGCTTTCTCTTCGACATAACCACTCACTGCAACTTAGTCTACAGTTTTATCTACAGAGGGCAGTTCTGTGCATAAGTATCCTCCCTGTTTTTTTACATTGTCCATTATCTGAGCAAGCCTTTTGACGGGTTCCTTTTTTGTAACTTTCTCTTCCCCTTGAACAGAAACAAGTTTAGAACTCTGCATTTTCTTACTTTTCTCGCTTTACACAATTACTACAGTTTCTTTGCTCTGAGGGTCTTCATTTAAGTGTCCTTATTCTTTTACTTCTAACTTGTCTATATCTGTTATAATATTTTTAAGTCTTTGTCTAGACGGGTCTACTTCAAAACATCTAAAACCCATAACTTCTAAAACCCATAACATCGAATGTCATAACATTGAAAATGTGCATCAGAACATTAAACACTACAAATCACATTAAAATAACATCCCCTCCACATATTAACAACACCAAACTACAAAACACTTTTTACTATGTTTCTGCAGGGGGCAAGCCCCCCTGCACTCCCCACACCCCCCATAAATTAAATATACCAACTCCGAGATTGCACTACAGTGGGAAAAAATTTATTTCCTAATCCCACTGTATCACGATCACCATAAAGAATGTACACATAATGTCTATATCACTTAACTGCATGACCTAAAAAACACATACACAATGGGAAAATAAACACTATATAAAGAGTATTAATTCCTACACTATATAAATAATAACTATAGAAATGAAAACTACATCTCATAGTGATACCACAAGATTAAGAGATTAAACTTTAGGATAACATTTACTTATCCGCTGATACACTATTACATATTATACATTTTAGATGTTATGAGAGCCGATGTTATGAGTTTTAGATGTTATGGGTTTTAGATGTTTTGAAGGGGACCCATCTAGACATCTGTTTTGTGCTTTCTTCATCAGTTCACCTACAGTTAATGTACTAATATCTCATAGTACTGGGTTTCTCCTTATCTGTCACTGAAACAATTTTCCAAGAAGAGGATCCTTTTTGTCAACTAACCATAACTAAAATTCTAATCCCTTTTGTAGCTTCCTACTAATTCCCTTTTTGTTTTGATTTTGGATCTCTGTAAGAGTGTCAGGGTCCTGTTAATCCACCCTCTATTCTTATATTGGATGGATACATCAACCTGTTGCTTTATCCTTTTCTTATTAGATGCAACAGCCTGCCATATACTGTCTATAAATGAACCTTCCTCCCAAGCCTTCCAAATTGGTGACAATCTTTTCCTAGTTTAACATCATGAGTCAGGTCAGGAGCCACAGATATAGGTTGCAAAATATTTTGAATTTTATGGTGTTTGTGGGGAAATTCCTTTTTATTGCTGTGAACACCACTTTTTTTCTTTTCTACTAACTTTATACTTTATACTTGCATGCACAGGAACCTCCATCAATGGTTATCATGCTTTCAGAATCCAGTAAAGCTTGAACGTTTCTTCCTTCCAAAAATATAGTACACTTTGCTAACCTGAGTGTAATGAAATGATTCTGTTGTCTCAATAATCCTAGCTTCAATCATAGGAAGAGTTTCACTTCTAGCATGCTTACCAGTTTTCACATTTTTTATACTAACATTCTCTGCAGGATTAGTGGGATATAATCTGGTTATGTGTCTCTTCCCCCCACATCTGAGGCATGGTAACTCATAATATGCTACTTTTTGTTTTACAGGAGGATGCACATTTCTTACTTTAAATAAATTTAACAGCAGACAATTCAGTTTTTAAAATGTGTCATTAAATAATAAGCATTCTCCTAAAGCCACCAATTTGTGAAAGTTCTTGGGATCACTTTGCAACACCCATTCTTACATTACTAGGTAATGGTCTTTTAAATCTGTCAACTGTTAGAATTTCTAACACATTCATTTCACTGTTACTATCAGGGTCGAACAATAGCTTTGTAATATGTTTGAAATTATGCACCTGCACTCCTACCAGCTTTCATCATTAAAAATCCAGTTATGAAATTTTACTGCATGTACATCAGAATTTATCCCAGACTTAGCCAACAGCTCCTTTTTAAACTGCTCATAGTCACTGTAATCAGTCCCCTCCATATCCATATAAATTTTCAAAGCTTCTAATATCAGCTAAAAAGAGAAAGTTTGGGCATATTTTGATTTGTCCCAGCTCTCCCCTGTGAACTATCTTTTAAATGCCACTGAATATGACCTTTGTTTTTTTCCTTACTTAAATATTTTTAATAGTAGTCACATTGAAATACAGTAAATTGGTCCAGCGGAGTCAAAGGAGGCATTATGAGCCAGATTCAATAAAGCCTCCACTAAGTGTGCATGGCATGTATTCAAGAACATTCTTATCATTTTTTTGCGCTTTCTAGTCACTCCAAAAGATTACAGTAAATTTACATGTAGTCTTCACTTTGTGGTAATGTTTATGAAACCCTGTCAGTATTTAATGCTACAAGAATATCAGTAGGAAAACTAAAATTAGGAGGAGGAAGGTGTGAGTTATGTCTGTGCTGTCTGTTCACTCAGAACAGTGTACACTTAATGTAGGCATTATTGAATCCTGGTGTATAGCTGAAAAACTAAAAAACTCAAGACCCAAATGTGGTTTGTCAGTTGACTGAATTGTTGGGTCTGAAACCAAATTTTATAAGTAAAAAGGAGCAAATGCTTAAGGATAATTTAGAACATATTCATAATAAGAATTATGATAAAAATAGTTTAGGAGTAAGATGAAATGTTTAGCATGTAAGCAGTGCAAACACATTAATGATACAAGCAATTCAACTGTTTCGGGTTAAACCAGGTTAGACCTGTAACAGGCATTTTGTTTGCCTTACTAAAGGGGTAATTTATTTAGCTAGCTAGCTACCTCTCAGGTGATGCATTTCATATAGAGGAAACTGAGAAGCAACTATTTATGAGCATAAATAGCATTAGGGTTAAAAATTCGACCAATGTACTGAGTAAATATGCAAATGCATTCTTATTCTTGAAAACAGCCTATACTTATATGTATAACAGAATTTGATATATGTTTGGTTTTTAGATTGTGATGTCTTGTACTTTTGTTTTATCAACTGATTTCATCATGCAACTTTTCTAAGCTATTTAAGTGGCACCTTCATCCATGTTCTGATGAAGTCCATTAATATTAGATGAAAGTGCTTAATGTGGTAATACGTTCTCAGTGATTGAGATTGGTTGGCATTTTTCTTTCAGTTGCTGTTGCAGCTATACCACTTTCCAGTTTGGTCTCAATCTCAGACTCCACTGACATATTTTTAAATCCTCTATGGATTTATGAGCAAAACTGCACAGAAGGAAAATCAAATCAGAGAGCACACACACACTCACACACACACACACACACACACACACACACACACACACACACACACACACACGCACACACACACACACATACACAAGGTAACAGCAGTAAACTGTTAGTGGCTTATAAATCCTTCAAGAAAATTTAGTTCAAACAGTCCTTTCACTTTTCAGCAGAGACATTCTTCCATCCTTCATTACTACCCTGCACTTGTAGCCTCACTCCTCCAATCACTTCAGTGTCTCACCTTCTCCTTGCAAAGGTAATGCAGCAATGTCTTTCCTCTATCTCTATCTCTCTTGCTCACTCTCTCTCTCTCTCTCTCTCTCTCTCTCTCTCTCTTGCACAATTACAGAACTAAGCTTAAAGCCTAAATGTTTGTGCGTTGTTTAAAATTAAAATGTAACTTGCCTTCTACTTCAGTTTCTGCTTTAGTTACATGCTTAGTTCTAAACACTTTTCATAAGTAACATGCAGCAGTTAAAAGTAGTGATAAATCTTCTTCTCCTTTTCCCAGTTAGGGGTCACCACAGCAGATCACCAGTCTGTTCATGATTAACAGTGGAGTTGCCAGCTCAGCACCCAACCTTCCACAGAAGGCACACACAGGGCCAATTTAGAGTATCCAACCCACCTACAGCATGTCTTTGGGAGGAAACTAGAGCACCCAGAGGAAACCTACATGACCACAGGGAGGACATGCAGACTCCACACAGAAGGCACCCCAGCCAAGGATCAAACCAGAGAACCTCTTGCTGTAAGGCAGCAATGCCAACCACTGTACCACCACAGCCACCCTTAAAAGTAGTGATAAATACAGGCTATTAAATGTTTGAAAGAAATGCTTTCTGAATAAAATAAAACAAATTACAAATAGCATAAACTTGCTTACTTACAGTGCCCAAACTTAATTCTAAAGTAACAAGCAATTGAAAACTGAAAAAAAATATATATGCACTCAGTTGTAAATTGAGCCTAGGGACTGATTACTACAAGACTGAAAGAACACCATTTAAGATTTTAATATATGGTTCTTTTGGGTCAAATACAAGTCAAGTCCAGTTTTAGATGTGTGAACATCCTACATATCTCCATATCTCTCTGTAGTTGATAAAAGTAAAATAAGTTAAAAACAGACAACAATTCAGAACTCATCATGTCTAAACATACTGCGGTGGTGGTGCTGCGGTAGCATTGTCGCCTCACAGTAAGACATTGTCCTGTTCGATTCTCAGTTAGAGTGTCTTCTGTGTGGAAACATGCGTGAATGGGTGTACCTTCGTTGAAGGTTGTGTGTCAGGGCAGGCAACTCGGCACGTAAAAATCTACTGCCAATCATTAGTGAACCTGAGTTCCGCTGTGGTGACCCCTAACCGGGAAAAGCCGAAAGACACGACATTATGTATAAACATAGCTCACACATCTTCAAAAAGTCTTCTCAAAATGCTAGCCTCTGACAGTAAGCTTAGATGAAAAATAAAAACATTAACAAATTTCAGTGCCCGAGATCTACTGAAAATAAGGGATCCCACATGAATTAGAAATGCCTCCATGGCAACAATGTTACCACAGTTTTAAGGAAGTATGACATTAAATATAGTCAATATTCTAGATTGCTCCTGTAAAGGCAGAAAAGGTCCAATAGCTCCAGTGTGTTACGTGAAATAATACTTCTCAGCTGTGCATATTTTTACAGAATGTCCATATTTTTGCCTGATATTTTTGGTCTGTTTCTCATAAAATATGCAGTTTTCTGGCAAATCATAGATATTTGGCATTACTAAATAATCTCACACATTTGAGTTTCAGGTTTCATCTCCTTCAAACACAGCACAATAATGCAAAACCTGTTATTCCAACATGTTTCTAAGTTTATAAGAGCAATATTTTAAAAATTGTCCTGGATTTTGGCCTCATCATTTCTATCTTTGTCCAGATTTAGTGTGCTTGAGAGGTCTGAGTTGAATACCATACGCAGTCTGTAAAATGTTCCATTACAACACTGTTACCTGGAACAGTAAACATGACTGGAGTGTTGAATAACAAATTTCACTAAAATAGCAATGCACAACACACTCTTTCAAGAGATTTAAATGATAACTGCCAATAATCATACTAACATTGGAGATACAAAATGCAACACACAAACAAAAATAATATAGAAGATGAATGAAATTGTCTTAGGCAGGTACAAATCAAAACACTGTCCTAGATTTGAAACATACAGGGTGGTATTCACAGTCATTCTGCAGATGCATTACGGCTATTTACAATGCCTGAGAACGAGCACAGCTTAGCTACAATTCATAGGGGCCACTTACGCTAATGCACAATGGTGGCAAATAAGCTTATGCAAATTAAGTGATAATAAGATGTAAATGAGATATGATACAACTCAGGGTGTGCTAATATAGCATTGTATTGCCTGCTTGCAATTCCTAGTGGAATCTTCCTTCTTTTTTGTTCCATCCACAGATTCATTATATAAAACAGAGTTTCGGCAATCTTATCAGCTTTGCAGTCTATGAAAATGCTGTCAGTTGCTGCTAGCCTTGCTACTTCTAGTTGTGAATTGTTGTCTTGGCTGAGCCAAAACCACTTGCACCCAGCAGCTTATGCCATCCAAGAAGGTGGAGATATAGACAGAGGAGAACTGATTATAATTTTGATAATCAGGAGATACTTCACAGGTTTAGAGTGGATAGGGGCATTATAAGGGTCTTAGTAGGCATGTATGATCCCCATAGGGTACTGTTGGAATGCATGGACTTCCTATCCCTGTCGACACAAAGGTAGGTATAGCCCTCACTATACTTGCCACAGGAATATCTCAGAGACAGACTGGGGGCTCCCTTGAGGATACTGAAGTGGTTCCTGGATGTACTCTTGGCACGTGTGGATCAGTACATATATTTCCTAGTGTCACATCAGAACGAGCCAAGACTATCCATGCTTTTTATAGGTGACATATTTCTCTGAGGTATTTGGTACAATAGACTGCACCCAGCTTGCAATTATGGACCCTACTGGTCCAAATAATGGGCAGTACCACATTAAGAAGGGCTACTGTTCCAGCAACTGCCAGGTAGTGTGTAATGCATGGGGGTGCATCACCAATGTCTCTTCCCAACATCCTGGCAGTGCACATGATTCTATAGATGGCACACTAGCTCACTCTGCCACCTGCTCCTGCATGGATAATGCTGTCTCAGCTGGTGACAAATCACCTTACTGATCGAGGCACCTACCCCCTCAACATTAGGGTTCTCCACTGCCCTACAATTTGGCAGTGGAAATGTTTGATGTTCTTTGGATGGAACTTATGCAGATGCTTCAGCTCTTCTTCCTTTATCCTTTCACCTACATCTTCTTACCTATTTCCCTCCCACACTACCCTCTCATATAAAAAACATTTGAAAAATAGTGAGGTTTATCACCCGGCAAAAACACTGTGCCCCACCTTTTCACCTCATCCAGAACAACCCTCTTGATGTTTTTCATTCTGTGTTTCCCTCTTTGTTGTATCTCCCTTTTTCAATCTTTTCTGTCTCTCCTTTCTATTCTTTATTGAAACTCTCAGAGTATCCACATAAGGATCCCCCAATATAAAATATGTTAAACCCCTTTATCTTTTTTAAAATGTCAATAATAAAAGCTGCATGATCCGCAGTTTCCCTTAGGTATTTTAAACATGACTGTGCATAGCTGGTTCCATCCCTAATATCCGAATATATACAAAGTACTATGAAGTAATATGAAGCTTATGATTTTTACATAGTCCTTTGTATTTACTTCATCCTTGACAGTTTTAGTAACTTTTGTCTCATTCCTTGGAACCGGACAAGTGGGGTTCACCAGGGCTCAGTACTAGGACCCGCTTGTTCAGCATGTACTTCTCAGAGGTACAGGCAAGCACAGGAGGACTATGGCTGACCAGGTTCACAGACGATTGCAAACTAGGGGCTATAATTGACTCTTCGGCTGACACAGACATCCTCCAAAAGGGGCTCACTGAGACAGATACCTGGTGTCAAAGTCATGGCCTCAAGCTAAATGCCAAAAAGTGCATAGTCATCCCCTTTGGAAAAAACAAAGTACCCACAAATTACCACATAGGTGGCAGCCCCCTAAATATGGAAGACAAAATAAGGGATTTGGGGTCTCAAGCAGATAGTAATCTCTCCTTTGATGATCACATTGCCAAAGTGTTTAGAAAATCCTCCTTTGTGGCCCACCTAATCAAAAAAGGGTTTGCATCCAGATCAAAATAGGTCATTGTGCCCCTCTACGCATCACTCATCAGACCCATCATAGAGTACAGTGCCTCATTTGGGATGTACCTTACAAGACACCTGCAACAGCTGGAAAGACCACAGAAGTACCTCACCAAGTGGATCACTGGCCTGAAACAGATGCCCTATGCAGCTCCACTGAAGAAACTCCAGCTGTACTCGGTTGAATACCGCCTACTCAGAGGTGATCTCTGCCTGACATACAAGGCCATGTCCAAGCCAGAATTGATGGAGATGCTCCACCTAAAGAAAACCATATCCCCTCGAGCCACACGCTCTAGAGATCTAAACCTCACCACAACAATAAATAGGACATGCTGGAGGGATAAATTCCTGTCCCAGAGACTTACCTTGCTTTGGAACAAGATTCCAATCTACATTAGGCAGAGCTCCTCGCTAACACTCTTCAAGAGAACCCTTGATGAGTGGATGGGAAACAGGAAGTTTACCCCGGGGATCACTTCAGTGGCTCTGCTGGACAGATGCACAGAGAACTAATCTAAGGGGTCGGCGAAAGCCATCACATTCTGGCTAGGCTTATAAATGCCTTTGGGCAGATAGCCTAGTACCTATCTAGGAATCTAGGAACCTATTTATCCATACCGCTCAAGTATACCTCATTATGAGGAACGTACCTCATTTGGGGTCTTAAAAAGTTCATTTTCCTTGAATGTCCTCAAAGTTCCACACTGAAAGAGTCTGTCACACATTCAGTTTTAGGAATTTTTTTAAGTGAAATTCATGGTAAATAGAAATTAATCATATTAATTCATTAAAGGATCTTCTTTATAAGTAAAACCAGCATATTTTAACCATCCTATGACTTTCCTAGTTGAAGTTGTTAGTAAGCCATTAGTATGTGTTCCACATTTTGCCCATTTGTTCCACATTATGAAGGCAAGTGTTTTTCATTTTGGAGATGGAAGGTTGAGAGCTCTGTATTTGTCTCATTTACATTTATGTGTAGTAGCACTTTTTGCTCATAAGTATTACATATGTGTGAACTGCTACACTATGAATACCACCCACAGACTTATGGTGTGCTTCATTACAGTGAATTTGTTTCAGTTTTAAGGCAAGAGTCATAAGGGTCACTACAAAGTGTACATTATGTATACATTTAGTGTAACCTTTCAGAGTGAATAGACATCACAATCATTGTGAATGGGCTGTTCTTGAATTCCAAAAATGTACACAAAGTATACACATAGCATAAGCTTTGTGGTAGCCTTCATGAAATTGGCCTTTAATCTCTGTATACACAATTTCCATTGTTAGTGACCTGCCTTACTGTATGTATTTGAAATATGTGTTGCTCTTCTAAGCTTTAAAAGTATAGACTTCTAGTACGTTATATCACAGTGAACCTTGCTTTGTTGTTTGGTATTTTTCTACTTTTAGCGTCTGCTGTCAGTGACCTCATTTGTTTCTTGTGTATGCATCTGTTAAACATCTTTGAATATTGTACTAAACTCAATAGCAAAATTGTAACCTGGATACTCTTTTGTTCTTCTTTGCATTTGGCCTGGGATTTATTTAGTTGATAAGTATCTTGGATAGAGAAGTTTATCCATGCATTAACAAAGACTTATTAAATAAATAAACAAAGTACTAGAGAAACAAAAGCATGCATTTAAAACCTTATTTTAAAATCAAAACATTATAACCATAAAAAGTGTTAAAAATATGAAAAAGTTTTGCTGAATATTTTAACTTAAAATGAACATAGCACACTTGCTCTCTAGTACTTTGTTTATTTATACTTTGATCTATCTGGATAGGTAATGACAGTTTCTATGAGTCATCATATGGAAATATTGTACTGTCTTTTTAAATTCTTTAAGTGAGTTGTGAGCCCCAGGAAGTGATGTAATTTTCTCTTCCTGTTTGTGGTTATACATACATACACACACACTTATATACATATATACACACATATATATATATATATATATATATATATATATATATATATATATATGTGTGTGTGTGTGTGTGTGTGTGTACATCTGTGTGTATGTGTGTGTGTGTGTGTGTGTGTGTGTGTGTGTGTGTGTGTGTGTGTGTGTTTTAAACAAAAGTTATTCATTCTGAAGTCTTTTTAAAGACAAAAGAGTCAGATAAATAGTGGATATTTTACAGATTCTGTTTGGAGTGGCATTTTTTTGGTTTGCTATCATTGATGGCATTCTTTTGGGTCATTTAAGAATATCAATAAGGACACAAACGCAACAAAAAGGCCTTTTTTCCATTATATTAGACAAGGCAGGAAACAGAGGTAGCAGATCATAAACTTTGATTGTGTACGATATGGCAGGAAGTGGCAGGAAAGAAATAGTACACCTATTTGTTGCCCACTTTGCTAAGGTCTTTAAACTTATATGTATATGATAGGTCCTTAAGCCCCGGAAGTGAACTAAAAATGTGCCCATCAATGAAAAAGATCATACTGACTTGCTGGAGAAAGTAGGTTATAAAAAAAGCAATGGGAGCAGATAGTATTTCCTAAAAAGATCTTAAGATGCTGAAAAAAGTATTAATACCCCTGAAGCTTCCATTTAGGAGCAGTCTAGAGTATGCTTACATTTTTAAAGATTGGAAATTTGCCATAGTGAATTCAGTTTAGAAAGTCAATGACCATCCAGATTGTACAATCTTGTCTTAAAAATGTTGCTGGAAGAAATGGATACTCTAGAACAGTATATTCATCAAAGTAGATGAAAAAAATAGATTGATTATTACTTGCAATAACGTTTTTTACAGAAATTTTATGATTGCTTTTGAAGGGAACTTGTAGGTATATGTGGTGCAAAAAAAAATGACTAAACTGGAGCTGCCCAGTCTACTGGCCAAGTGGCTTGAAGAATTGCTATCAAATAGGCAATAACAGGATAGGAAATCAGAATGCCAAAATCAAAGGATATGAACTCAGAATGGCAAGATTATGGTCAAAGAATCATAATTTAGCCCTATTTATTCAGTCTGTATCAGGCATACTGTATCTAAACATTTACACATATCTATCATTGCTTTTATGCTGATCACTAAAATGGTAAAATTATAATATTACAAACATCTAAGATCACCAAACTTTGTAGAACAGCTTAGACAAATTAAACTTGGTTAACTTAAACAACATGATAATAAATAAAACTAAGTCCGAACTAATTACTTTTGGTAAAACCAAGACTTAAGTATTTTACTTTAAACCAGTCTATCAAATGTCTTACTGTATATCATAACCTTGATATATCAATTAAACAAACTAAAATGTTTGAATCTTGACGATGCTGTAAATGTGTCCAGCAGGTTAGCAGTGTATTCAAAAGTTCAGAAATTCTATGAAACCAGAGGTGCTAAAAAACATCTTCTGTAGTTTAATAAGTCCTAAGCTGGAATATGAATGTTTCCTGTGTTCTCAATGAAATTGCACAATAAGTTAAAAAATATTCGGAACAGATATATGAAAACTTATCAGTCTGGAATATGAACAGCAGTTAAAACATTTAGGATTACATTCAATTAAGTACAGATACAAAAGAGGTGACCTTATCCTTGCACATATGACAACTAAGGACATATTTTATGGGAATGTTTGAATTTGTAATAAAAAAGGAAAGAACTCCTTACAGATTATTGAAAACAAGGAATATGAAGAATAGAACTAGAGTCTATGGCAACGTTGTAGAAGGCTCTAAAGAATGGCATAAAGACTGTGACACTTCAATGGTTATTAAGGAGGAAATAGATGTTCACTTTTGTTATCAGTATTAGGCAGACAAACTGGGATTTGTTGGCCAAGCCTGCAATGCAACATGGAATAATACACTGTACTTCTTCCCAGCAGCTATCCTTAAAATAGATTTATCTAAATGCAGATGACCAACCATAAAAGTCAATGAAACAACAGTTTAAAGGATTTTAATACTATAATGCAGGGCAGCAAGCCCACCTTCAGACACCTACTTAAATATAGTAGCGCTGACAGGGTGCCACTTTGGAGAAAGAGCATTTATAGGCTTTTTCCTTTTAGAGAGTTGATAAAAAATTGAAGTTAGTCCATTTAAATAAGGAGGGTCTTGGGGTAAACACACACACACACACACACACACACACACACACACACACAGCTTTCCTTACATGCATAATGGAAGCATAAAATGAACTGTATGTTTCAGACCAGTGAAACACAATGCATGTATAAATACCTGGTTTTCCTTTGTTGCTCATTGCAGTTAGCGTTGCCTGCTCATTATAAATAAGTGTTTTCCTTCTGGACTTTGGGCTGACTAGGTTTGCACCTGCTCTGAGTTTTGAAGGTAACTATTCTATTCCATCTAATCTTGGCATTTGGCACCTGCTATTTTTACAGCAACCTGTGTGAGCCTGTTTTAATCTATTTGCTAACCCCTGGGCAATCACACTTTTGCTTGTGCTACAAGCTAGTAAAAAATGTACGTCCAGAAGCAGCAACCACCAAAGGCTGAAAGTAGACAGCTCACAATAAGGTAAATCCAAAGTTGAAAACAGTTTATTTTTAAAACGCCACAACACTGATACACGCTTTTCGTCAAATTATGACATCATCAGAATACAATCCATCACAGCAATGAACAGTCTTAAATACTAATGCCTAAGGTAAATAGTTAACAAGGATCAATTAACTCAATTGAATTGATTAAATGAAATTACCCATATTTAAAGCACCAAGCAAACTAAGACCTTAAACACTTGAAATCATCACAAAAAAGCTTGTTAAAATATTAAATAAAAACATTATAAAAACTATTCTTTCGAAAATATTTGTTAACATGTTGATCCTAAAAATATTATAAAAGATCTTCCAGGTGTTTGTACATGTAAATTAAATATATTTAAAAATATATACAATAAAATATATATATATATATATATATATATATATATATAAATTAAATATATACATATATAAATCAATGTTTCTCAATAAATTATCACAATTAAATTACTTTTGTATTTTCTAAAAACATTTATAAACTGTATTCATACAGATAACTTTGGTAAAATACCTAAATTTTTTGTGCCTTTAGTTTCAAGTAGGGTACAATAGATATAGAGTCATTCAATCCTGGGAAGCGATTAGATTCTAAAAGAATCTGCCAGTATGTTTCTTGATGGCACAATCTTACTTCCCAGGGTCCACCCCTAGCACTTTTGGATACTGAATCCAATACAAAAAATAGAAATGTTCCACCCTCACATGTTATGGTGTGCTTATAAAGTGCATTGTTACAATTGCACTTCTGTATATCGTAATAATGCTCATAGACACGTCTACGAAGAGGTCTTTCAGTCTTTCCAACATAAAATGATTGGCAAGACTGGCACACTGCCAAGTATACAACTCCAAAGGAAAGGCAATTGTAAAATTTTTTGGATAAAATCTTCCTGTTTCTACTCTCCAAATAAATCTTTTCTTGGTTTAAAATATACTTACATTGTGAGCATCGCCCACATTTGTAAGTCCCTTTCTTTTGGTCTCTCACATTTTGGGGTGGGATTTCCTGCTCCAAAATTCTTTTAATGTTAAATCCTTTCCTATAAACTGTTTTAACCTTCCTATCTTTAATACTACCTAAATCAGTTATATCCTGAAAGGATTTAACCTCGTCCTCAATAATTTTAATGAGCTTACCAACGTTGGCACTATATTCAGTAACAAAAAGTAAATGGTCATTTTCAAAGGTCGGGGTACTATTCATCTGTTTGGTCCCTAATTCCAGAAAACCTTGCCCCAGAATAGACTTAAATCTGGTTGACCTTCCTTGGGTAACCTCTTCCTTCACTGAATCAATAAGGTGTATGGGATAACCTCTTTCAAAAAACATCGAGGATAGTACGTCACATTCAAGCACAGATTCTGAATCCTGTGATGTCATTCGTGATACCCTGACAAACTGCCCTTTAATAATCCCCCTCTTTTGAAATCCCGGGTGAGAGCTAAAATAATGCAGGTAACTATTCGAAAAGGTGGGCTTCCTATATACTTTGGAACTAAACCCAAATGAATTTTTCTTTATCGTAACATCCAAATAGTTAACTAGCTCTTCAGACACCTGATGGGTAAATTTTAAAAAAGAGGTGGTAGAGTTTATATATAAAAGAAATAACTCGATGGTTTCAATGGGGCCAGTCCAAAAGATGCAAATGTCATCCAGGAATCTTGAATAGTGAATCCAGTTTTCAGCAAACTCACAATGATGAATACATTTTTTCTCCCAAACAGCCATAATAATATCAGCGTAGGTTGGTGCACAATTTGCCCCCATAGATACCCCACTGGTCTGCTGGAAATATTCACCACCATAAAACACAAAATTATTTTTCAACACTAACTCCAAAAGACCTATAATCATGTGCACATCATTATTTGAAATTCCTGTACATTCCCAAAGTGCCTCCTCGATCTACTCTAAACCTATTTCAGTAGGGATAACTGTAAATAAATCTACAACATTTATAGTCAAAAATATAAGATTTGGTCTGTATATTTCTGGGGTAATCTTACTTAGAAATTCCCACGAATCCTTGAGAAGATGTGTTTCTTTCCCCCAAACCTGTTTGAGTTTCCAATCCAAAAATTTTGAAATGGAATGGGTCTTAGAACCTTGCGCTGCCACAATAGGTCTTAAAGGTGGATTCTGAACACATTTATGTACTTTGGGAATTCCAAATATGGTAGGCACCTTAGGAAAAGGATTTGTTGGCCAAGCCTGCAATGCAACATGGAATAATACACTGTACTTCTTCCCAGCAGCTATCCTTAAAATAGATTTATCTAAATGCAGATGACCAACCGTAAAAGTCAATGAAACAACAGTTTAAAGGATTTTAATACTATAATGCAGGGCAGCAAGCCCACCTTCAGACACCTACTTAAATATAGTAGCGCTGACAGGGTGCCACTTTGGAGAAAGAGCATTTATAGGCTTTTTCCTTTTAGAGAGTTGATAAAAAATTGAAGTTAGTCCATTTAAATAAGGAGGGTCTTGGGGTAAACACACACACACACACACACACACACACACACACACACACACACACACACACACACACACACACAGCTTTCCTTACATGCATAATGGAAGCATAAAATGAACTGTATGTTTCAGACCAGTGAAACACAATGCATGTATAAATACCTGGTTTTCCTTTGTTGCTCACTGCAGTTAGCGTTGCCTGCTCATTATAAATAAGTGTTTTCCTTCTGGACTTTGGGCTGACTAGGTTTGCACCTGCTCTGAGTTTTGAAGGTAACTATTCTATTCCATCTAATCTTGGCATTTGGCACCTGCTATTTTTACAGCAACCTGTGTGAGCCTGTTTTAATCTATTTGCTAACCCCTGGGCAATCACACTTTTGCTTGTGCTACCAGCTAGTACCTTTTACAGTACCCTTTTATGGCCTATTAGTGTTACCATCTTATTTATGCAGCTTGAACACTGGTTTCCGTTGTTCTAGATACTTTTCATTTTGTACCTTACACACTGAAAATTTTATAATCTGATAACTGAATTTTCTTGAGTTTCTCTGGTACCTTTAAATTTGTGGATTGGAGCCTTCTCCTTTTCATCCTTAACATTTTTTATGGAGAATATCTCTGCTATATTTTCTTGCTATCTTCATGTATGTCTTAATCATGTAGTATTAAAATCAACTTTTGATGACAGAAAAGGCCAATCCAGTAGCAGGAGTCTTAGCAAGGTGACCTGACATATTTTTCAACTTTAAGCTCCAGTTCACCTTTTTGAATTGTGATTGCCTATAATCCTGAGAATGTTTTCTACATCATAGTGAATTATCTTCAGCTAGACTTTTTTTAGCTAACTCATTTGGAACCTGACCTAATGAAAAAGCCAAGAAGTTTAACTATTTGTCTTTTGTTGGCTTATGTTACTTGGGACCATAGCTCATGCTAAGGTCCAGAAGATAAGTAGCTGTCTGTCTCTCCAGGACCTTGTTTATATTTACCAACTTAATTGTTTTTAATCTTCTGAAACACCTTCAGATTATTGCAATTTAGTTCATAACTTGATTTGTAGATAACTATTTGGAGCTAATCTTAGCATTTTATTGTTCATACTCTATTGAAAATATTTTGTTAAAAATATTTTCTCAAAGTACCACTTTATATAATGAGAAAGTGTGATTTATTATTCTAGATACCTATTTATGACCCTTTGCCTTCTGTACTGTCACTGAATTTATTTTGATAACTTTTACTCCTACAGGAAACATATTTTAAATCAAGAAAAAAAATCAGCATGATTGAATGTGGCCACTCAAGATATGCAAACTTCTATGGTAAACTGGTACCTCCTTGGGAAAAAGTAACAAGCACATGGAGTTTCTGCCTTGCATGACACACCCAGGCAACAGGTTGTTTAATCCAACCAAATACTGAGGACTCAGGCACTACTGTTCCTTGGGGGGGTGCTTTATTCCAGTGCCATATATATCCACAACAAGTCCAGTATTACTTTCTGCTTGTATGAAGTAGAACTGTATTTATTATTGTCACCTAGCTGAAGAAAAACTTTGATGGAATACATCTGGTGAATTCTGTACTCTTTGGGCTCTCTGATAAAATTTAGTGATTTGTTATCTTTTTATGCAAATGCTGCTAACTCATTTGAGTATCTTATAGAAACAGAACCAAAAAATGCACACTATTCATCATCTATCCACCTAGAAACAAGATGATATTTTATCTATAGTTCACA
Organism: Protopterus annectens; assembly: GCF_019279795.1. NCBI lineage: Eukaryota > Metazoa > Chordata > Ceratodontiformes > Protopteridae > Protopterus > Protopterus annectens. The sequence continues at coordinate 1,324,946,807 of NC_056739.1, read as the reverse complement.
AACCTCAGTCTATAAAACTGACAAACTCAAAAGCCATATATGCTAAATTTAAAAATAAAGTTATTCAAACATGTGTGATGCTCAGATGTATACACCTCTTAATTCTATGGATGTACAAGATATCAACGTGCTTTTTATTCATTTTAATAAAGTAGTGGAGCTTATTTTTAACTGTAACATCTTTGGCTTTTGAAGTTGCCATACTTGTTATTATTAGAGTTTTAGTTTTTGACACCCTAATGAATATGATGCCATTGTATTTGTTTATGTTACTTTCTATAGGCTTCCTTACCATTCCATACTTACAGTCTCCAAACTGGATAGCAATGGGTGACCATAAAATCTGTGTCAGTGATAAGTCCATGGCAATAGTTCATGAGTTTTTTTTGTATTATAAGGGGGGGTCCCCTTGTTCAGGTAGTTACTTCTTTACCCGTTGCTTTGAACATACACTCAGCTTAATGTTTCTGCTTGATGTATCCACCTCTGACTTAGTGGAGGAACATGCTTCATGGTCAGATCCCCATCTTGTTCAGTTTACAGTAGCTTTACTCCTTTAACAGATTACTCGTGTTGAACTGATGGAAAGCAGGAACATGCATATACAATTGTCAATTTACTGCTGACTTCCAACAGTTCCTCTTGGTGTCCAGCTCAGGTGATCCTAATGAGTTGCTCATGGCATGTAATAATGACATTTGGTCCCCACAGGGTTTACTTGTCCACCTCATATATGACCTATACATTTCATACCATGTGTGTCCTGGTTTGATGCCAAACGTTATAGGCTGTGGTCATTGGGACAGTGACAATAAATGGAGATGTACTGGCTTCCTTGATGCCAGCCTTAACCGTGATGAAAATGATGCTACATATCAAGCACAGATGTTACATAAAATGTTAGCATTCCTATAAAGAAAAGTCTCTAATGCATCAAACCAATGAGCCACTCCATTTTCAGGTGATGGAGAGGCTGAGTAATCTGGCTTCTCCTTCCATTTATTTAGCACTTTCTTCCAAAGAATGTGAATTAGCTGCTTGGTTCTTTGCATGTAACTGGCATCAATGAGGACCATTTCTTTACTATAAACCCAAACAGAGACTGCAGTGCCCACAAAGAGAATTTGCATTGATTTTGACATAGGTTGCAGCTCCTAAATTACCTTGAACTTGTCACTCTGGTTTCAGGCAAGTGACCTGTTACTTGAAGCTTGGACCCATGTCCCACATGATTGACTCTTGCCTGCCATGATGTGCTGGGCCCTATGACTAAGCAGTTTGTCTTCTTTTTATTCTTCTTCTTTGAATAATGGAGACTTTCCATCATTATTAAAAGAGGCTTTGGATACTTGTTTCTTGAAGGCATCTCTTGATCCTGACTACCACCCAGTCTTTCTACTTGTTGATAAGATCAATAAGAAGATTCTTTATTCATAGCTTGCTTCAGTGTTACAGGATTATTAAGCACTTAACCCATTTCTGTCCAAATTCTGCACTGTGCATAATACTGTGATTACTCACACTCAGGTTTTGAATTATTTCCTAATGATTAGGGGATCACTAATACCAAATACTCCACAAAATATTAAAACAAGAACTACCAAAACAAATACACTTTACTGTCAGATGAGCATACGTTTTGCGATGATGTCATTTCTGTGAGATCATGTCAATCCATCAAAGGTAATTTCAGCGAATGCAAAGAAACCAAAGCCAGTTTGCCAAACCGCCTTCAACAAAAGTAGAGATTGCCTTTTTCTCCACTGTTGTGTGGCCTTTGATATGGCATATATAATTCCAGGGAGTGGGGGGGTGTCCCTCACATTGGGGTGCAGGAGGGCTTCCCCCTCTGCAAAAAAAAAAAGTTTCAATGTTCGCTGAAGGCAATTTCAGCAAAGTGATTTCATTTTATTTGCGTTCATCAAAACCACCTTCAATGGATCAACATGAATCCTATCTGTGCTTTCTCAAGATTAGATGCATACATGTAAAAATTGTAAATAACTAAACCAGAAGCTGTCCCATAGTAGCAAACTAATGAAACTGGTAAAACAATTGTTCGACAAAAGAATGGGCACACTTTTAAGAAGAGGGATCAATGAAAATTAGTCAAGTATTCTAGGCAAAATGTGCACATGAAATCTATTTTGCTACTTGGTTTCTTCCAGCAAAAAGTAAATTGCTAATGTTCCTAAAGCTCTTTATATCCAATACAATGAGAAAACCTAAGGAAACACTTAAAATATGTTTACCGTGTCTGTTAAAAAGTCCCATCAAGGCATCTTTACTATAAAGTCTACAAGCATCATAAACACATTCTATTCAGTTCCTGAGGCGAGGATCAGTTTTATTAACATATAGACCAACTAACTGACCAGGCATGAAGTAGGATACCCAGAAAAGCAATACTGTTTATTAGTTATTAGATGTATAATAACACTGTTATTAAGCATACATTTGTCTCTTACTAAAGGTGTGAGATACGTATGTCTAGATGTAATGGAAAAATGCTGGAGAATGCAAATCTTAATGTATAGATTCATAGGAAGTGCAAGGCAATCAGTCTGCAGACCTTTACATGCCTAGCCAGAAAAAAAAAACTATTTAAATGTTCCCTCTAGCCTCAAGGAGGGCACGACAAAATAGACCAGGGCAGAATCTGAGACTGCACATCCGGTTATCTAGTTTTATCTTGAAGGTGGCACGGGTGCTACTCTGCTTGACATGTAGTGGAAATGTATTCCATAACTGAGGGATACATTAGGATATGAATGTATCACACCAACATAGCTTATTTATCTGCTGATGAAGGTTTAATTCCTTTAACCAAGTATTTGAGGAACCATTAGTTCTACAAAGGTACAGGAGGTCAAATAGGTTCATAGAGAAATAGTAGGCTATCGGTCTGCAGGCTATTACAAACCTAGCCAATAAAGAGAGGTCAGAATTAAACCCTGTACTTTATATCGCTGAGATAAAGACCTTAACCATTATGACAACCACTCCTTACCCCCCCCCCAAGAGTTGGACAGGGGGAATCTTTCACAGCTCAAAAGGCTAGATACAGATCTCTAATAACAGACTGAGTACAGAGAAAGGGCTGCCAGTCTGTCCTGATAACTAAGACTTTTGAGTTATAAATTTCTGAGGTCTCTCAAGCTGACAGATATGCTTAGACAAATACATGCCAAAAGATGCATTATATTAAATAATGGGTCTGATAAGATACAAGAAAAAGCATTAATACATTGCTGGATCTAATGGAGATACCTTTGAAAATGAGATGAGCCAGATAAAAAGCTTTCCAAAGTACTATGGAGACATGATGATCAAATAGTAAGGAACCCTCAATAACAGTACCCAGATCCCTTACCACAGTGTCTGATTGGAGGGGTGCATCACCTATATGGTAAGTGAAACTGTTTTGTTTACCAAGATGAACTATGCTACATTTTTTTACATTTAATTTAATTTGAGACCATTTTTTTTTTTCGCAGCAATTGATAACATGGTCTAACTTGAATTGGAACAATTGTGAGTCAGCTGAAGATCGAATAACACCACCAATTTACAGTTGCCTGCAAACTTAGTTAACCATAGACCAGGAGTGCTGACCAGAAGGTCTGTGAAATAGATGCCAAATATGAGAGGGCCCAACACTGAGCATTACAGCATACAATTGGCTACTTTTTTGCTTTCAGAAGTGGCACCTGGAGCTCTAACCACATGGGTTCCCAGTTAGCTGTCCACAGTACAATATAATGATTTACATTCAGATTTACAAGTCTCTTGATCACGCCTTCATGGGAAATAGTGTCAAAGGCCTTGGCCAGATCTAGAAGTGTCACATGCACTGAATAAGCACTATCTCAGTTTCAGTTACTTTCCCAAAGAAATTAATGAGGTTAAAGAAGCAGGACCATCCTTTGACAAAGCCAAATTGACGAGGGTCCAGATAATGCCCTCCATAGCTTTACACACGAGACTAGTGAGACTAATGAGTCTATATTTACCAAGATCTGTAGATGGGCCACCCTTGTGTAATGACATTACAATTGTTATTTTCTAGGCTTCAGAAATATAACCAGTTGAGAGGCTTAAATTAAAGACGTCTAGCAGAGGTTCAGAAATGCCATATCTGGCACTAATAATCAGGCAACCTGGTATATTATCAGGGCCCATGGATGAAATATCCTTAGTTTTTGAGAGGGCTGAGAGAACTTGTTCCATAATAATTAAAAGGGGTGTCTGCTATTGTGGAACCTCTGGAATAGCTATAACTGCCGGTGGAAAAAAGTTGCACTAAATTTGTTAGCTAGGATATTGGCCATTTCCTTTGGATCAGAGAGTTTAATATTATTGTAAACTAGCTCTGAAATTGTTTAGTGTTACTTCTTAACTTCCTTGTCATAGTTAAATAAAGATTTATAGTTATTTTCATTTTTTAGTGAATACTTGAAGTTCATTCTCAGTTTTAATCTTCCTAATAGTTCCCTTAAGCTCTGTTAATTTGCCCTTAGGCTCTGTTAATTTGTTTAAGTGTGCTTTTAAAGTAGGTAGAATGAGACCTTCTGTAAGCATTAAATAGTTTCTTTCTCTTGTTATATAATTTATTTATTCAGGTATTCTACCACAGGGGGTTCTTTTTAAATGTTTCATTATATTTGGTGCAGATAAGGACTGCATTACCAATACAACTATTTAAGTGGGAGTAGAAGACAGAGGCATAGGTAGCAGCTTTAGCAATAAGACCCTTCAGAGGAGGATTACAGCAGAATTTATCAAGTAACTGAAGAAAGTTTGCTTTTGAAACACAGCCATTTACCGGGGAAGCACCACCGATTTTAAAGGTCACTAATTATGGTCTGGTTTAACAAGGCATGATGATGCATATAGTGATGTGCAAGAAGTGTCCATATTTATGAAGACTAGATCCAGGATACTGGGGAACCTTAGTAGGATGGTTAACTAGTCATGAAAAAGAGTTAACATTTATAATGTCAGAGAATCACTTGAAATGCCGGCTATTGGCAGTGTAGGTCAGTAAGTTTATTGATGGATAGTCAAAGTCCCTCAGTAGAAAGGTCTTGGGCTTAATGGATATTTCAGCTAATGTGTTAAGGTAGCTAACATGCTTAGAAGGGGACATACAGGGTGCTCTGCAGCTAACTATGAAGTGGTAGTTAGTCTTGTTTATGGTTATCTAGATGACTACTAGTTCAGATGTCATGTCCCACAGAATGTGTCATAAGGAGATGATATCCTTGGAAAATACTGACACTCCCCCACAACTGCTAGTAGGTCTGAAAATATTATAGGCATTGCACCCATGAATAGACAAAGTGCTTTCATTATTCTGAAAAAAATGTTTCTGTAACTTTACAAATATGAAAGTGTTCAAGTCGCAAGAGAGCCTATAGTTTGGCTTTTTTTTTTTTATGACTCCTGGTATTGAGTAGAGTGGCATTAATGTGATCCAAATTAGAATTTACTAGGTTGTATTACTCAGCAGATGGGCTCTACCTAATAAAAGGCACTATGGGGCAACAAATGTTTTAGTCAGAATGTGAAAGACTTGGTAAGAGAGGTGCAGGCTATCCCTGCAAAGCAGGAAGCCTTGTCAGCCATCTCATCCCAAGCAAACTCTTACTGGATCCTCATAGAATGACACCAACTACATAACCAATTATTAAAACCAATTATCTCTCTGAAACTTAGGCAGCCTAAAAATAATGGCCCCAAATAATATATTCACCCGTACAAACCCTCCTGACAAGTACATATATAAAAGTCTACGATATGCATTTGATATACCAAAAAGAGATTACCTTGAAGCTTTTTAGTTAATGCCATATCACTTATACTTAAGGTAGCAATATTAAAGTTATTCATTCCTCACCCCTGTAGCCTCCCCTCCCCTTATTGGCAATTTGGTTAATGTTTTCATTATTTCTTAATTTAACAAATTTCACTTTGTTACAATATCTAAACAGTGAAGTGTAAATTAAAAAACTGCATGCAATTTGCATGATGCAAAGGTGAGAAGTGGAATGCTACAATAAAATTCAATTTGCACCTTTATTAGTAGATCTTCCTGGGCTGAGTCAGAAGAAAAGATCCATGGAGATCAGTGCTCCATCCTGGTTAACAAGTACAAATAAAATAAAATAGCATAAAAGCAATGATCTCCACTAGTAGCCTTAGTGTTGTTTTTGCTTAAAAAGTTAGTTTTAATTGAAACCAAAAGAAAGACTTCTAAAATGTGGTTATATCACTGCTGATGTTTGTTCCTTTGTTTGCATGTGTTTGGGAAGGACATGATCCCAGCTGATATGCTCACATGAATGTAAAGACAGAAGTCTCTCTTTTCTGACTCTAGGGGAATCCTGAAGTGTACTGCCCTTCATGTAACATCAGGTAAAAGGAATGCATGCATGTGTGCACAAATCATTTTAGCATATTAGAGAAACCACATTTCAGTTTGTTCTATTACTAGCTCAGTGGACTCCAAGAAGACCCCCCTACAAAAAAAAAATAAATAAATATATAATCCTTGTCAACATTATCAAGCAAGTATTTCAAGGACAGGGCAAAGCAGTGGTCTTCAGCAGCACCACCTGAATCAGGACACAAAGATTGAAGTTTCACTACAAGTACGATTCTATTTGGTTTGTGAAAAAAAATATATAATTTTTTGACTGAAACCTCATATTACATGAGCGAGTTAACCACCTAAAGAATAAACATTAATCAGCAAGTCTGTACTTACAACCAGGTCAGACCTGGGAAATTATGATGCAAAGTGTAACAGAGCCTTTTCTCACTCAGGTCCCTTCCCTAGAATGCATGCTTTTATTTTTTTTTAGACAGTTTCTTTTTCCAGCACATCAACTGCTAAGGTCACTAGTAAGACTCATCTAAAAAAAGGAAGGAACATGGAAGTTGCATCTGTTTTATGTATAGAGGAATGAGTGACAAATACTCAGGCAACAAAGGTAAACAAATAATTCTCACATAACACATTGTACACAGTGCAGTATAATGTACAATCTGAGGCATGCTGTTCAGTAACTTACAGTCTAAATTGCAATAGCAAGTGATAGAGCATTGGACATGTAAGCATTAGTAAACAGAATGAGACAGACTGCTAATGTAGTGGTTTTGTCCTGATTATACCACCTGTGACTGAGATTAGATTATAATTGATTCAAGATAGGCAGCTTTGAGGGAAAGACAATTGCCAGTTCATTTACATCCCTTGGGAAGGATGCTTATTCCTTTTTATTTGTGCTGCTCCTTTGTACAGGTCAGGCGGCTGTGTTATTGCATTCCTGTACTCACTTAACTGCATAGACATCAGTCAGATCTTGGCAGCAGTGAAGGAGTCTGGGAAACCTGCATATATACAGCGTGCTCAGGCACTGTGTGCACACGTAACATCAGGGATCGTAGCTGAAATGTGTGTAAGTATATCAGAACCTCCAAGCATTAAAGTGTCAGCATCCTGCAGCAGTATGCCAGCAGGGGTACCTGCCCTGGACACATGAACAGTAAGAGAGAGGAGGAATCAAACTGTGTGTGTCACTAGGTAAGGAACTTAGTGGGGGGGGGCAGAAAATAATAAATCCAAAGAGGAAAGCGAAGGTTAAGGAGGGTAGTAAGAGAGAAAGCAGCAGGATAAGAAAGGAGCTGATACTCATAAAAATGAATGATTCACTGCAGAAATAACTGAGAAAAACAAGATTGATCATACCTCTCAACTGTCCAGATTTTGCATTAAATTTTTGGTCTCCTCCTCATAAAATTTGTGGTTTTCTGGCAAATCATTGAGGACCAAAGTCACTAAATAATGACAGGCATTTGAGTTTCAGACTTCACATCCTTCAGAAAGTGCACGTTAATGCAAAACCTGTTATTCTACCAACTTTCTAAGGTTGTAAAAGCAGTAATTAATCTGTCCCCATTTTTGGTTCCCTCCTCCCCATCATTTTTGACTTTGTTCCGATTTCTTGTGCTAAGATATTGAGAGGTACAGGGTTGATGTACCAAAAAACAGAGGAATAGGCCAGAGAAAGAGGACTGAGGTGCATAGAAACATCTAGAAAAAAGGACAGTGAAGCATGGCAGAATGAAAAGGTATGAGAACAGATATGCAGATCTGTAGAAGGTTAAAAAAGTGAGAGAGGTATCTCTATAGCACAGAGGGAGTTAAGCAGAGCCCTGACTGTGACCTAGGTTCAGTCAATAAACCTGTTCCTTAAGGAGTCAGCTGAGTTTAGGGAGTGAGCACTATTTTGCCAGCTCAACTATTCAGGGAGTAAGGGAGGGTTTACTGTTCAGAGCTACAGTCATCAGTGTAAACTGGAACTCTACCATATAGCTAAACAGTGGCAATATACTGACACTGACTAATTCGACAAAGATGTAATTCATTTCAAGTCGGAGGTGTGACTGTGTAGGTCAGACATAAAAAGCCCTCTGAGATTGACAGGGATGGTAATCTACTATGTTATCCTGATTGCCTCTCTGCCTGCTCCTCACAGTTACATACTGATGGCTTTTGCCTTGTATGCTACTAATCTGTGATGGGTAACCCAGAGAGGTGCTGCGGATGTTGGAGCTAAAGCCTGAGGATGGTCTCCAAGTCACATATATTCACAGATGTCAGCAAGGATGAGGAGGGGCAAAAAATATATATTTAAAAAAGTGGGTTTATCTTATTACATAGGTGGCACAGAATCCCATTAAAATTTCATTTGGAGGGTTTATGACAAATGCTTCGTGTTGGCGAGGAATGAATGGACACCTTGCACATGTGATGGTAGTATAGGTAAATAACAGGCATACAGCCATATTGTTCTATCAAGAAAGTGTGAATAACTGTTTTGTTTGCACACTAGTGAACAGTACAGCAGAGCCTCAAACAAGGGGTACGGAGCGTTTTGACCCCGGACGGTTTGACCCCACTGAAATGGCAAAGCAAGAAAAAAATAAGCCACAGATATTTTGGCATAAAGAAGAAGAAATGTTATATACTGCTCATGCATCCACATAGTTACTGACAAAATGTCAAAGATTACCTTAAAAAAAAAAGAAAGAAAGAAAAATAAAAAAGTAGTCATGAGGATATATAACTGTTTAAAACATTTGCATTTGGAATACATGCAATAATGTTATTAATGTTAATTTAAAACAATATTAATGTTTGCAATGTTAAATAATATTGATTTTAAAGTTGTTAAAAAACTATTAATTAAATTAATTATATTTGCAAATTAAATAAAATGTTAAATAAACATTTACATATCAAAAAGTTAAATAATATATTAAATTCCAGTAGAAATAAATCATGATTGATATGTTAAGTAATTAAATGCATTTATAAAACTTTTAAAACTTTTTTTTTATATAATTGGGGTCAAATAGTCTGGGGTCAAACTGTCCACTAGCTACTTCCATAGACAATAAATGTAAATTTTAACATGAAAGTGTATACAATTGCATTGGGGTCGAATTGTCTGGGATCAAACCATCCGGAGTCAAAAAGTCCTGCTTCCCAAAGGAAGCACAATCAGGAGTGTAGGCTTGAAGTAGCAGTAGTAATAGTAGTAGTGGGGTGTCTTTCTCCAAAACTACAACAGCAGAAAATAAATGGCGAAAAGACAGTCTGTCTGGCAGATGCATCAGAACCAGCAATATGATGACTAGTTTAGTTATATACCTAATTTAAAATAAGCATCTGCTACTTAGCAACCAGTACCTTGCCACATCTTTGGAAAGCTGCAGCTGGGTGAGGCAGCAAATATTATGCCCAATTATAGGGTTGTGCCCTTATTGCTAAAGTTATTGAATACACTGGAAAAGTTAGCGGCTAGACAAATTATATTTTATTTGGTTAAAAATCTTAGTGCTCCGTAGACAGGGTCCAAAAGGAAGAACAGTAAAACCACTGTTGCATTAGAGTTGACCAGTACTGTACAGACAGCCATAAATAGACAGTGAATGCTGGCATAATATTTATAAATCTTTTCTTGACTTTCAAATGACCTGCATGTCTGCAATTTGTTAAACATATTAAACGGAATAGCTGATCTGGATTTTTTCTACAGAAAGTGTACACGTTGTAGAGTTTGTTGAAATGAATTACGATCTTAAACTTATTTAAAATGTTTTGTTGAAAATGTTTTTCCACTAGATAAGTTTGGTTCTGTACATAAATTCTGTTTTTGCTAGTAACTATGATTAGAATTCACAGGATGCAAACAGCTACTTCAATAATTCATTGAGCTTTAAAGTTAAAAATGTAATTAACATTTGTCTCAGAGTAGAGATACTCAATGTTGTAATACATTGTGTGTGTGTGTGTGTGTGTGTGTGTGTGTGTGTGTGTGTGTGTGTGTGTGTGTGTGTGAATACATATACACATGCATAAAGGTGCACCCATTTATTCTACATGCATGGCATTTATATACACACAAACACATGCGCGCGCGCACACACAGCCAGTTTAATGTACATCTGGTTGCTTACAGTTTAGTTCTGTGTTTGTTAGTCCACTTTAAGGTCTCTCCGTGAAATACAATATTCCTTACAATTCACAGGCTTCTTATTGCATCCTTACTCAAGCTGCATTGCAGCTCTCAAATACATGCACAGCCATATTCCTTGTACTCTTCACCTGATGTTTTAATTTAGAGATCTAGTATTATATGTGCCTTTAGGTGTACTTTCTTCTCTGGTAGAGTCTCTTTAAGATGCTGCATTAAATCTGTTCTACCAGGTAGGTCAAGAAATGCTCTTTCTGAGAAAGAACTCTCACTTCATTTCTGGGGCTTCAAGAACGTTTCTTTTTTATTCCCTCACACCCTACTTTTGGAATTTATATTAATGCCAAGGGTGTCTTCAGAAGCTTTAGTTTCACTCTATAATTTTAATACATTTTTGTGATAGATTTGCTTTAGTCTTCTCTTTCCAGTCTGTCTTATATGTATGCCCATAGGTAAGTATTAGGCTGTTTTATGTGTCATTTTAAGCCTAGCTATTTTCCTTTCATGAGAATCAAACTTAGCACTTCGCTTCTGCGAGGAAAATTCCTTAACCACTATGCCAGCTCCCAATGTCTTCTACTTCAAAGTTTCCTTGCCATTTTGTTAGAAAGTTATTTTCCCAGACAGAGCTAATACTAATACTTTTTTCCCCTTATTTCAGTCTTCTTGACTCTGGCGTTTTTTATTATATAACCTATGTTGCATCCCTTCTGCTCTTCACATATGTTCCTTAACTTTTAGCATAACAATTTTAACCTGTCTTGCACGTTTGTAAAGTATGCTAGCTCACATAAAAGGGACCCCCCCCCCCCATGTCTCCTTTACTATGTTAAGCAATCTTCAGGGGATGCATCCTATACACTAATTTCAACGGGGTAAATCCTGTTGAAGCTTGGGGCACTTGTCTTACTTCATTGCATTTTTTTTCCCTGTAACTGATCAAGTTTCTTACCATTTTGTTCTATGGTTTTCTTTAGCACATAGTTCAGAGTTATTTTAAAATGCTCCACAAGCCATTAGTTTGAGGGTGTCGCACTGAACTGTTAACTGTTTTGCTTTAAAACAGTGCAAAGCTGGTGCATATCTCTGTACGTGAAAGGAGCTCCCAGGTCCATAACTATCTCTTTGGCATATTTTGGGAATTCCTACCCTAGAAAAACAGTACTAGCTCTTTGGCTATTGACCAAGCATTGGCTTTTTGCAGAGGTCCTGCCTCAGGAAGCTTAGCAGCATAGTAAATAATGGCTACAGTTAATTTGGTAGCCATAAGTAGACTTTATTAATGAACCTCCAAGATCCATGGCCATCTGTGATAAATAGGCCAAGGTATCAGCAGACGTCTGAATCCAGGATGTAACACCATATTTTGATATTCTGAATAAGCTGCACAGGAGTTTTCAGGATCTTTCATTATACAAGTCCAATAGCATTAACAGAAAATTGTGCATTCCTATGCATTCTTCCAAAATATGACTTTATGCTAGTTTCATCACAAGAGTTCCGCAAGGATTTGGAACTAACACTTAGTGCAGTATTTCTTGGTTATCTTTGTCCACTCTGCATAGCAAGTCATTCCACCGCTCAAAATATGAGTAGCGAATGAGGACAATCTGCTCATCTGTTCCTCTTCTGATTACATTTTCTCTTACCCTGAGTAAAGTATTATCCTTCCACTGTGTTTTCTTAAAATTTTCATTGGTCATCTGCAAGTCTGTCAAGTCAGGACACATTCATCAGTACACTAATGAGAAGTACAGGGTGTAGCCTCTTCACCCACAAATACAGATACGGATGATTCTTCTCTTATTCCTTCCAGTACAAAAGGCAACTGGCAATTTCTTTACTTTCACCAGAGCTGTAATTAGGGTTGGGTGAAGAAGCGGATGCCCAAGGTACAAGGTGTTGGAGAGAATGATCTGCAGGTGCAAATTTTTTTTTTTTTGGCTCCTTGACTTTGAGTTGATTGAGGCTGCAAGATTAGAGGACTGCACAGGGAATGAAATACCCTAGCAATACTTTTAACTTATATTTTATCTTAGCAACTTCACTCTGTTTCAGTGCCAGCTACTAATTCTGTTGCTAATTAGCACTCTGCTTTGGCATTATGGAGGGAAACCTAAGACTCTCTCCAGATTCCCTTTCTTTTACTAATGAATTAATCACTATAGGTTTCTATCTCCTTCATTACTTTAATGGACAGAATTTTCTGACAAGGTCTCATACCATGTACTATGCATCATGCCCTTCCAGGTTTGGCATTAACTTCTTTCACTATCTTAATAACTGGTGTTTTCCAGTAATATTCAGTAATACATTTCTGATGACATGCAGGTTCTTCCATTCCTTCCAGCCAAAGTTAGATGTTAGTTCTTTTTGAAGTTCCCAGCCACATCATAAATGTGTCAGTGACACAACATGTTGCACATGCACCTTTGGTGCAGAAGGCTGTGGGTTCTATTTCTACACCAGGCAAGTCAATAGCTGACACCTCAGTGCAGCATAAAGTGAGCCTCGTGGTACCTATTGAAAAGAGAAGAAGTTGTTCCCTGATGCCTGGTCTAAATTTCCCCTCATAGTCTAAATACCACCTCTTATCTCTCTTGAAAAGAGACCACAACCCTAGTAGAACTAACCTGGTCAACAAAGGATAAATAAATAAATCAGTTTTTTGTCACAACTGTGTATTTTTAATAGTGTGTCAAGACTGCTGTCCATTTCACCCATTGTTATCAGGGTATATTCAGGTCTGTGTTTTCTTAACAGTCAGGGTTCTGTGATTTTATATAAAATACATATATGGTTTTCTTTCAAATGATTGAAGCCTGAATGAAACACTAGTGTTTGACGTAAGAGTGAAAAAGCTTGACTGCTTAAATGCAGTGTCTCAGACATAGTCCTCTTTTGGGTTCATGCTAAAGTGAATCAGGGTGGTAGTTACAAGCCAAGTGTAGGACTCCTCCCTGCAGGATCCAAGTTACAGGCAATTTCAGGAATCCAATAGGTTGAGTTTTGATATTTTTTTATCTGCTGTAGTTTGATAAATTGCCGAAGGATTATTTGACAAATGCATACAAACAAACACACACACACACACACACACACACACACACACACACACAAAAAGTCAAACACATTGTTTCTGCAAGGGGGACCCTGCACCCCCCACACACCCCCCACTTAAATATACCAACTCTGAGATCGCGCTACAGTGGGGAAAAGGGAAATCTCCCATTCCGCTCTGTATGCAGAAGTACAGAACAGGAGATTTCCCATTTCCTCACTATAGTGCAATCACAGAGATGGTATATTTAAGTAGGGAGGGTTCAGGGGGGCTTGGACCCTGCAGAGACGATGTGTTTGGGTTTTTTTTTATTTCACTTCCTAATTTCGAGTTACTGAAAACTCGATCATATGGTCTCGACCATATGAAGTTTGAGTTTTCAGTAATTTGATATTGTGAAGTGGAACTACACACACACATGCACACACAAACACACACACACACACACACACACACGCCTTACTCCCACTTAGTTTAGGCCTCTCCATTTCAGCAGCTTTTTATCAAGTTTTTAACTTTGAGGTATCTTTTACTACAGCTGATTGTTTGAGCTGGTGTTTCACTTTGTGCTTTTTTACCCATTTTCCACTTGTAGCAAGACAATGGAGTTAAGTTAGGGGGGTGTTGAGGGATCAAGTCCCCCACTTAGGGGTGCAGAGAGGTTTGCTTCCCTGAAATTTTTTTTTCATAGTTTCATAGTTTCATAGTATAGTACTAGGCTATCTGCCCTGGGGCATTTGTAAGCCTAGCCATAGTGATGTGGTTTTTGCCACCCCATGAAATGGTACAAAAATGTACAGAATAAATCTAGAATACTGTGCCTCTGTCTAGTAGTGACACAATGAAGGTCCCCTTATATAACAGAATTAGTTTACTGTGCCCCTGTCTAGCAGTGACACAGATGTGACCCCTGGGGTAAACTTTCGATCTCCCATCCACTCATCAAGATTTCTCTTGAAGAGAGTCAGTGAGGGGCTCTGCCTGATACGAACTGGGATCCTGTTCCAAAGCATGGGAAGCCTCTGGGTTATGAATCTATCCCTCCAGCATGTCCTATTCATACTTGTGCTGAGGTTTAAGTCTTTAGCTCTCGTGGTCCTGATGGATTTGGATTTTTTGAGGTGGAGCATGTCCATCAAATCATGATTGGACATGGCCTTGTACGTCAGGCAGAGATCACCTCTGAGCAGGCGGTATGCTACTGAATAGAGCTGAAGTTTCTTTAGTCTGGCGGAATAAGACATATGTTGGAGACCCTTGATCCTTTTGGTGAGGTACTTTTGTGGTCTCTCCAGCTGTTGCAAGTGCCAGGTGAGGAACATACCAAATGGGGCATTGTACTCAATCATGGGTCTGATGAGGGAGGAATATAGGGGTACAATGACATCCTTGGATCTGGATGTGAATCCCTTCATGATGAGGTGTGCAAGGTAGAATGTTTTTCTAACCACTTTGACAACGTGGGTATCAAATGAGAGGTCGCTGTCTACTTGGGTCCCTTGGTCTCTGATTACTTTTTCCGTACTCAGTGGGTTTCTGTCTATGTGATAATTTGTGGGTACTTTGTTTTTTCCAAAAGGGATGACTATACATTTTTTGGCATTTAGTTTAAGGCCGTGACTACGGCACCAGTTGTCCATTTCAGTGAGGCCTTTTTGTAGGATGTGTGTGTCTGCTGGTGTATCGACTATGGCGCCTAGTTTGCAGTCATCTGTGAACTTTGTCAGCCACAGCCCTCCCATGTTTGCTTTAACATCTGAGAAATAAATGCCGAACAAGAGGGGTCCCAGGACAGATCCCTGTGGGACACCACTTGTGACTGGCTTTGAGTCTGACATTGCTCCAGCGATTTTAACTTTATGGGTTCTGTCCTTTAGCCAGTTTGCAACCCATCTAGTGACATAAGGGTTTACTTTTAAGCTGTTTAGCTTATCTATGATGCCTGAGTGGGGTATTGTGTCAAAGGCCTTAGCCAAGTCTAGGTATGCTGTATGGACTGCTTTGCCCTCATCAATGGCTCTAGTGACTGTTTCGAAAAAGTCAACCAGGTTTAAAAGGCAGGATCTGCCCTTCACAAAGCCGAACTGGGTGGGGTCAAGTGTCTGTAGGTCCCCTATGTCTCTGTTTATGAGTTCCATAATGATTCTTTCCATAGCTTTGCATACCAGGCTAGTTAAGCTTATAGGGCGGTAGTTTCCAGGGTCTGTAGAGGCACCCCCCTTGTGCACTGGGACCACTGTTGCTGTACGCCAGTGTACAGGTACATATCCCGAAGTAAGGCTAAGGTTAAATAGCATTTTTATGTGTGGGTTTAGCTCCTCTTGGAGTTCACGTAACACGCACCCCGGGATACCATCAGGTCCCATTGATGCTGTGTTTTTTGCTTTGTTTAGGGCGGTTCTCACTTGGACATCTGAGATGACAGGGAGATTACATTCAGCTGGGATAAGTATTTCTTCTTTTGGGGTGAAGGAGGCGAGAAATTTGCACTGAACCTGTCAGCCAGAATGTTAGCAATATCTGTGGGTTCAGTGTATTTTCTGTTGTTGTGAACCAACTCTGAGCATATCTGAGGGTTTCCGCCCAGGTTTCTAACATAGCTGAAGAAGGCTTTGTGGTTATCTTTAGTGTCCTTAGCGATTTTTCTCTCAAAGTTTGCCTTGGATGTTTTTATGAGAGAATGTAGTTTTCTGCTAATGTTGATCAGAGATGTCTTCCCTTTGTGGGATTTCGCTCTGACATGCAGTAGCTTCCTTCTTTTGTTATACAATTTGTTTATGACTGAGGTCCACCAGACAGGACGCTTACATTTGGTAGAGAGGGACTTGGATTTGTTTGGGATTGCATTATCCATGCATTCTTGGATATGTCCATAGAAAGCATTTGTGAAGGATTCGGCATTGCGGGATGTGGTATCCACTGGCACAGTGGGCTTAAAGGATACCATCTCCATCTTAAGAAGAATGAAGTCTGTTTTTGAGAAGTTTTTCACTGTGGTCTTTTGTGCTGGGGTGGAGGTGGGATATGTATATCCAGGGTGATTAGTTTGTGGTCAGATCTCACTAGTGAGGGGTATACTTCCAGTGTGGAGCATTTTATCCCCATGTTTGTGATGATCAGGTCTAGTATATTATCTCCCCTAGTGGGAGAGGTGACTAGTTGTTGCAGTGCATTTGAATTTATGAATTCCAGGAACCTTTGGGATAGGGTATTAGGGCTAGAATAATGTACCCAATCTATGTTTGGGTAGTTGAAGTCTCCCAGTATGATGGTATTTTGTGATACATTCATATCCTCCAATGTGTTCAGGAAGGCTGAGTGGGGTTCTTGAGATTGGGAGGGTGGTCTGTAACATGCTACCAGTTATATAGCAGTTTTGCCTATGGTTAGTTGCACCTGTATGGTCTCTGATGCTTCATGTGTTGCTACTAACCTGGAGGTGTGGGTGTCCTTTATGAATATGGACACTCCCCCTCCCTTTGTGGTTCGGCCCGGGTTTTGAGGCTGAAAAGCATGATACGAGGTATAGCCTGGTAGCGCTGGGGTGCTCTCAGGAGTCTTGAACCAGGTTTCAGTTACTGCACAGATGTCGAAGTTCTCCATGCTGAGGAGTGCATCAAGTGCCTGCATCTTGAGATTTAGACTTCTGGTGTTGAGCAGCATTACCCTTAGTTTTTTTCCATTTTTGTTTTCTAAGGAGGTGGGTTTGTCTTTTGAGCCTTGCCTAAAAAAGGCACTATGGGGGTGGCAAGAGCCTTAGCCAATATCCGGAAGCCCAGTGGTGACAGGTGTAAGCCATCCCTTGCAAAGCAGCGTGGCTTGTCCAACATATCATCCCAGGCAGACAGACATTGGATCCCCTTGGAATGACACCAGTACTCGAGCCAATTGTTAAAGCTGATCATCTTGTCTTTGTATTGTGGTATCATTCTTGGTGAGGGCAAGATGCTGCTAAGGGTCAGGGTCATACCAGCCTGGGCTACATAATCGGAGAGCTCCTCTATGTCTCTTTTCATGTAGTCCAGGGAGGTACATCTCAGGTCATTCACACCAGCATGGACAATGACGGAGTCATATTTGTACTTGCTTTGGAGTGACCTGAGTGCGTGTGTTATGTGGCAGATCCTAGCCCCCGATAGGCAGCTCACAGTCACCTTCTCCTTGTTCAGCCTGGTCAGTGGGACATCAGTGTGTCTGACTATGGAGTCACCTATTACTAGTGTATCAGGCAAGGTGTTTGGCCTTAAGGGCTGCGATTGGTCGACACACTAATTTATTGAAGTATGTGTTGCATGTGTTTTGTTTTTAGGTGGTGGATTTTTGGATGTCTGCTTTGGGAGCCTCTGTTGTTTTGGTAAGTTTTTTATTAGAACCTCCGAGTATGTCTTTGTGTTTTTATGTGTTTGGTTTGCAGTTGTGGTAGGTCTATGTGGGACTGGGATTGTTGTGTGTGTGGTTGCCATCTCCTCCTGTCTGGTCATGCCAGCCCTGGGTTGAGAGAGTTCAGCCTCCAGTTTGGCTATATAGTTGCATCTCTCACATGTATTTGTGTTTGTTGGAAGGAGGAGAGGGTTGTCTATGTACATGAGACAATTGTAGCATTGTCTCAAGATGCCCAGATTGACCAGCTGAACTGGAGACGATGCCAGTAATCTTCCACTCGACATGATAGAACAATATAAGGGAGTGGTATACCTTTAAGGGAAGTGGGTATTCACAGGGGTGGTAAGTAGATGTAGTGCTTTACTTAGTACGAGAGTGCTTACGTAGTAGAGAAGTATTGAGAACAAGTGCTAGGCTTGTAATACAGTGAGTAGTCTGGTTATACTAAGAGTAGAGCTTCCTTAAGGGAAAATTTGAAGAGCAGACTTGGCGGAGCCAGAAAAAGTTTAACCTTGTTTAACCGGCACTGCTCTATGCGCACGACCGCGCAAAGCCGTGCAAATGCGGATTTTAAACAGTGAACTACAAAAGAGCTAGGAATGGCCCCAAACAACCAATTACTACAGCTTCTTGTGCTGAGGTCACTTCCCCCAAGGACAGGTAGGCTGCTCAAGGCTCCCCACTCCCACTGGTGAGCAAAGAAACTTCCTTCTATCCAAGTAAGGTAATGGACAACACAGGAACTACACCACAGCCCAGAATACAGCAATGCCTGTAAACTGGTCTAAACTAGTCGAAGAAGGCGGGAAAACAAGGATTATTTTTGTTTTTTGTTTTTGGTAGAAACACACAGAAAATGCAGAGACAGTGATAAATTAGTTACACAGGCTAGCACACTTTAGTGGGCAGCCTCCACAGTTAAATTAAACAAACAAACAAGCAAACTTTCGATCAAATTCGACTAAAATGTTACTTGTTACTCTTTTCAACATTGAAAAATCAATAAAGAATAATTCACAGTTTTGTAACTTGACCAAATGTAGGGAAACACACACACTCACCATGCATACTCATATGGATGTGGTATGGATAAGTGTGCTTCTTGAGTGTTACTTGTTGATTTTTGGTTGTACCGTCAGCCAAGGCCATCATAGTAATGTAAAACAGGGATGCTATTTACAGCAAAGGAGAGGACACAGACTAGGAAAAACTGCTTTAAAAGCTGTAAATGTTAGATTGCCAATAAACTGGTTAGTTGAAGTACTGTTGCATTTCACCACCTAAAACTATTTCTCTGTGAAAGGATATAAGGAAATCCCATAAATCACTTATAACAGCTTTAACCTGGTAGGAACAAGGCCTGCTACTGAAAACCTGTACTTTTACTTGGAAAATGCAGCACTAAATAAATAGAAGAGGGAAGAATCTGATACCACAGCCAACATCAAAAGATAGATGGAGCCAGTTTTTCTTCATAAATATCAGAATGTTAGAGAAAATATAGTCTACAGTCTTTATTCTGTTGAAAACACACATCTCTTTAGATACTTTCTCGGAAGTAAACAGTATCCAGCTTCACAGACACAATTCTCTCCCTTGTGGTCACTGTACTTACTCAGCCCAAAATGAAACAGGCTTTCATTTAAATCATTCAGTGTTATGTACATTCTTCCTAGAATAATAAGTTCTATACCGGAACTAAAGTGCATTAACAATGTACTAGATATGAACTGTGTCACAAGACATTTCTCTATGCCTGACAACAGAACTGCCATGGTACATAGGAGCCTACTTCCACCACTGAACTACTGCTACATTGTCAATCAACGAACATTTGTTATCCAAACCTGTCATTTGTCTACCATCTATACAGCATTAGCCACTCCCAGTTATTTATATGGTCCTTTACAGACTAATAAAAGCATCTGCAGCTTCAACAATATGTTCTCTAGTCCACTAAACATTTCAACCAAGGTGATCACATCACAAATAACATGGTGTGGGATCCTACTCTACTGCCTTCAACAGGAAATGTAGTACCCCTTCTATCTATTACCACTGTCTGTCCATTTAAGGTATCTCAAGAAAAATACACTTTCAATGCAAACAGCACATTTACAAAGTTGGCTTCCTTTTCTTATTAGGTTATTTAATGTATTGCCCTTTCATTTATTTATTAAGTGCCTGCTTGATTGATTGTGAGTAGGGCTTCAACCAAACAACTTCATCTTTTTCAGCTTTATTTCTTTTGCCTGTCAATTTATTTATTTATTTATTTACATTTGTTTATTGGGAAAGTCCGACTAAGCCAGAAGCCCATTTTCAGCGGAGGCCCAGGGAGAAAAACTCCACAGAAATATAAGCAAAACACAATAATTAGATAGTACAATAGCATACATATGGTAAGATGCAGAATACACATCATCTGGTTAGTCTATACAAAATAGTATTCAATATATTTTTCTAGTAGATACAGGTCCAAAAAGAAAAACACACAAGAATTTCAGTAAAGATCACTGTTAGAAAAATAAAATTAGTATTGTGTTAAATAATAGTTATGAACAAATTATAAATATATATATGTTTGTGTCTTTCGGCTTTTAGGGGTCGCCACAGCAGAACTCCGGTCCGCTAATGATTGGCAGTAGATTTTTACGTACTGGCTTGCTGGGCCTAACGCACAACCTTCAACGAAGGAACGCCCATTCACGCATGTCACTACACAGAAGACGCTCTAACTGAGAATTAAATGGGCAACATCTAACTGTGAGGTGACAACGCTACCGCAGCACCACCACCATACATACATATATATATATATATATATATATATATATATATATATATATATATATAAGTAGTAATAACACTGAGGAGAGGGAGAAAATGAGATAAGGAGTGGACAGTGTGTTGAAAGAATTATAGATATCTTGTCAGTCAGGTTTGGCACAGGAGCAATGCCAATTCTTGGATAGATGTTCAATTAGTAGTTGCTTGAAATTGGTAAATTCAGGTGTGTTTTGGAGGGTGTGGGGTAGAGAGTTCCATAATCTGGCTATTTGATTTGAGAATAGGGCTATACTGTGAGTGTTGTCAGCTTTGTTTACTGCGAGAAAGTTTCTGTCTGCAGATCTTAGACTTCATGGGCATGAGTATTGAGCAACAAGTTCCTTAAGGGATGGGCAATTGTGTGTGAATTTAAGTTGGTAGAGATGGAGAAGGTTAGGCAGCTCGAGCTGATTTAATTTATGTAGACCAATAAAATTTAGGTGTGGTGGGGAAGGTTGGCTATGAAGCAGGCTATTTTGTTGTAGCAAGTTTCCAGTTTGGTTAAGTCTGTTTTTTTTTTAGTTGATAAATAGGGGGAAAGCATATAGCAGCTTAGAGTGAAGGGAGGTTCTGGATATGTCTAGTCTGGTATTGCCAATGAGGAAGGGCTTGCTTATGTACACTGAGCCAAGTTTGACGTGAACTTTTTTAATTCTGATGGTTATGTGTTGGTCAAATCTGAGTTTGTTGTCGATTGTCATGAATTATCAGATTTAGGGACTCATAGCAAAGCACTAACTCCTACTCAAGCCATGCAAAAGTGTGTGTCTTTAAATGTATTTATGTAGGTATGTATTCATATGTTCATAGTTTCATAGGTAGGTACTAGGCTATTGGCTAGGGCCTATACAAGCCCAGCCAAAAAGGTACCCTGGCTTTTGCCACCCTAGAAAATTATTTTCCTCTGCCACTGTCGAGTAGAGCCACAGAAGTGATCCCCTGGGTGAATTTCCTATTTCCTATCCAATCATCAAGATTTTTCTTGAAGAGTGCTAATGAGGAGCTTTGTTTGATATAGATAGGTAGTTTATTCCAGAGTATGTGGAGTCTCTGGGACAGGAATCTATCCCTCTGGCATGTTCTGTTTATTGTGGTGACAAGGTTTAGGTCCCTAGAGTGTGTAGCTTGGAGGGATTCATTTGTTTATTGCTTGCATTTTATAACCATGTACAGCCAGCTGAGCTAAGACTTTTTCCAGATATAACCCAGAGAACCTGCACTTTAACAAGAGCAATCAGAAGCTGTATAAGTATGTGCAAGTAGTATTAGAGAATAACAACAGAGGAGTTTAAGCAGTAGTAGAGAATAACAACAGAGGAGTTTAAGTACCAGTACAGAATAACAGAGGAGGTTAAGTAGTAGTACAGTATAACAGAGAAGTTTATGTGGTAGTACAGAATAACAACAGATAAGTTTAAGTAGTAGTACTGAATAACAACAAAGGAGTTTAAGTAGCAGTAATATCAAATAACAACAGAGGAGTTCACACAGTAGTAGAGAATAATAACTGAGGAGTTTAAGTAGTAGTAGTACAGAATAACAACAGAAGACTTTAACTAGTAGTACAGAACAACAACAGAAGAGTTCAAGTACCAGTACAGAATAACAGAGGAGTTTAAGTTGTAGTACAGAATCACAACAGAGGAGTTTATGTAGTAGTACTGAATAACAACAGAGGAGTTTATGCAGTACTACAGAATAACAACAGAGGAGTTTGAGTATAGTACAGAATAACAACAGAGGAGCTTACGTAGTAGTACAAAATAACAGAGGTGTTTAAACAGTAGTAGAAAATAACAACAGAGGAGTTTAACTAGTAGTACAGAATAGCAACAAAGGAGTTTAAGTTGTAGTAGTACCGAATAACAACAGAGGAGTTTACGTAGTAGTACAGAATAACAACAGAGGAGTTTAAGTAGTAGTACAGAACAAGAACAGAAGAGTTTAAATAGTAGCACAAAACAACAACAGAGGAGTTTAAGTACCAGTACAGAATAACACAGGAGTTTAAGTAGCAGTACAGAATAACAACAGAGGAGTTTATGTAGTAGTACAGAATAACAGCAGAGGAGTTTAAGTAGTAGTAGTACAGAATAACAACAGAGGTGTTATGTAGTAGTAGTACAGAATACCAACAGAGGAGTTTATGTAGTAGTATCAAATAACAA
Source organism: Protopterus annectens (assembly GCF_019279795.1). Classification (NCBI taxonomy): domain Eukaryota; kingdom Metazoa; phylum Chordata; order Ceratodontiformes; family Protopteridae; genus Protopterus; species Protopterus annectens. The sequence goes on along the minus strand of NC_056739.1, from coordinate 1,324,923,819 downwards.
CAAAAGAGTATAAGTAGCAGTACAGAATAACAACAAAGGAATTTAAGTGGTAGTAGCACAGAATAACAACAGAGGAGTTTACATAGTAGTACAGAATAACAACAAAGGAGTTTAAGTAGTAGTAGCACCGAATAATAACAGAGGAGTTTATGAAGCAGTACAGAATAACAACAGAGGAGTTTGAGTATAGTACAGAATAACAACAGAAGAGTTTTTATAGTAGTACAGAATAACAACAGAGGACTTTGCATAGTAGTAGTACAGAATAACAACAGAGGAGTTTGAGTAGAGCATCGAATAACAACAGAGGAATTTATGTAGTAGTACAGAATAACAACAAAGGAGTTTGAGTATAGTACAGAATAACAACAGAGGAATTTACATAGTAGTACAGAATAACAACTCACCAGAGGAGTTTAAGTAGTAGTACAGAATAGCATAGGAGTTTAAGTAGCAGTACAGAGTAACAGAGAAGTTTAAGTAGTAGTACAGGACAACAACAGAGGAGTTTATGTAGTAGTACAGAATAACAACAGAGGAGTTTGAGTAGAAGTACCAAATAACAACAGAGGAGTTTGAGTAAAGTACAGAAAAACAGCAGAGGAGTTTACATAGTAGTACAGAATCACAACAGAGGAGTTTAAGTAGTAGTACAGAATAACAGTAGAGGAGTTTAAGTAGTAGTAGTACAGAGTAACAACAGAGGAGTTTATGTAGTATAAGTACAGAATAACAACAAAGAATGTATGTAGTAGTATTGAATAACAAGCAAAGAGTTTAAATAGCAGCACAGAATAACAACAAAGGAATTTAAGTGGTAGTAGCACAGGATAACAACAGAGGAGTTTATGTAGTAGTACAGAATAACAACAAAGGAGTTTAAGTAGTAGTAGCACAGAATAACAACAGAGGAGTTTATGTAGTAGTACAGAATAACAACAGAGGAGTTTACGTAGTAGTACAGAATAACAACAGAGGAATTTGAGTATAGTATAGAATAATAACAGAGGAGTTTACGTAGTAGTACAGAATAACAACAGAGGAGTTTAAGTAGTAGTACTGAACAAGAACAGAGGAGTTTAAGTAGTAGTACAAAACAACAACAGAGGAGTTTAAGTAGTAGTAGTACAGAATAATAACAGAGAAATTTACATAGTAGTCGAGAATAACAACACTGAAGAGGAGTTTAAGTAGTAGCACAAAATAACATAGGAGTTTAAGTAGCAGTACAGAGTAACAGAGAAGTTTAAGTAATAGTACAGAACAACAACAGAGGAGTTTAAGTAGTAGTACAGAATAACAACATAGGAGTTTAAGTAGTAGTAGTAGTACAGAATAACAACAGAGTAGTTTATGTAGTAGTAGTACAGAATAACAACAAAGGAGTTTATGTAGCAGTACCGTATAACAACAAAAGAGTTTAAGTAGCTTTACAGAATAACAACAAAGGAATTTAAGTGGTAGTAGTACAGAATAACAACAGAGGAGTTTATGTAGTAGTACAGAATAACAACAGAGGAGTTTGAGTAGAAGTACTGAATAACAACAGAAGAGTTTATGTAGTAGTACAGAATAACAACAGAGGAGTATACATAGTAGTAGTACAGAATAACAACAGAAGAGTTTGCGTATAACATAGAATAGCAACATTGGAACTTCCGTAATAGTACGAATAAAAACAAAGGAGTTTGAGTATAGCACAGAATAACAGTAGAGAAAGTTACATAGTAGTACAGAATAACAACAGAGGAGTTTAAGTAGTAGTGCAAAATAACAACATAGGAGTTTAAGTAGCAGTACAGAATAACAGAGCTGTTTAAGTAGTAGTACAGGACAACAACAGAGGAGTTTATGTAGTAGTACAGAATAACAACAGAGGAGTTTGAGTAGAAGTACCAAATAACAATAGAGGAGTTTGAGTATAGTAGAGAAAAACAGCAGAGGAGTTTACATAGTAGTACAGAATCACAACAGAGGAGTTTAAGCAGTAGTACAGAATAACAGTAGAGGAGTTTAAGTAGTAGCAGTACAGAGTAACAACAGAGGAGTTTATGTAGTAGAAGTACATAATAACAACAAAGGAGTTTATGTAGTATTATCGAATAACAAGAAAAGAGTTTAAATAGCAGTACAGAATAACAACAAGGGAATTTAAGTGGTAGTAGAACAAGATAACAACAGAGGAGTTTATGTAGTAGTACAGAATAACAACAGAGGAGTTTACGTAGTAGTACAGAATAACAACAGAGGAGTTTGAGTATAATACAGAATAACAACAGAGGAGTTTGAGTAGAAGTACTGAATAACAACACAGGAGTTTAAGCAGTAGTACAGAATAACAACAGAGGAGCTTGAGTATAATACAGAATAACAACAGAGGAGTTTAAGTAGTAGTACAGAATAACAACAGAGGAGTTTGAGTATAGTACAGAATAACAACAAAAGAGTTTATGTAGTAGTACAGAATAACAACAGAGGAGTTTAAATAGTAGTAGTACAGAATAACAATAGAAGAGTTTATGTAGTAGTAGTAGTACAGAATAACAACAAAGGAGTTTATGTATTAGTACCGAATAACAACAAAAGAGTTTAAGTAGCAGTACAGAATAACAACAAAGGAGTTTAAGTAGCAGTGGCAAAGAATAACAACAGACGAGTTTACGTAGTAGTACAGAATATCAACAAAGGAGTTTAATTAGTAGTAGCACAGAATAACAACAGAGGAGTGTGAGTATAGTACAGAATAACAACAGAGGAATTTGAGTAGAGGTTCTGAATAACAGCACAGGAGTTTAAGCAGTAGTACAGAATAACAACAGAGGGGTTTGAGTATAGTACAAAATAACAACAGAGGAGTTTAATTAGAAGTACAGAATAAAAACAGAGGAGTTTGAGTATAGTACAGAATAACAACAGAAGAGCTTATGTAGTAGTAGTACAGAATAACAACAGAGGAGTTTACATTGTAGTAGTAAAGAATAACAACAGAGGAGTTTGAGTATAATACAGAATAACAACAGAGGAATTTACGTAGTAGTACAGAATAACAACAAAGGAGTTTGAGTATAGTACAGAATAACAACAGAGGAATTTACATAGTAGTACAGAATAACAAGAGAGGGGTTTAAGTAGTAGTACAAAATAACAACAGATGAGTTTAAGTAGCAGTACAGAATAACAACAGAGGAGTTTATGTAGTACTACCAAATAACAACAGAGGAGTTTATGTAGTAGAATTGAAAAGCAACAGAGGAGTTTATGTAATAGTACAGAATAACAACAGAGGAGTTTAAGTAGTAGTAGTACAGAATAACAACAGATGAGTTTATGTAGTAGTACAGAATAACAACAAAGGAGTTTATGTATTAGTACAGAATAACAACAAAAGAGTTTAAGTAGCAGTACAGAATAACAACAAAGGAGTTTAAGTAGTAGTAGTATCACAGAATAACAATAGCGGAGTTTGAGTATAGTACAGAATAACAACAGAGGAGTTTGAGTAGAAGTACTGAATAACAATGCAGGAGTTTAAGCAGTAGTACAGAATAAGAACAGAGGAGTTTGACTATAGTACAGAATAACAACAGCAGAGTTTAAGTAGTAGTACAGAATAAAAAAAGAGGAGTTTGAGTATAGTACAGAATAACAACACAAGAGTTTATGTAGTAGTGCAGAATAACAACAGAGGAGTTTACACAGTAGTAGTAAAGAATAACAACAGAAGAGTCTGAGTATAATACAGAATAACAACAGAGGAATTTGCATAGTAGTACAGAATAACAACAAATGAGTTTGAGTATAGTACAGAATAACAACAGAGGAACTTATGTAGTAGTACAGAATAACAACAGATGAGTTTAAGTAGTAGTGCAAAATAACAACAGACAAGTTTAAGTAGCAGTACAGAATAACAGAGGAGTTTAAGTAGTAGTACAGAACAACAACAGAGGAGTTTATGTAGTAGTAACAAATAACAACAGAGGAGTTTATGTATTCAAATTGAATAACAACAGAGGAGTTTATGTACTAGTACAGAATAACAACAGAGGAGTTTACGTAGTAGTGCAGAATAACAACAGAGGAGTTTGAATAGTTGTACTGAACAACAACAGAGGAGTTTGTTACAGTACAGAATAACAGAAGAGTTTACTTAGTAGTACCGAATAACAACACTGGAGTTTATGTAGTAGAAGTGCAGAATAACATTAAAGGAGTTTATGTAGTAGTATTGAAAAAAAAGAAAAGAGTTTAAATAGCAGTACAGAATAACAACAAAGGGATTTAAGTGGTAGTAGCACAGGATAACAACAGAGGAGATTATGTAGTAGTACAGAATAACAACAAAGGAGTTTAAGTAGTAGTAGCACAGAATAGCAACAGAGGAGTTTATGTAGTAGTACAGAATAACAACAGAGGAGTTTACGTAGTAGTACAGAATAACAACAGAGGAGTTTGAGTATAGTTATGTAGTAGTAGTAGCACAGAATAACAACAAAGGAGTTTATGTATAAGTACCGAATAACAACAAAAGAGTTTAAGTAGCAGTACAGAATAACAACAAAGGAGTTTAAGTAGCAGTGGCAAAGAATAACAACAGACGAGTTTACGTAGTAGTACAGAATATCAACAAAGGAGTTTAATTAGTAGTAGCACAGAATAACAACAGAGGAGTGTGAGTATAGTACAGAATAACAACAGAGGAATTTGAGTAGAGGTTCTGAATAACAGCACAGGAGTTTAAGCAGTAGTACAGAATAACAACAGAGGGGTTTGAGTATAGTAAAAAATAACAACAGAGGAGTTTAATTAGTAGTACAGAATAAAAACAGAGGAGTTTGAGTATAGTACAGAATAACAACAGAAGAGCTTATGTCGTAGTAGTACAGAATAACAACAGAGGAGTTTACATTGTAGTAGTAAAGAATAACAACAGAGGAGTTTGAGTATAATACAGAATAACAACAGAGGAATTTACGTAGTAGTACAGAATAACAACAAAGGAGTTTGAGTATAGTACAGAATAACAACAGAGGAATTTACATAGTAGTACAGAATAACAAGAGAGGGGTTTAAGTAGTAGTACAAAATAACAACAGATGAGTTTAAGTAGCAGTACAGAATAACAACAGAGGAGTTTATGTAGTAGTACCAAATAACAACAGAGGAGTTTATGTAGTAGAATTGAAAAGCAACAGAGGAGTTTATGTAATAGTACAGAATAACAACAGAGGAGTTTAAGTAGTAGTAGTACAGAATAACAACAGATGAGTTTATGTAGTAGTACAGAATAACAACAAAGGAGTTTATGTATTAGTACAGAATAACAACAAAAGAGTTTAAGTAGCAGTACAGAATAACAACAAAGGAGTTTAAGTAGTAGTAGTATCACAGAATAACAATAGCGGAGTTTGAGTATAGTACAGAATAACAACAGAGGAGTTTGAGTAGAAGTACTGAATAACAATGCAGGAGTTTAAGCAGTAGTACAGAATAAGAACAGAGGAGTTTGACTATAGTACAGAATAACAACAGCAGAGTTTAAGTAGTAGTACAGAATAAAAAGAGGAGTTTGAGTATAGTACAGAATAACAACACAAGAGTTTATGTAGTAGTGCAGAATAACAACAGAGGAGTTTACACAGTAGTAGTAAAGAATAACAACAGAAGAGTCTGAGTATAATACAGAATAACAACAGAGGAATTTGCATAGTAGTACAGAATAACAACAAATGAGTTTGAGTATAGTACAGAATAACAACAGAGGAACTTATGTAGTAGTACAGAATAACAACAGATGAGTTTAAGTAGTAGTACAAAATAACAACAGACAAGTTTAAGTAGCAGTACAGAATAACAGAGGAGTTTAAGTAGTAGTACAGAACAACAACAGAGGAGTTTATGTAGTAGTACCAAATAACAACAGAGGAGTTTATGTATTCAAATTGAATAACAACAGAGGAGTTTATGTACTAGTACAGAATAACAACAGAGGAGTTTACGTAGTAGTGCAGAATAACAACAGAGGAGTTTGAATAGTTGTACTGAACAACAACAGAGGAGTTTGTTACAGTACAGAATAACAGAAGAGGTTACTTAGTAGTACCGAATAACAACACTGGAATTTATGTAGTAGAAGTGCAGAATAACATTAAAGGAGTTTATGTAGTAGTATTGAAAAAAAGAAAAGAGTTTAAATAGCAGTACAGAATAACAACAAAGGGATTTAAGTGGTAGTAGCACAGGATAACAACAGAGGAGATTATGTAGTAGTACAGAATAACAACAAAGGAGTTTAAGTAGTAGTAGCACAGAATAGCAACAGAGGAGTTTATGTAGTAGTACAGAATAACAACAGAGGAGTTTACGTAGTAGTACAGAATAACAACAGAGGAGTTTGAGTATAGTTATGTAGTAGTAGTAGCACAGAATAACAACAAAGGAGTTTATGTATTAGTACCGAATAACAACAAAAGAGTTTAAGTAGCAGTACAGAATAACAACAAAGGAGTTTAAGTAGCAGTGGCAAAGAATAACAACAGGCAGTTTACGTGGTAGTACAGAATATCAACAAAGGAGTTTAATTAGTAGTAGCACAGAATAACAACAGAGGTGTGAGTATAGTACAGAATAACAACAGAGGAATTTGAGTAGAGGTTCTGAATAACAGCACAGGAGTTTAAGCAGTAGTACAGAATAACAACAGAGGGGTTTGAGTATAGTACAAAATAACAACAGAGGAGTTTAATTAGTAGTACAGAATAAAAACAGAGGAGTTTGAGTATAGTACAGAATAACAACAGAAGAGCTTATGTAGTAGTAGTACAGAATAACAACAGAGGAGTTTACATTGTAGTAGTAAAGAATAACAACAGAGGAGTTTAAGTATAATACAGAATAACAACAGAGGAATTTACGTAGTAGTACAGAATAACAACAAAGGAGTTTGAGTATAGTACAGAATAACAACAGAGGAATTTACGTAGTAGTACAGAATAACAAGAGAGGAGTTTAAGTAGTAGTACAAAATAACAACAGATGAGTTTAAGTAGCAGTACAGAATAACAACAGAGGAGTTTATGTAGTAGTACCAAATAACAACAGAGGAGTTTATGTAGTAGAATTGAAAAGCAACAGAGGAGTTTATGTACTAGTACAGAATAACAACAGAGGAGTTTAAGTAGTAGTAGTACAGAATAACAACAGATGAGTTTATGTAGTAGTACAGAATAACAACAAAGGAGTTTATGTATTAGTACAGAATAACAACAAAAGAGTTTAAGTAGCAGTACAGAATAACAACAAAGGAGTTTAAGTAGTAGTAGCACAGAATAACAACAGCGGAGTTTGAGTATAGTACAGAATAACAACAGAGGAGTTTGAGTAGAAGTACTGAATAACAATGCAGGAGTTTAAGCAGTAGTACAGAATAAGAACAGAGGAGTTTGACTATAGTACAGAATAACAACAGCAGAGTTTAAGTAGTAGTACAGAATAAAAAAAGAGGAGTTTGAGTATAGTACAGAATAACAACACAAGAGTTTATGTAGTAGTGCAGAATAACAACAGAGGAGTTTACACAGTAGTAGTAAAGAATAACAACAGAGAAGTCTGAATATAATACAGAATAACAACAGAGGAATTTACGTAGTAGTACAGAATAACAACAAAGGAGTTTGAGTATAGTACAGAATAACAACAAAGGAATTTATGTAGTAGTACAGAATAACAACAGATGAGTTTTAGTAGTAGTACAAAATAACAACAGACAAGTTTAAGTAGCAGTACAGAATAACAGAGGAGTTTAAGTAGTAGTACAGAACAACAACAGAGGAGTTTATGTAGTAGTACCAAATAACAACAGAGGAGTTTATGTATTCAAATTGAATAACAACAGAGGAGTTTATGTACTAGTACAGAATAGCAACAGAGGAGTTTACGTAGTAGTGCAGAATAACAACAGAGGAGTTTGAATAGTTGTACTGAACAACAACAGAGGAGTTTGTTACAGTGCAGAATAACAGAAGAGTTTACTTAGTAGTACCGAATAACAACACTGGAGTTTATGTAGTAGAAGTGCAGAATAACATTAAAGGAGTTTATGTAGTAGTATTGAAAAACAAGAAAAGAGTTTAAATAGCAGTACAGAATAACAACAAAGGGATTTAAGTGGTAGTAGCACAGGATAACAACAGAGGAGATTATGTAGTAGTACAGAATAACAACAAAGGAGTTTAAGTAGTAGTAGCACAGAATAGCAACAGAGGAGTTTATGTAGTAGTACAGAATAACAACAGAGGAGTTTACGTAGTAGTACAGAATAACAACAGAGGAGTTTGAGTATAGTACAGAATAACAACAGAGGAGTTTGAGTAGAAGTACTGAATAACAACACAGGAGTTTAAGCAGTAGTACAGAATAACAACAGAGGAGTTTGAGTATAGTACAGAATAACAACAAAATAGTTTATGTAGAAGTACAGAATAACAACAGAGGAGTTTAAATAGTAGTAGTACAGAATAACAATAGAGGAGTTATGTAGTAGTAGTAGCACAGAATAACAACAAAGGAGTTTATGTATTAGTACTGAAGAACAACAAAAGAGTTTAAGTAGCAGTACAGAATAACAATAAAGGAGTTTAAATAGTAGTGGCAAAGAATAACAACAGATGAGTTTACGTAGTAGTACTAAATAACAGCAAATGAGTTTAATTAGTAGTAGCACAGAATAACAACAGAGGAGTGTGAGTATAGTACAGAATAACAACAGAGGAGTTTAATTAGTAGTACAGAATAAAAACAGAGGAGTTTGAGTATAGTACAGAATAACAACAGAAGAGCTTATGTAGTAGTAGTACAGAATAACAACAGAGGAGTTTAAGTAGTAGTACAAAATAACAACCGATGAGTTTAAGTAGCAGTACAGAATAACAGAAGAGTTTAAGTAGTAGTACAGAACAACAACAGAGGGGTTTATGTAGTAGTACCAAATAACAACAGAGGAGTTTATGTAGTAGAATTGAATAGCAACAGAGGAGTTTATGTACTAGTACAGAATAACAACAAAGGAGTTTAAGTAGTAGTAGTAGTAGTACAGAATAACAACAGATGAGTTTATGTAGTAGTACAGAATAACAACAAAGGAGTTTATGTATTAGTACAGAATAACAACAAAAAGAGTTTAAGTAGCAGTACAGAATAACAACAAAGGAGTTTAAGTAGTAGTAGCACAGAATAACAACAGAGGAGTTTGAGTATATTACAGAATAACAACAGAGGAGTTTGAGTAGAAGTACTGAATAACAATGCAGGAGTTTAAGCAGTGTACAGAATAAGAACAGGGGAGTTTGAGTATAGTACAGAATAACAACAGCAGAGTTTAAGTAGTAGTACAGAATAAAAACAGAGGAATTTTAGTGCAGAATAACAACACAAGAGTTTATGTAGTAGTGCAGTATAACAGAGGAGTTTACACAGTAGTAGTAAAGAATAACAATAGAGGAGTCTGAGTATAATACAGAATAACAACAGAGGAGTTTGAGTAGAAGTACTGAATAACAATGCAGGAGTTTAAGCAGTAGTACAGAATAAGAACAGAGGAGTTTGACTATAGTACAGAATAACAACAGCAGAGTTTAAGTAGTAGTACAGAATAAAAAAAGAGGAGTTTGAGTATAGTACAGAATAACAACACAAGAGTTTATGTAGTAGTGCAGAATAACAACAGAGGAGTTTACACAGTAGTAGTAAAGAATAACAACAGAGAAGTCTGAGTATAATACAGAATAACAACAGATAAATTTACGTAGTAGTACAGAATAACAACAAAGGAGTTTGAGTATAGTACAGAATAACAATAAAGGAATTTATGTAGTAGTACAGAATAACAACAGATGAGTTTTAGTAGTAGTACAAAATAACAACAGACAAGTTTAAGTAGCAGTACAGAATAACAGAGGAGTTTAAGTAGTAGTACAGAACAACAACAGAGGAGTTTATGTAGTAGTACCAAATAACAACAGAGGAGTTTATGTATTCAAATTGAATAACAACAGAGGAGTTTATGTACTAGTACAGAATAGCAACAGAGGAGTTTACGTAGTAGTGCAGAATAACAACAGAGGAGTTTGAATAGTTGTACTGAACAACAACAGAGGAGTTTGTTACAGTGCAGAATAACAGAAGAGTTTACTTAGTAGTACCGAATAACAACTCTGGAGTTTATGTAGTAGAAGTGCAGAATAACATTAAAGGAGTTTATGTAGTAGTATTGAAAAACAAGAAAAGAGTTTAAATAGCAGTACAGAATAACAACAAAGGGATTTAAGTGGTAGTAGCACAGGATAACAACAGAGGAGATTATGTAGTAGTACAGAATAACAACAAAGGAGTTTAAGTAGTAGTAGCACAGAATAGCAACAGAGGAGTTTATGTAGTAGTACAGAATAACAACAGAGGAGTTTACGTAGTAGTACAGAATAACAACAGAGGAGTTTGAGTATAGTACAGAATAACAACAGAGGAGTTTGAGTAGAAGTACTGAATAACAACACAGGAGTTTAAGCAGTAGTACAGAATAACAACAGAGGAGTTTGAGTATAGTACAGAATAACAACAAAATAGTTTATGTAGAAGTACAGAATAACAACAGAGGAGTTTAAATAGTAGTAGTACAGAATAACAATAGAGGAGTTATGTAGTAGTAGTAGCACAGAATAACAACAAAGGAGTTTATGTATTAGTACTGAAGAACAACAAAAGAGTTTAAGTAGCAGTACAGAATAACTATAAAGGAGTTTAAATAGTAGTGGCAAAGAATAACAACAGATGAGTTTACGTAGTAGTACTAAATAACAGCAAAGGAGTTTAATTAGTAGTAGCACAGAATAACAACAGAGGAGTGTGAGTATAGTACAGAATAACAACAGAGGAGTTTAATTAGTAGTACAGAATAAAAACAGAGGAGTTTGAGTATAGTACAGAATAACAACAGAAGAGCTTATGTAGTAGCAGTACAGAATAACAACAGAGGAGTTTAAGTAGTAGTACAAAATAACAACCGATGAGTTTAAGTAGCAGTACAGAATAACAGAAGAGTTTAAGTAGTAGTACAGAACAACAACAGAGGGGTTTATGTAGTAGTACCAAATAACAACAGAGGAGTTTATGTAGTAGAATTGAATAGCAACAGAGGAGTTTATGTACTAGTACAGAATAACAACAAAGGAGTTTAAGTAGTAGTAGTAGTACAGAATAACAACAGATGAGTTTATGTAGTAGTACAGAATAACAACAAAGGAGTTTATGTATTAGTACAGAATAACAACAAAAAGAGTTTAAGTAGCAGTACAGAATAACAACAAAGGAGTTTAAGTAGTAGTAGCACAGAATAACAACAGAGGAGTTTGAGTATATTACAGAATAACAACAGAGGAGTTTGAGTAGAAGTACTGAATAACAATGCAGGAGTTTAAGCAGTGTACAGAATAAGAACAGGGGAGTTTGAGTATAGTACAGAATAACAACAGAGTTTAAGTAGTAGTACAGAATAAAAACAGAGGAGTTTGAGTATAGTACAGAATAACAACACAAGAGTTTATGTAGTAGTGCAGAATAACAGCAGAGGAGTTTACACAGTAGTAGTAAAGAATAACAACAGAAGAGTCTGAGTATAATACAAAATAACAACAGAGGAATTTGCATAGTAGTACAGAATAACAACAAATGAGTTTGAGTATAGTACAGAATAACAACAGAGGAACTTATGTAGTAGTACAGAATAACAACAGATGAGTTTAAGTAGTAGTACAAAATAACAACAGACAAGTTTTAAGTAGCAGTACAGAATAACAGAGGAGTTTAAGTAGAAGTACAGAACAACAACAGAGGAGTTTATGTAGTAGTACCAAATAACAACAGAGGAGTTTATGTATTCAAATTGAATAACAACAAAGGAGTTTATGTACTAGTACAGAATAACAACAGAGGAGTTTGATTAGAAGTACCACATAATAACAGGGGAGTTTGAGTGTAGTAAAGAATAACAGCAGTGGAGCTTACGTAGTATTGCAGAATAACAACAGAGGAGTTTGAATAGTTGTACTGAACAACAACAGAGGAGTTTGTGTACAGTACAGAATAACAGAAGAGTTTACGTAGTAGTACAGAATAACAACAGAGGAGTTTAAGTAGTAGTACAAAATAACAACAGAGGAGTTTATGTAATAGTACACAATAACAACAGAGGGGTTTACATAGAAGTACATAATAACAACTGTTGTGTTTAGGTAGTAGTACAGAACAACAGAGGAGTTTAAGTAGTAGTACAGAATAACAACAGAAGAGTTTAAGTAGCAGTACAGAATAATAACAGAGGAGTTTATGTAATAGTACAGAAGAACAACAGAGGAGTTTACGTAGTAGTACTGAATAACAGCAAAGGAGTTTAATTAGTAGTAGCACAGAATAACAACAGAGGAGTGTGAGTATAGTACAGAATAACAACAGAGGAATTTGAGTAGAGGTACTGAATAACAACACAGGAGTTTAAGCAGTAGTACAGAATAACAACAGAGGAGTTTGAGTATAGTACAGAATAACAACAGAGGAGTTTAATTAGTAGTACAGAATAAAAACAGAGGAATTTGGGTATAGTACAGAATAACAACAGAAGAGCTTATGTAGTAGTAGTACAGAATAACAACAGAGGAGTTTACATTGTAGTAGTAAAGAATAACAACAGAGGAATTTTAGTATAATACAGAATAACAACAGAGGAATTTACGTAGTAGTACAGAATAACAAAGGAGTTTGAGTATAGTACAGAATAACAACAGAGGAATTTACGTAGTAGTACAGAATAACAACAGAGGAGTTTATGTAGTAGAATTGAATAGCAACAGAGGAGTTTATGTACTAGTACAGAATAACAACAAAGGAGTTTAAGTAGTAGTAATAGTACAGAATAACAACAATTGAGTTTATGTAGTAGTACAGAATAACAACAAAGGAGTTTATGTATTACTACAGAATAACAACAAAAAAAGTTTAAGTAGCAGTACAGAATAACAACAAAGGAGTTTAAGTAGTAGTAGCACAGAATAACAACAGAGGAGTTTGAGTATAGTACAGAATAACAACAGAGGAGTTTGAGTAGAAGTACTGAATAACAATGCAGGAGTTTAAGCAGTAGTACAGAATAAGAACAGGGGAGTTTGAGTATACTACAGAATAACAACAGCAGAGTTTAAGTAGTAGTACAGAATAAAAACAGAGGAGTTTTAGTGCAGAATAACAACACAAGAGTTTATGTAGTAGTGCAGAATAACAGAGGAGTTTACACAGTAGTAGTAAAGAATAACAATAGAGGAGTCTGAGTATAATACAGAATAACTACAGAGGAGTTTGAATAGAAGTACTGAATAACAATGCAGGAGTTTAAGCAGTAGTACAGAATAAGAACAGAGGAGTTTGACTATAGTACAGAATAACAACAGCAGAGTTTAAGTAGTAGTACAGAATAAAAACAGAGGAGTTTGAGTATAGTACAGAATAACAACACAAGAGTTTATGTAGTAGTGCAGAATAACAACAGAGGAGTTTACACAGTAGTAGTAAAGAATAACAACAGAAGAGTCTGAGTATAATACAGAATAACAACAGAGGAATTTGCATAGTAGTACAGAATAACAACAAAGGAGTTTGAGTATAGTACAGAATGACAACAGAGGAATTTATGTAGTAGTACAGAATAACAACAGATGAGTTTAAGTAGTAGTACAAAATAACAACAGACAAGTTTAAGTAGCAGTACAGAATAACAGAGGAGTTTAAGTAGAAGTACAGAACAACAACAGAGGAGTTTATGTAGTAGTACCAAATAACAACAGTGGAGTTTATGTATTCAAATTGAATAACAACAGAGGAATTTATGTACTAGTACAGAATAACAACAGAGGAGTTTGATTAGAAGTACCACATAATAACAGAGGAGTTTGAGTGTAGTAAAGAATAACAGCAGTGGAGTTTACGTAGTAGTGCAGAATAACAACAGAGGAGTTTAAGTAGTAGTACAAAATAACAACAGAGGAGTTTATGTAATAGTACAGAATAACAAAAGAGGGGTTTACATAGAAGTACATAATAACAACTGTTGTGTTTAAGTAGTAGTACAGAACAATAGAGGAGTTTAAGTAGTAGTACAGAATAATAACAGAAGAGTTTAAGTAGCAGTACAGAATAACAACAGAGGAGTTTATGTAATAGTACAGAAGAACAACAGAGGAGTTTAAGTAGTAGTACAGAATAACAGAGGAGTTTGATTAGTAGCACAGAATAACAACAGAGGAGTTTGAGTATAGTACAGAATAACAACAAAAGAGTTTATGTAGTAGTACAGAATAACAGCAGAGGAGTTTACATAGTAGTAGTAGTATAGAATAACAACAGAGGAGTTTGAGTATAGGTCAGAATAACAACAGAGGAATTTACATAGTAGTACAGGATAGTAACAGAGGAATTTATGTAGTAGTAGTACAGAATAATAACAGAGGAGTTTAAGTAGTAGTACAGAATAACAACAGAGGAGTTTAAGTAGCAGTACAGAATAGCAGAGGAGTTTACGTAGTAGTACAGAATAACAACAGAGGAGTTTAAATTGTAGTACAGAATAACAACAGAGGAGTTTAAATTGTAGTACAGAATAACAACAAAGTAGCAAATCAGATTTCTTTTGACACAAATATATTTCATAGCACTCAAAGGATTTCTTATTTCACATATTAAATACATAAACAGTGTATGTAGTATTCATTTAATTGCATATAAATATTGTATAACATATCACAAAGCAAGTATTAAGGAAAGAGTTGCAAATGTACTAGTTTTCTTTTACTGAAAATCTCAATACAGGAGAAAATGATATGCATGGAAAGGAAACACTGTGAATATACAAACAGAAACAGTAGCAAAAGAGGAGTGACAGAAGAAGAAATCATCCCAAAAGTTAGTCCAAAAAAGTATAGGTGGCATTGGTCAAGAAGAGGAGAAGAGAAAGTGAAGATGAAAATGAGAAGATAAAAGTACTGTTTAGAACAATAGATTATGCTGAGGTGTTGTTCAATGATGAGTTAAATTGGCAACAAATGAGCAAATAAAAATATCTGGGAATATATCAGGGGAGAATTACTGATAGCTTTGGACAAGGGTGTGAGAAAGAGCTAATAAAGGCAAAAAGGAAGAGAAGGTCAATGTGGGTACATAGGAATATGACACTCTAGGTATTAGAGCAAAACATGTGGCTTACAAGAGATTGAAAGGAGGAGCAGAGTGTAAGGAGGCTAGCAAAAAGGCAGCAAAGAGTGTATGCTAAAAATGAGTTAAAAGAAAGAAGCAAATGTTTTAATGTATATATAACATCAAGAAAATGGGAAATATAGAATTCAGCAAGGATGAGAGATCATCAAGTGAAAAAGTAGAAACACTGCATGAATAATGATTTCCATCACTCTTTACAAAGAAAAGCAAGGTGAGAAGCCCGTGGTGGGAAGAATTGGTGCAACAGTGAGAAGACACCAGTATAGAGAGTGAGAAGGTTCAAAGAAACTTTTTCCAAGGAGGTAAAACACCTGGATTATCATCTGCCTCCCAGAATCTACAGATAATGGACCAGTGGGTAGCCAGACCATGTGACAGAAATATTTAACAGATCAATGAATACCACAGAAGTGCCAAAGGACTTGATGGCAGCAATTGCAGTACCAATGTACAAGGATGGGGGAGCAGCAGAAAACAAATATGGGGAATTACAGGCCTGTTAGCTTAACAATGGTGGCAGGAAAGGTCAAAGAGAAACCTGAGAGGAGGGTTGGTAGCATTTCTTCTTGAAATTAATATCCAAGACAGCAAATAGCATGGCTTTCTGGCCAGAAGGAACTGTCCATCAAAACTGAAATAGTCACAGACTGGATGAGTTGTAGGCAGAGCAAAGAAAGTAGAGCCAAACAGATGTTTGGTAGGACACAATGGGCTGTAGTAAGAGGAACAAGGTCAGGTATTAGGGAAGTGACTAGAGGGGCAGCACAGAGAATTGTCCTAGGTCTAGTAGTCTTAAATGCATTTGTCTCAGACACACCTGAAGGAATATGCTGATGACATAAAGATAGGTGCAGCAGTAGAGGATGGTATGAGAGTCTAGACAAGTGTTTGGAAAAGCTGAACAAGAGGTCAGAAAGGTGATATTCAGTGAAAGCAAATGCATGGTGCTGCATTTAGGGCTCAACAAAGTTTGTCTGAAGTATCAAGAGAAACAGATAGCAATGAGACAGGAAAAGGCTCTGGATGTGTTGATCACACCTGCACTAGACCACTGTGAACAGAGTGAGAAGGCAATGGAAGCAGAATGTTTGCATGTATCCTCAGAGATATGGATGATAGAAATAAAGAGGTAATGTTTCCATGCTGTAGGTCACTGGTTAGACTACTGTCAGAGTACTGTGTGCAGTTCTGTAAGGAATGTTTGAAGGATTTCAAGGAAGCTACCAAAATGATCCATGGTATGTAGATTAAGAAATAAGACCAGGCGCTAGAGGAGCAAGAACTTTTCTAACATTAGATCAGAACACATTGCAGCATATAATTATATCATTATATTGGTGTAGAACACCACATCAGGATGATGTGAATGGGATCATTCCAAATTGGAAAGGAAGGGGCACAGGCAACATATTGTTGGACTA
This sequence comes from Protopterus annectens, assembly GCF_019279795.1. Lineage (NCBI taxonomy): Eukaryota > Metazoa > Chordata > Ceratodontiformes > Protopteridae > Protopterus > Protopterus annectens. Next base: position 1,324,907,086 of record NC_056739.1, on the reverse strand, counting down.
ACTACTTGAGATCTCTGATAATAATTTTTTCATGGAAAAAGTTGTGGAGTCACAGAAAACATTTCTAAGAGTTGTGGTGGAGAGGGAATCCACAGAGGCATTCAAAGGGGTATGGGTCAGAGGATTAAGGGTAAGGAGGAAGGTATGGGTGGAATGGAGGTAGAATGTTAAGGGAATTTAAAATGGCATTCTTCTGCTATCAAGCAAAGGTCATGTAATTTAATGAACAGATGTTCTAGGATGAAGAACAGAGACTGAAGTCTGAATATATGTATGATAATGCTGTTAGCAATTACCTTTCGAATAATGTCTCACAGACATAACTGAACTATATAGTGATAACTGGAAGATACTAAATATTTAAACAATACTGGAAGAAAGCCAATTACTTCTAACAAAATGAAGGTTTTTTTTGTCTGTTTACAATCTTGAAGATCCAACTGGTAGGCTTCATTTCTAAAAATAACAAATTTTAAATACAGTGGAACACTATGTTACCTGCCTTGATATCAGAACAATTACACTTTCTAGGGATTTCCAGTAGTTTGGCTTCATCAAAGACAGATTCTGTGTAGAAAAGCATATGGTTAAAGTCAATCCTGTCAGTGTTTCTAGTAATACATTTTACAAGCAGTTCTGTGTTGATACTGCCACAGATTGTCTTTAGGCCCTAGTATGTACTGAAGGTTAGTGAAGCTACTGAAGTGCCAGAGTTCTGTCACAGGTGAAGTTAATTCTGTCTCTATTTCTTGTAGTAATAGTTTAGCAAGTTGCACCAGCACACAGAGGTGAGAGCCATCCTAACATATACAGGGAGAGGCAGCAGTGCACCAGTTTTGCCCTGATATAGTTAGCTCACTTTCTTTTATTCTACTCAGTATGCCAAAACTTATTTTTTTTTGTTATGGAACACTTGAGCACTTTTTTACATTAAAAATACGTCACACTGTGATCAAGGTGGAACTGTGGGCTCTTGAACAACTGAAGTACCTATTTTCATTCCTTTGAGTTTAAACAATCGTGATAAGGAAGGAAGTGTCACTCTCTAAGGTTCTACCACCAGAAAGCTTGCCATTGAGGGAGTTAGGTTTCACCTAAGAGAGATAAGCCAGGATTTCTTTTCATTAAATCCTTATTGAAAACATTGCTGCATTTCAAGTCTAGACAGCGAGGAATAAATACAGTATCATTATCCTACTAGATAAAACTGATTCTTCTGTGATTCTAGATATAGTCTGCCTTTAACCTCTTTTCATCCTCCTTATGAACAGGGACAACCAAGGCCTCCTTCTGCAGTTAATAAATAGTGATAAGTAATAGACTGGCAATGGCACTAATAGATAATAAGAGCAAATGTTTTGAAGAAAGGTTAACTGTTTGTAGTGAGCATTCCTGCTATCCAGTGAAATTCCTATAAACTTTTACCTAGAGGACACTTCTGCTAAAATGTGCTGAGGAACTCATCAGTATCACAGGAAAGGAAAGTGGCAGGGGAGAGGTCCATACTTGTATACAGCTGATTACCAAGCATTTTATGAGTCAGCATTGAAAAGCAGTGGTTAAAGCCCTTGGCAATTTATGATGGACCTCAATGGTTAAAGCCCTTGGTAATTTATGATGGACATAATTCATAAAGCGGTGTTTCTCATTGATAGAAGGTTAACAATGTAGAAGAAGAAGAAGAAGATTGGACTACGTTTCAGAGTATTTTGAGCTCTGAAAAAGTAGCTTTCTGAGATTTCTTTAAATAGCTGGACTTTTCTTTCTGAATATATACATATATATATATATATAGAGAGAGAGAGAGAGAGATGCTGCCAATTGCAGCATCCATTTCAGTGATTAATTGGTTAGTGTGAAGTATAATTATAGTTTGGGTCTTGGTGTGTGAAAGCCCATATACCCCCTCACCCCAGCATTGTAGGCCCCACTTCAGCAGAGTACCTGCAGGTGCTGAGGAGGAGGAGTTTCTGGGAAAATACATAGCCTATCAGGAAGGCAGCCCATCTGAAAGCCAGTTCTCACCTTCACTTTGAAATCATAAAATAATGGGTCCATGAAGGCAAATATCCAGTGGAAGGAGTAAAGAAAGAAACCATTCAATGGGTTGATATGGAGTGCAACAGTTGACAGAATAAGGGAATAAAAGGGGCAACTCTGTATTAAGAGAGGATAGTCAGTAGGCCTTGATAGAAAAAAAAAGATCTACATAAAAAAGACTTCTTCCAGCAATGCAATCTTCATCTACAATGTGACATTGCTTAGATTTCATCTTTTGTTTTACAGTCTCCTTTAATTTAAAAAGGTAGTATCTGCAATTAGTGCTTTTCTGTGATATAGTATATATTGTAAAACTAGATGTGATTCAGTGATTCTCTCTCACTTGTGTTAGTTGCAGGCTTCTAAACAGAACTATATATGCTTTGGTGAAGAACCTCTAATTGTTTCAGATGAAGAAATCCATTCATTTTTCATCCATTTTATCTGCCATATTTGCATTTTTTTCCTTTCATACTATACTTTCACTGTAAATAACAGTTCATGCTAATTCCACAACTACATAAAAGATACAACATATTGAATGCATTCAAATATTAGATAATGTAATATTTCATAAAAATAACATAGTCACATGCTAGCAAACTACAAATTTATTTACAGACAGAAATCGGGAAGAAATATTTAACTAATGCATTCTATCTATGTTGCAGGAGTGTCAGATTAAAACAGAATGGATGCACTTTGTGATGAGAAAAAAATTAACTCTGCCTTCTGCTAACCTTTATTATCAGAGAAATTGGAAAGGATCCTATTTCTAAATATTTTACAAGAGATTTTGCTGGGACATTTGTTACATTCACAGAAAACTAGGACATTCTCACTTAAGGCATTATATTTAAAGTCTTCAGACTTGACATTTTTAGGTTTACTGGATATCATCCAGTCAGATAAACTGTAAAAGTCTGACTTGCCGTCTTCCTTTGGGGACAAGGTAATGACAGATGCAAGTTGCAGTGTTCAGACATTATCTCACTTGAGTATAAAACAGAACCTTGTTCGAATTTTTTGCATGCCTTTTACATTAGTAATGAAAATATTGCAGCTTGTCTGCAGCACTGCAAAGTATACAGTCAATTTATGGATTCATCAGACATTCTAAATTCAGGAATACAGGCATCACTTTCAAACCCTGCATGACAGTGTTTATAAGGTCTGCTTAGCCAAGATCTATACACATTGGCTTGTACCATTATATTCAAGGTACTGCAATATTAATATTTAGCAACTGATTATTCCTCTTAAGAATACATATATATAGAATGAATAAAACCTACCATAATGGTTATCTATTTAGAGATTTAGACGAGTGATAGGCTTTTGCTTTTACTACTCTGTCGCACAGATAACTTGATATTAAAGAGCATCCACATATTAAAACCTGTGTTTTCTTATATTAGAGTGAAAGATCCTCCCTACAAAACAATACTTGAATTGTTACATATAAAATATAACTTAGTAGTTTTTCCTGTGTGTTACATTTCTATAAATTTCAACCAGGATTCATGTAAATTTATGAATATTAGTCATGTAATTGTCAAATAAGTAGGGCTAATTATGTGAGCTGCAAATTCAATAAAAGCAATGCTCCACTTTTCTTGAGACTCAGCAACATTAGAAGTTGATTAATTTTAAGTGTGCGTGTGCTCTCATTACAACATTGCAAAGAGAATGTCTATGGGAGTAAGGCCCACAAAGAAAACACAACTCATGTTAGCCTGCAAGCTTTCTACACTAGTCTTTTGGACAATCTACTATACAATAATGAGAACTGCATCTGTTGAGCCACCTCAGTGCACACCATGTTAAATATACATCAACTCTTGTGTTACTTCTTCAAGAATGTGTGACCATGACCCCTTATATACCATATCATTTATTTTTCATTTCTGACTTTTGGCCTGGGAAATGAACATGTAGCAAAGTGTCTACAGCCATGCCTTCATTCTTAGCCACTAGTGCCCATAAAGGAGGGTTTGAATGCCTGATTCTGGACAAAGGCAAAAGTAATGAAGGAACAGAGGCCCAAAATCTGCAAAAGATTTTGAATACTGCACTTATAAACTTAGATATTAGAATGACAGGATTTGCATTAGTGTGCATTTTGGAAGGATAAGTAGTCTGAAGCTCAAAAGTCTGTCATTTTTACTGATCTCACCTCTCAATGTTGTGTCGGAAAGCCACACATTTTATCATGAACAGACCAAAAACATGAGTCAAAAATTTGGAAATTCTGTAAAGTTCTAGACAGCTGAGAAGTATGCATTTGAAGCAGCAAACAAATTAAAAATCCCTGCTTTGTAGGGAAACCACTTTTCGTGAAAGAGTGACAAGATCATCTTTTGGTGCGATTGGTGGTTGCTGCTGTGTGAACAAAGCAGGCATGAAATAATTGCTCTATATAAATATAATTTAACCATATGAAGTGATCTCCCAAGTCACTTTACTGTATTGAACATAACAAAATTCAAGGAGAGTCATTGAAAAAATGCATTGACACTTTATCTAGATATTCTTATATAAAGTTTTAATTCATAATATCTGTATTTTGAGTGAATGCAGAAAACAATCTAACTGAAAACAAATGACAAGGAAGATATATTGTGAGGCACAGAATGTAGGAGAAGGAAGAGAAAGAGAAACAAAAATCTCAACAGCGTGCCAGCCCTTGTCAGACCACTTTTAGGTATAATAAATGGTAAAAATAATGCTAATATTTTAAAAGTGATGGGGTGCATTTGTAGAGAAGATCATGACATGACCTTTTTACTTTGTATTCTATAACCACAGTAGTCATTCTAATGATAGTTCCTTGTGTACAACCTTCTAGTGTGTGTGTGTGTGTTTGTGTGTGTGTGTGTGTGTGTGTGTGTATATGTGTATATATATATATATATATATATTTATATATATATATATATATATATATATATATATATATATATATAGATATATAGATATTTTTTTTACACACACACACACACACACACACACACACACACACACACACACACACACACACGCAAACACACACACACCTTTAAGACTGAGTAACAGTAATACAAATGGACATTCAGTTACTTGTGAATAAGCAAATTTGATAGCAACTGAGTTCTGAGTATGCTATTTTGTGTGAAAATAAGACTGCACCATTAATTTGAAATTCAGTGTCTAGTATCATTGATGAGTATAGTCCAGGACCTAGCATTGTAAGCTGGAATCATGATAGCCCTTTAATAGAGTCTTGATAGTCATTTAATTGTCTACTGGGACCACAGTGTGGAAAATGCAATGGAATCATAAGCACAAATAAGAAATTCCTAGGATACAATATATAACATATTTAAATAAAACAGATACAATCAGTCTTCAGCAAAATATCCATGACTAAAGTGAGATAGAAGCTAAGATGACATTATATGTCCTTAACAAGAGCATACCCCATTTTAAGATTTGTAAGACGATGTTATAGTAGGGTATGTAGACCAATGTACAACAGGAAGCAAAGTACACAATTTTAAGACAGATTTAAAAAACACAGCTTTGTTAAAAGTACTCAAACAGAATTAAACCAATACTGCAGACAGACAAAATCTGTAAATCAGAGTGTGAGAATAAAGGCAGAAAAGGAGTTTATGAGGAGAAAACAAACACTCAGAGCAGAAACTGTCTTGTGAAAGAGTATTTTAAGCAGGGGCCTGAGTCCGAGCATTGTGGGCCTTTTTTTAGTGGATAAGAAACAGAGTAGTAGCCTGTGGAAACGGACAGAATGCTGGGATACTTTATCACCAATATGGGAGAATCACAGGCAATCTGAAAATCAGTAAGCACTAGTACTTGTAGATCTTAGCAAGTCTAAAGTCAATAACTAGCCCAGAATCAAGTGCCAGAATAACTTTGCTACACTGAATATGACAAAAACTCCCATCCAAAACATTGCACTCTTATGAATGGAAAGAGCAACTTAAAAAATGAAGGTTTCTTATTTGCTTTAGAATACCATGCTTTTAAAACTGTGTGCACATTGAAACTCAGTTTTACAATATCTGTAATTTAAAAACCAATAAAACTTTCTTTGTGGATTCTCTTTCCAGTAAAATTGCACTTTACAGTTTAACCATTACTCACCTCAGACACTGTCATTTTGTTTCAGAACAACTTCTCGGTGTTCTTTATATAGTTCAGTAATATAGTATTTAAGAAAAGTTATTCATCATGATTCTAAAACTACTAATTAAATCATTGTTTATATTACAGCAGAAGGACTGTACTTATAGTTCTGTACTTACTATTATTAATTAAGACACAGATTTTCCACAGTGGTACCCAATAGATCAGTATCTGATTTATTTCAATACATTCAGCTGGAATTTTTAGCTACAGAATCAAACCTTAGTTAAAAGAAAAGGTAATGGTGGGGTTGTTCAGCATCTAAACCAGACAGCATATTGTTCAGTACCTGCAATTTTGTTTACACTCTTCAATTTAGTTTGGAATTCGTGTCAACTAACTCTCACAGTAAAGTGGCATAGCTTATCAGGTGAAGCATGCATTCAGAATATTATTCTGAACAGATAGATCATTATTCCTTCCGGAGCATTGCAGAAGCTTAGAAAAAACATACACTTCACCAGTAAGGCAACTTTGTAGCATGTAGTGAGTTTTCAGTAACGTCACTGTTAATGAAAGTGTTTGACCCAGATGGATACAAAATAGGATTGTTTTCCCTTAAGTCGTAAGGGTTGGAAAGCACTGCCATTGACTTCAGATTTATCTGTTTGAAGCCTGAGAGCAAAGCTACCCATACAGATACAAAAATAATTTAGCTAAAAAGATCCAGGCAAAATATAAAAATGTGCATATAAGTATTTGCAATTTTTTTTTTCATGGCAACATAAGAGATATGTAAATTATCAATCAAAAATAAACTCTTCCAGTATAATGGTGCAAGATGTATACTTAACATATTATGATTCAGTGAAAAAGGCAGCCTTTGCTAGATAAAAACACTTATTTTACTGTTGTTATGACTTGAAGGTATATCCTATAGGAAAGCTCTTCGCTGCAGTGGCAGCTGGTGGCTTCAAACCAAGTTAGAGTTGCAGGAAGCAGTCAAATGGGGTGGAGCTAATTGCTCTGGGGTGGGGCTATATTACAGCAGACTTAAAAATGACCACCATGCTTACCATTTTACATAAATAACTGACCATACACTACTGTACATGCTAAATAGTCTACCAGCATTAGTCTTCCTCATATGCCAGAGCCTCTTTGAGAAGAAGCTCATTTCAGAGCTAATATGGTGGCTAAATAGGTTCTCCTATAAAGCCACAAAAGCTAAACATTTCTAAACATAAAATATTACTGCAAAGCAAGAGTTAAAACAGCAAAACAGTGGAGCCAATCATTTCATACACAAACAGCCACCATGCCAAATGCATAGCTAAAGTATCTATATTGATGCTGACAGGATTAAAGTAACAATAATAATAATATCGGTTACATTAATTTATTTTTGTTGCATAAAAATAGTAGCCTCAGCTTATATTCTAGCTTGCCACACCATACTAGTCTTGAAAAAGCCAACATTACAGCAGCAAATAACATGGGCAGTCATTTAATTTACATACAAACCCCGTTTCTGTTGCCTACCCATAGTGCCAGGTTAAAAAAATAAAATTGATACTTTCGTGTATTTTTCCCCACATAAACAGTAGACAAAGCTCAGAACTTGTAGTCAGTGTTACTTCACTAAAATGCACCTCAGTCCTGCAAAGCCAGATTTACAACAACAAAATACCAGGACCAATTTTTTCATCACTAAACATTGCCCATGCCCATGACCTACTTAAAGCATCTGGTATGACCATGCCTGGGTAATAATAATAATAAAAATAATAATAATAATAAAAACAATAATAATAATAATAGTTTGTCTTTTTGATATATAGAAACAATCACTGATTGTATTCTACCTTGTTCCTGCAAAGTCAGAATTACAACAACAACACAGCAGAGGCAATCATTTTTTTCCACAAACAACCCCCATAACTACTGCCTTCCTATCTAAAGCATCTAGTTTGACTTAGCCAGGGTATAAAACAGTGTAAGACCTATTAAATTACAAAAATAAATTATTTCATGCACAAACAGTCCCTATACTGACTGCCTATCTTTCTAGTTGTTCAGATTCTATAACAGTACCACAAAAATGAAGCACATCTAAACATAAAAAATGGCAGGGGCAAGCATTTCATACACTCACAGTTACCATATCTATTGCTTATCTAAAGTATCGTCTTTTGACACTGCCAGGATTAAAATAACAGTAATGGTTAAAGTGATTTAATTTTGTTGCACAGAAATATTAGTCATAACAGCTCCCATACCCACTGCTTACCTTACTAAAGTATCTGGTTTGAGCCTGCCAGGATAAAAAGAAACAGTGCAAGTCCTATTAGATTTAAACAATATTTTATCCACAGACAGCCCCCCATATCCACATTATTTCATCCACAAACAACCCCCCCCCGCATATCCACTGCCTAATTTCTTAATGTATCTGCATTGACCGTGCAAATATAAAAAATACAAAAGTCCTATTATATTAAAAAAATGTTACCCCACAAATATGCCCCAATTCCTAAATTTCTGGTTTAACCCTAGTGGTAAGACATATTACCTTAAAAAAGCCCTTTCATAAATTCATCCACAAACTTCTCCCATACCCACAGCTAGTGTCTAAATACAAAAGTATCTGTTTTGACCTTGCCAGGAAAAAAAAACTGTATGCACAAATTCTGGGCTAATTTTAGAAACAGCCCTGAAGGTTTTTTTTTTTTTTTTAATTCTATTTAATATTGTGGAACTCAAACTTCAGGAGAATGTAACTGTTGCAAGCTGTTGTTTTAACATAAATAAAAATATGACATTTATGTATTTTACTTTAAAGAAAGTAAAAAAAACTCTGATGAAAGTGTGGGGATGGCTCAGCCATCAGTCATTGCCTCATTGAAATTGTAAGTCTTCTACATTATATGATGTAATTCAGTGTTACATTAATAAAGCAGAATCACTGCTACGGATTTTTATTTATATTTTTTTATGTATCCTTTGTTTGGCCAAGTTAGTCCTGCTAGGCTTAGTCTCTTTTCAGGGAAGACCCAATGTGATATTTACACTACTGGGGAAAATATAGTCAGGGCATCAGGAAACTTCCACTACTCATTACAGCACAGTGCATAAGTCAGACACTTACATGCATGCGAACAGTGCTTTCCCAGCACAGTGGCAGCTGGGAGGAAATGCAGTATGGCAGCTAGTGAGATGGTAGCTGAGGTGAATGCCAGCCCCATAGAGGAGTTTAAAAACAGTCTGGAGAGATTTTCAGAAAAGAAGGAAATGGCAGAAGGTGTCATGGAGGATTTGGAAGAGCTATCTCAGAGGGAGTTATTTAGTAGTTCAAGGAGAGATGAGCCATCACTAATGGATGTTGTGGTTACAATCCTCCAGCTGGGAGAGTTGTGGGATGATTTACTGATGGAGTTGTTGGAGGAAAATAAACTGGAGAGTGGAAAAGGACAGAAAATATGGAAAAATCCAAAATGAGGAGGCAGAAATAATAAATAGGAAAATGTTTGCAGAAGCAGTAAAGAAGAAGAAAGAAGGAAAAACAGAGAATAAGAAGATGGATGCTGCACTGGTACAGTGGTAGTGCTGTCACCTCACAGCAAGAGGTTCTCTGGTTCGATTTTTGGCTGGGGTGCTTTCTGTGTGAAGTCTGCATGTCCTCCCTGCATTTGTGTGGGTTTCCTCCCATGTTACAAAGTCATGTGCCTGGAGCATTTCTCATCGGGCCTCCACTGAAAATTGGCTTTGTTCCAAGTCAGACTTTCCTGGTTAACAAATGTTAAATAAATAAATAGAAGTATGTAGTAAGTATACAAAGAAAAGGAGATGGACAGGTATGTAATATGGGACACAGTGATTGTGCCTTTAGGAATAAAGGCACAAGAGGTGAGAGCATTTATTTTAATATAAAAAGGGACATGTTGTGAGACTTTTGTGACTGCTACAGGACTAGAGACTTTTTGGGAGAATATGATAAGAAAAAAATATATATATCCATGAAATACATACATCACTAAGCCTTTTTAGAATGAAATGCAAAATAAAGTCCATATACAGTGTTGAACAGAGACTGATAGAAAAGCTGTTAAAAAACATTTATTAAAAAAACTTTTGTAAAGAGGTTAAAAGTATTTTGAAAATATTGGATAACAGAGGTTTATGGACCGGGGATGGAATTGTAATGTTTTATTGAAAACAGAAAGTGATAGAATTATACATATTCTGGGTATGACTAATGTTGAAGGAAACAGAGCTGTTGTAAAATACTTGGAGCAAAAGAAAACCTGTTTTTTTTATTCTTTTTTTTGTTTTTGTTTTGTTTTGTTTTTTGTGGAAAGAAGAACATTTTCTGGGAAATTGTGATAAAAAGTTTCATATGTGAGAAGTTTGGACATGATAGTAAAAATGTGAAATGAATGTTACAAATATAAACAGACAAGGAATTTATGGGCAGATTGTAAAAAAGGGGAAAAAAACAACAGAAAGGGCAACAAGATGACTATGTAAAAAAGTTAAATAATGATGTAAGGAGTCAGAAAAAAAGAAAGAAAAGGTGAATTAGAAAATGAGTCAAAATTTAGTGATGAAGAGGATATTGAATGGAAGGTATTCAAAAATTAAAATTCTATTGGAAAAAGTGAAGGACAGAAAAAGAAAATTGAAGGAATAGGATTAAAAACAAAAAAGAAATCAATGAATAGAATACATAATTTCATATAGATTAAGAAGAAAAGAAGCAAATAATCTTAAAATTGTATCAGTTATTGTGAATAGTATAAAAAGTTTAATAAGAAGAATTGGGGTATTAGAATGGTGTAATTAGTGAAGTACATATCATAATATTAGAAGATGTTGCATGTTTAACAAAGGGTGAAAGAATGCAAACAGAAATCTTATAGAAAGGAGGTATACTTTGGATTTTGGGAGAAGAAATGTGTTCAGGAATAGCAGTACTATACAATATGGCAATTTCAATACTAAATTTTACTTTAGTAAGATTAGGACAATTAATAGTAGTATTAGACTTAAGATGGAAAATACATTTTAAATACTTATAGCAGTATATGCAAATGCATTGTATAAAGAGAGGAAAAGGTTATTTAAAGACATATTAGACTATATATTAGTTGACATGAATATCATAGTTGCAGGTGATTTTAATTTTGATTTAAGGTATAAAAAGAAAAATGATCAGATAAGAAAATAATGAGGGAGATGTGAAATGTGGAAATTTGTCATTAGGGAATATAAATACAGGTACATATAGGAAAGGAAATGTTAAAACAGAGACTGACTACTTTTTAATTCCTAAAAGTATAAAGTAGAAGCAGTAGAAACAGGATTTTTCAGATCACATGGCAATATGGATAAAGTTAAATAAAATAAAGAACATATAAAATTGGATAATGAATTAAAAGAATAAATGAAAAAGTGTGAAATGAAAAATGAAAAGGAAACATATGTAAATTATGGAGAGATCATATAACTATGAGAACTTTTTGTAATAACTAGACATAATGGTGGTTGGTATTTAAAGAGAAATATAAAATCCATTATTTATAATGGGAACATGGAGTAAGACAAAAAGAAAATCAAGAGTATTATGGAAATGCAGAACAAGGCATTAGAAAGTTTGGAAAGAAACAAAAATGTATATTATAAAAAAGAGGAAGAGATATAAAAAAAACAAGAAAAATAAAGGTATTGTATAAACAAAGATATTTTCTGCAAGGACTAACCACATATAACTTCCTGCTTGCAGAAAAACACTACAAATATCACAAACTGTGGGTACACACCACAGAGCCAAAGAGAGTCCATCAAAACTGAATTTATTAGTATTAACACCATGAAAAACAACAAATTACAGGGTTAATGCTTTTGTCTTTTAAGTAACAAGACTTCATCAGAAGATCTAAGTAAATAACTAAAGCACACTTTTATGTACCCCTCCTGCCACATGATCTGAAATAACCAATCATAAAAGTCCATTAATAAATGTCTCATCCCATGAGCTGAATAAATCTCACAACTACCTATTATTATACAATCAGTTTTGTTATATTAAAATGATAAAATCTGTATTTAAAAATGTGAAATAAATGATTTATAAATATATAACAAATATGCACCAGAAGCATTTCATTTATTTATATGTAATTATTTTTCTATAAAATTTGTTACAGTTTTTCACAGCTTTGCTGCATGCATTTTCAAGTCACTGTAAATTGAGATGTTATCATTCATTCTTGGGGTGTCCGTGCATCCAATTTAAGCTGCCACATCAACTCCCTGTACTCAACTCTGTTCTCCCAAGAACCTCCCAACTCACTTGGGGTAATCTGTTCGAGTACATAAAATGTAAATCTACTCTGGGTACATACCCTAGTGTGTTTATAAAGGGCATTATTCTCATTCCCATGTTCAACATCATATATGTGTTCATAAATGCATTTTTTAAGATGTCTTTCAGGTCTTATTACATAAAACCCAGAGCAGCTTAACCATCAGAATAGATAAACCACCCTTTTACTATTACAATTAAAATGCTCTAATGGTTTGATCCATAACTCCCTTCCCTCTAAGTATATCCAACCCTCATCACCTATGTAATCACACTGGTTACAGGCCCCGCATTTAAAGGACCTAACCTTTTCGAATTCATATTCTCCTTCATTATACTTTTGGAATTCTCCAAAATCTCTTTAATGTTCTTATTTCTCCTTTTAACTAAACTTGGATTTGTAGGTACATTTTCTTTAATACATGGAAAACATAACAATACCTCCCAGTGTTTCTTAATAATATATTATATGTCCTTAAAATTAGAATTAAATGTGTAAATGAAGGCATTGTCCAATTTAGACTCAGAATTATTGTCTGGGTTAAAATTAGCCCTCTCCATTTGCTTCTCCAAAACGGGTTCAGTTTTTTTACCCCATTCATTAACTACCTCTTGTTCAACATTATTAATCAAATCTAGAGGAATTAATACTTTTCCAAGAAAAGCTAATATATTCAACCTCCTTTAAAAATTTGTCGAAATTTAAGGTCACTCAGGCTTTTCTAATTAATTACCCTTTAATAATACCCCTTTTCTGATAAAATGGTTGGTCACTTACATAATAGATGTAGGACATTTCAGAAGGTATCCTTCCTGTATATCTTGGACTGAAATCTACCTTTCATCCTATCTTTATACAAAAATACATCCAAGTATTTAATATCTTCTTGGGAATCTGAGTAAGTGAATTTCAAAAAAGAGGTGATCTTCTTAATATAATAAAAAAAATATATTAAATTATTCTCAGTACCTTTCCATACTATACATATCCTGGCCTAAAACCAAGTATACAAATGCCAATGAGAAGCAAATATTGAGTTCATAACAAAATTCTTTTCCCAACATTATAATATGAGGTTTGCGTAAATGGGAGCACAACAGGCTCCCATCACTACACCTTGAACTTGTTTGTAAAATTTCCCATTCAAAAACATAATATCAAAAATTAGCTCCATAAGTTCTCCAAACAACAAAATATCTGAATTTGTTAATTCACAATTTTCCAAAAGAACTTCCTCAAACCACTCAAGACCAATTGTATGTGGAATACTGGAAAATAAGTTCACAATGTCAATGGTAACAAATATCATGTCATCCTAGTAAAATTCATCCTAGTAAAATTCAGATTTAATATTTCTAAGAAATTCCCAAGAGTCCCTGGAAATATATTGACTGTTATGCATCATGGACTTCAACTTCTTATCAATGAAAATAGAGACCCTAGCTGATACAATGGGTTTTAATGGGGGGTCATTTATGGACTTGTGAATTTTGGGTAATCCAAAAACAATGGGGATGCAAGGCTGTTTAACTATCAAGAACTCAAATAGCTGTTTATAAATCAACCCATGCATGAGGTGATCATTTAATAAAAAAATCTATCTTGGCATAAGATACATTAATCTCATTTCTACAGACAGCAGAATACTTACCATTGTCCTAGTCAAGTGTCCAAGCCAAGTCCTTCAGCACTCTCTGTGTGAACTAATTACTTTATGCCCCTGCCCCAAGTAGCTGACAAACACACACACACACACACACACACACACACACACACACACACACACACACACACACACTGACAGATTTAATTTTTCACACACATACACACACACACACACACACACACACACACACACACACACACACACACCCACACATACACACACACACACACACACACACACACACACACACACACACACACACACACACACACACACACACATATACACAACTGGGAAAGGCTGACACAGATGTATCTGCTGTGTCCCCTTCTGCCCAGAGTATAAGGTAGTTATCACCACCACCAGACACTCCACAATCAGCTACTCTAAGGCCCTTAATAAAGTGTGTCCAATTGTATTGTGTAATATTAATACTAATACAAATGGTAGTAGTTCACCAAGATGGCTAGGCCTTCTGGAGTGGCCCACGCAGTGTCACCAAGTAAATATAAGTGCATTCAATGGTTAGATACTTTCTACAAGGACCAGCTACAATAAAAGTTTAAATGTATATAATAAATAATAAAAGAGTATGAAAATACTGAATATATATTTACAGTAAACCACATAGTTTAAATCACAGAAAAGATTGAAATTTATATTGATGGACACAGTCATACAAATAAAGAAAAACACTTTCTAAACTAAGCTTCACTATATTTCTGACTGATCTGAAAGAATTACTGTTCCCTAGTTAAGTTACTTACTACCGCAAGGGAAGATGCTGTAGATACTACTGCAAGGGGTGAGAGCCTTTCTAGTCAGGCTTCCCAAACAGAATACTCACTACTCTGAGATTTCTCTTTTTAATATCTAAAATATAATTTCCAAGAGGGCTGGCAGAATGACATCATCTGGTCACCTGACTCTAGGTTTTCAAAGTATGCCCCTTTGAAGTTGAGACAGAAAGTTTGCACAGAAGGCTAAAGTACACATCTAAATGTTTATAGCAGTGTCTGGGGTCTCCCCTCTTTTCTCTGAGCTAATGAACAACGGTTCTTTCCCAGATCTGACAACTCCAGTCCTATTCAGCACTGTGGGGTACTGTTTTAATGGTTTAACAGCTTATTTACATTTTCCTTATTTTTCTTAAAGTTAAACTTTGCTGTCCCAGTGTCCTCTATTAAAACATATACATTTAATTCAATTGCAATAATACATGTACATTTCTTTTCATTTCAGCAGGGTGCACTGCTGATACATTTTAACATAAGTAAACCTTACAAATACATTTTCAGCACATGCGTCTGTACAAGTCAAGTTTGATATACAAATGACATACAGTTCTAATACATTTGTAACACAGGCATCTTGTATAAATCAGTTTGAGATTCAAACAACATATCATTCTTTACAAAACTCAAGCTGGCAATGCTGGCACTTGCCCATATCATCACACAAGATACTATTGGAAAGATTCTGTAATAAACTGTTTTCATCCTTGTTTAAATTGCACCACTTCACTTTGCTTTCCTTGTGCAAGTTCTTTATGTCCCTCTGAACCAGTTCCTCAAATAATTGTAAACCCAAACGGAGGGGTGGGTTATATATACTTTTTTGAGCATAGTATCGGAGCCGAGTAATATCTTGTCAGAAAATAAATTCCCCAAATTCAACTTCCTAACAAACAATTTTGCATCTAATAACATACTTGATAAATGAAAATACTTACAGGGAACAAACTGAAAACCTTTCATAAACAAATGAAAATATTTCACATCAATTGCCAGGTCACTATAATTAAAAACATTAACATTTTTATGTAAAACCATAATTCATTCATGGAACACAGTCAATGAGTTTTGGTTATCATTCAGTTTCTTGTCCTCGTTGACCTTCTCCATTTCCCCTTCCCCTCTCTCCCTGATAAAAGCAAAGCTCTCTATGAATTCTCTAAATACCTTCTACAGAGGAGCTATTGAGAGCATTACCACTAGCAAATGCACTGTATGGTTCGGTAATAGCACAATGACCGAAAGGAAGAAGCTGCAAAGAATAATAAGAACAGCAAAAAAGATTGTGGGCAATAGTCTTCCTACCTTGCAGCAGCTCTTTGAAATGAGATCTAAAAAGAGGTCTTACAAAATACTGAGTGACACTTCTCACCCACTGTATGGTTGGTTCACTAAATTTGCTTCTGGTAGAAGGTTATGGAGTATCCACTGCAGGACCTCCAAATTCATGAACAGTTTTTATCCAATTACAATAAGGTTCATTAATGCAGATATAAATCTGGATGTATCAAAACTATAATAGATTGTTATGCTCTCATTATTTTTCTTTTTTTTTCATACAGTAATTCTATTTATTTTTTGCATGCTAAAATTAATATATTCTCATTCAAGTGTAATTCCAATCACTTCCTTATGTGCAATATCACCCAATCTCACCTCTGTGTATGGTGTGCTTTTCTTTTCATGTGTTAATCATCTAGAAGTCAGTGTTGTCCTGTGTATATAAATAGTGTACAAGCATATGTCAACTACCTAGATATTTACTTTTGTACTACAGTTATTGTTTATTCTTTAATACCTATCATGTCTATCTTTTTGTGTTTGCTTTCTCCTGTAAAAGAGCTGACACTTGGAATTTCATTTAGGTAGCATTTGTGTTTCCTAAATGGCAATAAAGTTTCTTTGAATCTTTGAATCCATTCCAGTTGTTCCACTGGTTGGTGGACTGTTTTTGACTGTAATTCTGTGCAAGGCATTCGAACCACCTTAGGGGGACTCTCTTTGGCTCCGTAGTGTGTGCCCACAGTTTGTGATTTTCTGCAAGGAAAAAAGGAAGGAGCAGTAAAATGGTAAGATAAGAAAGTGATATATTTAGGGAAATGAAAAATAAAAAAGGAAAGTAGAAAAACAACAAAGTAGCATTAGGAAATTGTAGTACAGTATGTTAAAGGGATGATAAGGGAAAGATGGAGAGATTAAAAAGTGAAAACAAAGGGAGCATTAAGCAATTTATGAATGAAATAAATAAATACATGGATAAACAGATTACCTTAATGGAATTAGATATGGTGAAGAAGAAAGTAAATCTTAGTTCATCAGAAAGTATAGATAGCGTAGATTATTTATTGTATAAGTATATGGAAACTTGGCAAAAATAAATCTTGATATGCATATTTAATGAAGAGTTAAAAGATGGTATTTGTTATATACAAATATGTAGTGGTATTATGAGATATATTAGGCATAAGGGAGAGAAACATGAAATGAATAATTAGAGACCAGATGTATTAAATAATATTGATTATAAGATGATAAATGATAGAAATGATAGATGATATTAAAAAGAAAGTAATGAAGCACAATTATTGTTAGGAGATATAAATAAAGTATTTGATATGCTTGATCATGATATATTATGGGAAATAATGGAAGGATACACCTTTAGTAAATAAATCAGTGTACATCAATAGTAAAATACGAGTTTTGATAAATGGTTGGTTAAATGAAAAGATAGAGATGAATAGTGGTTTTAAACAAGGGTGCCCAATGAGTAGTATTTTATTTGTAATAATTATGAATTGGCTAGTAAAGACAAAAATGAAAAAAATGAGAAACGCATAGTATATACAGGATAATGCTATTGAATATTCAGTTATTATATCTTACTTGGATGACATTATTCTTATAACTATGGGAAATAAAATGATGGAAGAAGTGATTTTAAGTGTAAATAATATCTGACAAGAAATAGGGATGTCATTAAACAGAGAAAAAAGTAAGTGATTTGGATTAGAAGAGAAGGTGAAAGGAATTCAATTTGTAATAAAGGAACTATAGGTATTAGGAATAAATTTTGGCACATTGAGTGTCGTCAGGTAGCAATGGTTGAAAATTATACAAGAATTAAAAGAAATTAGTATCATATGGAATAGATATAGATTATCATATGAAAAAGTGTATGTGAGTAACCCTATATGGATGGGAAAATACCATATGCAGTTGGTGTGTATATATGATGCCAAAACATTTGGAAAAGCAGTTCATTGGGGTGATATTTAGATTTATCTGGGGGGGGTCTAGGTTGAATCTGATAAAAGAAGAATATTATATATGGATAAAGATGATGGGGGATTGTGTTTATTGAACCCAATATTATATGGAGCATCACTGAATTTCTAAAGTGTGTTAAGATGAATAAATGAAAAGAAAACAATTTGGTAAGAAGATTATTTAAGATAAACTATGACAGAAATAGAATCTAATAACACTGAATAAGACGAAGAGAGAATGGAGAAACAAACAAATAAAAATGTATCAAGAAAAAAATAAAAATGTGGAAGTTAAGCATAGAAAAAGTGGAAGAAAATAGGAAATTGCAGCACAAAAACAAAATGATGAAAAATTACTGTGTAAATCCATCAGAGCATCTGACAGAAGAAAAAAATGCAAGTTATAAAACAAAGAACTAAATGCCGCAGGAAGAATGTTGAATGTCAAGATTTTTTCATTGAGATTACAAATCAGTAGATTGCCAGTAAAAAGAAATAAGCCTTATAAAAAAGTAAATGAAAGGATATGTCTTTTTTAGCCAATTAGATACTGCAGAACGTGTTTTTCTGGCATGTAAAAGAGTGAAAAATATGGGAAATAATAATAGAGAATATATTCTGTAAGAAATACAGGATTATAAACAGTTAAATATGGATATAACTGAATATGGGTTTTATGAGAATCATAACAAGGAATATGTTAAGTTTTAGAAATTTAGATAAGAATGTGTTCTGTATTGTATGGACAATTTGGAATGAAAGACTGAATGTGGTTATGTTTAATGGAAATTGGATAATACCAAATATAATATGAAAAAAGTGGTGGTTGTGGAAAAAGGAGTGTGGGTCCATATATATGTGAAACAAAAAAAGCTGAAAATGATGAAGGAATGTAAACCTGAGAAATAAAATTCCAGATCCCACCTTTCTCATACACTTGCAGAATGTAAAATTTGTCAGCTTTACTCCATTACAAGTGACTGAAAATTGTCACACAGTTAGTGAAGGAAAATGACAACTGTCTTTATGCCTAATTTTATAGTTAAATAAATAAAAAAAAAGGCTCTAGCCAAAATGAGAGTACATAACCCTTTTTAAAGTAGTGTTGTAGCACAGCTGACTGATAGTTCTTTATATAACAATTTCTGCAGCAACATATTTAGTAAAATAGTTTCACTACAGTTAAATGTAGCTCATTACTAACTTCAGCAGAACAGTTTTTGAGATAAAATTGTGGACTGTGGCCAACGTTAAAAACTACAAAATCTCTAGTTTCTTTCTCAGCTTGCATGAGCAAAGATAAATTCCCTTCTGAAGCAAAGTGAGATCTGCATAAAAAAAAATACTGCAGTCTTCATGATCTGTGCTAGGGAAACACAAGGAAATTAAAAAAAATGCTAAACTGAAAGGTGGTGAAGGCTTTCTAGGTACTAAATATCATCTGCACATAATTTTAACTTTAAGGAGAAAAAGGTAACTCTGGAATAAGGTTAACAACACTGAAGTGTACAGTTTTCTTTTAATTAATCCAAACAAAAAGAATACGAATGACTCAGGGTAAAAACAAGGTGCATAAAACAGATACGTAAAGTAACATAAAATGCATCAAGTTAGCACACAAACATATGTTTATTCAAACTAAAAATCGAAAACATAAAAATGGGTAGCGCTTTCACAACTACACTAGTTGCTTCATCAAACACAGTACTTTAACATAATGAAGCTTATACAGAAGATGCAATAAAGTCAGCTGACAATCCAATAGTCACATGTTCCAGTGCTTATAAATGTGTAACATTAAATATATGTAAATGTAAATATGCATAAAAACATAAATACATATGCATTAATATACTAATAAATGGTTAAAACATTACTATAACTATATATAAAAGACTTGGTTAAAATACAGAAATATAATAATATAATAATTCTAGTGCTTCAATGGTCTGGCTTTTAAAAAAGGTTTTAAGGAACTATTTCCATTCAAGCCAGGATATTTCTCTGCATTCAACTTAAGAATCCATTTTTGTTCTATGCTTTCTGTAGTATTTTCTAAGTCACGTTCCCGTATATTTGAGAGGACATGTTTAATAACAAAAAACTTAAAAGTATGAGACAAATCAGTTTTTCTAACATGATTTGCCAGTGCACTTGTCTCTTTACAATTATTTATATCTCTAACATGCTCAAGGATCCTGTCTTTCAGGACCCTATTAGTTTTTCCTACATAACATGCAAAACATAGGTTCATAGGTTCATAGGCTGGTACTAGGCTATCGGCCCTATTTGATCTTCTATATAAGCTTCATTATGTTAAATTACTGTGTCTGATGAAGTAACTAGTGTAGCTGTGAAAGCGCTAACCATTTTTATTTTTTCTATTTTTGGTTTGAATAAACGTATGTTTGTGCTAACTTGGTGCATTTTATTTTATTTTACATTTCTTTTAATTAATCTCTCTCTTTCTCTGTTCTTAAAACACTTGACTTATGAAAGAAGACATCTTATTATCTCAGTTGAGAGGGTATCAACAAGGAAACAAAGAAGCAGAAGACACCAAGCAGATTGGTAGATAATCCAGCAAACAAAATCCTGGCAAAATACAGCAAAGTAGATACGAAGGATATGCAATATACTCCTGAACAATCAATGTTTAGCACAGTGGTTCACACATGCTCACTGACTGAACACACATTTTCAGTGGTGCTTCTTCCTCATGACAAATGTTCCAGTACCAGTTTCTCTACTTCTGTCTGTTCATATTTGTACTAATTTTCTTAATTTAATAATGTGAAAGCAGTTTTTGAAGGTACAACCTTAAATCATGTGCTTCACTCATCAAATACATCGTACGCATGTGTACTTTCCCTATAAATATTTAATTTCTCTAGGAATTTTAAAGAGTAATTCCCCAGAGTGAGGATTTCTATCATCAGTTTTCATATTTGCCCATGACAGAAGCCATGCAGTCCTTGGCTATCGTGTACAATACTGTTTATACTTCACAATAAAGGATTTATATTTTAGTGCATCATCCCTTTAAACTGAAATGATCAAACAAACCATATGTCCTACAAACAGGTAGATTATTGCTTAAGAAAAATCTCCAGAAGGTAGAATATTGATATGTAATACCTATGATTCCTAATAATAAGAGTATATTTTTTAAGTTCCTTATCCAAATCACCTTAACAAAACAGAGATCCGATGACCCTTGCAGAAGAATTTAGTGTTGAATTAGCACCGTATTAAAATCGATCTTCACCACATCATTTTGAAACCATGCAGTACTGCAGGAAAAAGTATTCAACTACAACAATTAAATACATTTTTGTTGTACAGAATATCTGTTCAAAAGAGTCTGTTTGCCAAATCCCCTTGAGCACTGCATGAGATATGCTGAATAGAATTCATGGTTCTAGATCTTTAATGCCCATGACAAGGGCTATAGCATTCTTAGCTGTCTATTATCAAAGGGAACAATTTCTTCTCAAGAAACAAAGTTTTCAAATCAGACAAAATTGAGCACTGTATTTGGAAATTGTACATTTATCAGAATTCAGCAAGGAAGGGGAATGCACAATATCTGAATCTGTCTTAATTACCAGGTATTTGTCTTTCCTTCTCAAAAGGCATCCTTTGAGTCAATTATATTAAGTCGTAGAATGTTGTTGTGATTAAACCCAAAACTTTTGTTAAGGTGAAATGACCCCAATAAGGCAATAATTTCAGAAAATATCAATTTGTAATCTTCTAGTTATGGATTTATTTGTAGGTCTCTTTTGCCCTATGCTTGCCAGTCATTGAGACTCACCTTACTGAATTCAATCCCACTTTTTCCATCATACTGGGGAAGTTATACATTAGATATATGTGGGGAAGAGCTGTCCAGATGGCCATTTACAGACAGCCATAAATTCATTTTCTGTACTTGTCAGCATCCCAACTATGAAGACACTTTTTGTACTTGTCCTAACCCCACCTTTTTGTGGGGGCATGAGCTACCCACGTCACTGTGGAGGCTCACAAAGCCTTCCCTGAATGGCTCTATGCTCCTGTACATTTCCTATGAAAACTAGCATAATGTGGAGGCTTGGTGAATCAAAAGCACACCCTAGGACATGCATCTGCATTGCCACCCATCATCTGACCAATTGTGAGTGAGCTCATCTCCACCCTCCCCCAGAATAAGCATGCCCATCCCTCCAGTCATCTCCGTCAAGAACCTCAGCCAATAAGCAAACTTAGATTGCCTGGAACAATAAACAAATATAAATAAACAAATTAAATAATTAGATAAATAAGCAAACATAGTTGGGGCTTTATATGTCTATACCAATGAAACCGGCTTCCAATTGCAGTTTTCACATGCAAAATGAAACATTTCTTTTGTTTGGCGAAAACACTTTATTAGAGCACTTTCATTTTTGCCTTGTTATGTATCATTATTATAATGAGGTTTAGATAAGTGGCTGCATGCGGCAAGTATCATCAGTGTTACTTTTAGACTGAGAAATGCTACATAGAAAAAACAAATCACAGGACATAAATGAAGGACTCTCTCTCGCAAACACATAATCATGTTAATAGACATTTTATATTTACATATTACTTTCATCATATATTTAGATCTTTAATGCCCATGACATACACACACAAACACACACACACACACACACACACACACACACACATACATATATATATATATATATATATATATATATATATATATATATATATATATACATATATATATATATATATATATATATATATATATATATATATATATATATATATATGGGTCCCCTTCGAATGGTCGACATTTCACAATGTCAACATTCATATGACCAAGACCATATGATCGACATTTGAAATGTTGACCATGAGGAACTGGCATCTCCCTACAGTGCAGAATGGAAAGATTTCCACTTCCGCACTGTAGTGTAATCTGGGAGTTGGTATATTTAAGTTCCGGGGGGTGCAGGGGGGGGCGGAACCACCCTGCTAGCAGAGTTAATGTAAGTTTGTTTTTGTTTTTTATGTTCTACTTGTATGGTCAACATTTCAAATGTCAATCATATGGTCTCAGCAACGTTCGACATTGTGAAATGCCGACCATATCAAGTAGACCTATATATATATATATATATATATATATATATATATATATATATATTAATTATACACACATACACACACACACACACACACACACACACACACACACATATATATATATATATATATATATATATATATATATATATATATATATATATAGTAACAACAGAAGTGCAAAAGTATAAACAGCTATTTAAAAACTTAAGAAGCATTTGCTGTTTTGGAAGGAACATAGACATTAGGCTATTCTCAGTGTTTTGGTCAGTCTTTTATTCATTTAAATCACATTTTCAGAGATCTGTGCCTTCTCTACAAAATCCCCTGACATTCAGACAACCTGGGTGAGGTCCTCTGGGATGCAGTGTGTGGTCAGGTTTGTCAGATCCTGGGTGAGACTCCCCTGTCCAGTTTGTGTAGTCTGGCTGAATATGTCCTAGCTGGAGCCCATTTTTGTAGATTGCGTCATTCCTTCCATATTTATTGCTAGATATTCTTAAACTTCATAACACCACTAGTGCAAAAGTATAAACAACTATTTAAAAACTTAAGAAACTTTTTCTGTTTTGGAAGGAACATAGACAATAAGCTATTCTCAGTGTTTTGGTTAGTCTTTTATTCATTTAAATCACGTTTTCAGAGATCTGTGCCTTTTCTACAAAATCCCCTGACATTCAGACAAACTGGGTGAGGTCGCTTGGGATGCCTTGTGTGGTCAGGTTCATTAGCTCCTGGGTGAGGCTCCCCTGACCGGTTCATGTAGTCGGGCTGAATATGTCTTGGCTAGAACCCTATTTTTCTAAATTGCGTCATTCCTTCCATGTTTGTTGCTAGATATTCTTATACTTCATAGTGCCACTAGTGCAAAAGTATAAACAAATATTTAAAATATAAGAAACTTTTGCTTTTTTGGAAGGAGCATACAAACTAGACTATTCTCAGTGTTTTGGTCAGTCTCTCTCTCTCTGTATATATATATATATATATATATATATATATATATATATATATATATATATATATATATATACATATATATATATATATATATATATATATATATATATATATGGGTCCCCTTCGAATGGTCAACATTTCACAATGTCGATATTCATATGGCCGAGACCATATGATTGACATCTGAAATGTTGACTATGAGGAACCGCCATCTCTCTACAATGCGGAATGGAAAGATTTCCACTTCTGCACTGTAGTGCGATCTCGGAATTGGTATATTTAAGTTCTGGGTGGTGTGGGGGGCATTAAAGTAAGTTTGTTTTTGTTTTTTATGTCCTACTTGTATGGTTGACATTTCAAATGTCGATCATATGGTCTCGGCGATATGACTTTCGACATTGTGAAATGTCGACCATATCAAGTAGACCCATATGGATATATATATATATATATATATATATATATATATATATATATATATATATAAAACCCAGCCACTGGGCCAGATAAATGGGGAGGGTTGCGGCAGGAAGGGCATCCGGCATAAAACTTCGCCAAATCATTTCATGCAGTCACCAGTAAATATTTCCATACCGGATCAGTCGAGGCCCGGGTAGTACTGTTAGCCAACAGGGTGCTGGCAGAAATTGGGTTACTATTGGCTGAAGGAGGAGAAGAGACGGAAGGCATGGCTGAAGGCAGGAAGAGAGGAGAAAGGCTAGGACTGTGGTAGTGAGGGTCGGAACTTTGAATGTTGCCAGTATGACTGGTATAGGGAGAGAGCTAGCTGATATGATGGACAGAAGGAAGGCTGGTATATTGTGTGTGCAAGAGACCAGATGGAAGGGGAGTAAGGCTAGGTGTATCGGAGGTGGGTTCAAGTTGTTTTATCATGGTGTGGATGAGAGGAGAAATAGAGTAGGAGTTATTCTGAAGGAACAGTATGGTAAGAGTGTTTTGGAGGTGAAAAGAGTGTCGGATAGAGTGATGTTTATGAAGCTAGAAGTGGATGGTGTAATGATGAATGTTGTTAGTGCATATGCTCCACAAGTTAGGTGTGCAATGGAAAGAAAAATTTTGGAGTGAATTGGATGAATTGGTGATGACTGTACCCAAGGGTGAGAGAGTGGTGACTGGAGCAGATTTCAATGGGCATGTTGGTGAAGGGAACAGAGGGGATGAGGAAGTGATGGGTAGGTATAGTGTTAAGCAAAGGAATGCAGAAGGTCAGATGGTAGTGGATTTTGCGAAAAGGATGGACATGGCTATGGTGAATACGTATTTTAACAAGAGGGAGGAGCATAGGGTGACATACAAGAGTGGAGGAAGATGCACACAGGTGGACTATATCTTATGTAGGAGGGCCAGTCTGAAGGAGATTGGAGACTGTAAAGTGGTGACCGGAGAAAGTGTAGTTATGCAGCATAGGATGGTGGTTTGTAGGATGACGTTGGTGATCAAGAAGAGGAGGAGGAGTGTGAGGGCAGCACCAAGGATCAAATGGTGGAAATTGAAAAAGGGTAATTGTGAGGTGGAGTTCAGGGATGAGTTAAGACAGGCACTGGGTGGCAGTGAAGAGTTATCAAATAGCTGGGTACATACAGCAGAGCTAGTAAGGGAGACGGCTAGAAAGGTGCTTGGCATCACATTGGGACAGAGAAAGGACGACAAGGAGACATGGTGGTGGAATGAGGAAGTACAGGAGAGTATACAGGCAAAGAGGTTGGCAAAGAAGAAGTGGGATTGTCAGAGAGATGAAGAAAGTAGACAGGAGTATAAGAAGATGAGGTGCATGGCGAAGGCTAAGGATAAGGCATATGAAGAGTTGTATGAAAGGTTGGACACTAAGGAGGGAGAAAAGGACCTGTACCGATTGGCTAGACAGAGGGACCGAGCTAGGAAAGATGTACAGCAGGTAAAGGTGATAAAGGATAATGAGGGAAACATACTCACAAGTGAGGAGAGTGTGTTGAGGAGATGGAAAGAGTACTTTAAGGGGTTGATGAATGAAGAGAATGAGAGGGAGAGAAGGTTGGATGATGTAGGGATAGTGAATCATGAAGTACAATGGATTAGCAAGGAGAAAGTAAGGATAGCTATGAAGAGAATGAAGAATGGAAAGTCTGTTGGCCCAGATGACATACCTGTGGAAGCATGGAGGTGTTTAGGTGAAATGGCAGTGGAGTTTTTAACCAGATTGTTTAATGAAATCTTAGAAAGTGAGAGGATGCCTCAGGAATGGAGAAAAAGTGTTTTGGTACCGATTTTTAAGAATAAGGGTGATGTGCAGAGCTGTAGTAACTACAGAGGGATTAAATTGATCAGTCACAGCATGAAGTTATGGGAAAGAGTAGTGGAAGCTAAGTTAAGAAGGGACATGATGATTAGTGATCAGCAGTATGGTTTCATGCCGGGAAAGCACTACATTTGCAATGTTTGCTCTGAGAGTGTTGATGGAGAAGTACAGAGAATGTCAGAAGGAGTTGCATTGTGTTTTTGTAGATTTAGAGAAAGCATATGACAGGGTACCTAGAGAGGAGTTGTGGTATTGTATGAGGAAGTCAGGAGTGTCAGAGAAGTATGTAAGAGTGGTACAGGATATGTATGAGGGTAGTGTGACAGCAGTGAGGTCTGCGGTGGGAGTGATGGATGTGTTTAAGGTGGAGGTGGGGTTACATCAAGGATCAGCTCTGAGCCCATTCTTATTTGCAATGGTGATGGACATGTTGACAGATGAGATCAGGCAAGAGTCCCCATGGACTATGATGTTTGCAGATGACATTGTGATCTGTAGTGAGAGTAGGGAACAGGTGGAGGAGACCCTGGAGAGATGGAGATATGCTCTAGAGAGAAGGGGAATGAAGGTCAGCAGGACTAAGACAGAATATATGTGTGTGAATGAGAGGGAGGATAGAGGAATGGTGAGGATGCAAGGAGTAGAGGTGGCGAAGGTGGATGAGTTTAAATACTTGGGGTCAATAGTTCAGAGTAACGGTGAGTGTGGAAGAGAGGCGAAGAAGAGAGTCCAGGCAGGATGGAGTAGGTGGAGAAGAGTGTCAGGAGTGATTTGTGACAGACGAGTACCTGTAAGAGTGAAAGGCAAGGTCTACAAGAGGGTAGATAGACCAGCTATGTTATATGGGTTGGAGACAGTGGCATTGACAAAAAGGCAGGAGTTTGAGCTGGATGTAGCAGAGATAAAGATGTTAAGATTTGCACTGGGTGTGATGAGGTTGAACAGGATTAGGAATAAGTATATTAGAGGGTCAGCCCAGGTTTGAAGGTTTGGAGACAAAGCCAGAGAGGCAAGATTACGTTGATTTGGACATGTGCTGAGGAGGGATGTTGAGTATATTGGGAAAAAGATGCTAAGGATGAAGCTACCAGGTAACAGGAAAAGAGGAAGGCCTAAGATAAGGTTTATGGATGTGGTAAGAGAGGACATGCAGGTGGATGGTGTGACAGAGCAAGATGCAGAAGAAATGGAAACAGGTAATCCGCTGTGGCGACTCCTAATGGGAACAGCTGAAAGAAGATGATGATGTATATATATATATATATATATATATATATATATATATATATATATATAGATAGATAGATAGCGAGAGATAGTTAAAATACATACATTATTCTGATAACAATACTTTTAGAAACTTAAAATACTTTATTAGTAGTATAGCAACAATGATTTAATATCATTGATTTATTTAAAACTTTTCAGTCCTTTTAAGTCTTTAATTATTTATCTGGCTTTTCTTCCAAACTTCATATACTCCAAATTCTGTAGTATGCACTTCTGATGCTTATGTACCAGAAATGTAATTTGGTGAAAAGAAACCAGGCAGTCTTTCTACATATTAATGGGCTGGATGGCATCAAATTTCCTTCTAAATTTCTTATGAAAATACTTCTTGAGACATCTCTTTGGCTATTTCTCTACACAATTCTATACCTCTTTGGACATCTGTCAGAGTATCTCAGATGAGGAGGGTACATTATGAACATAACCTCTGTATTCAGCACTGTCACTGTGAGACATACTCATCTTGAACAAATTTAAGTGATTTTGTTTTAGCAACTTCTCATTCTCAGATAATCTTAACTGCTCGCATTGTTTTATAAACACTTCCTGCTGTTGCTCTGAGGAACCATGTTGTAGTCCCGCTCTGCCACCCTGCAGAAAAATAGCCAGGTGTCTTGTTGTCTGATCATAATATTTAACTAGACTGGATTTATCTCTGTCCCTCTAATGCATGATTCATTCTCAGGTATTCACAAGTAAATGTAGGAATTTATCTGGTTAAATTAGGACACATCAGTAATTGTGCTTGAAAAAGACCTACACCTTGTAGTGGAATATTTTTATATTACAATAAAGCAAACTGCATGACAAGACACAGTCTGTGACTTCTTCTTGAGGTTATTTTAAAACATTGTAGAGACCTCTCAACTTGAATATTAGACTTTGACCAGTTAAGACAAGATATTTCTTAGCAATATGGCTGTTCTTACCTTCCATACTTGCTTAGTATGGACCATTATCTGAAGCTATTATATCTGGCATATCATGATACAATAACAGATACAAAAACAGTTTTTCATGTCTTTATTGCAGCCTCTACATATTTGATCCATAACAGGAAATGTATTTTATCATGCTTATACTTAAAATCCCTTTTTGGATTACAAACATGGTAGAGTCAATGCAGTTCAAACATGTAGCAGTGCAGGTATGGAGCTGAAAACAGTGACATCAGCACTTTGAGAGTAAATTTAGTGAAGAGAATGAGAGTGCAGAACTAGTTAAATTATTTTATCTTAGTTAAAAGAGGTCAGATAAAATTTTGAAGTACATAAGGTTGTCTGTGTGACAGAAGAATGAAATGAGTGAAATAAGTAAAATGGGTCATTAAAACATTGGAGGCATAGGGAAGAGAAAAACGTCATTCTTAAATTCTACAGACTACTTACGGTTTATTGTGTCTACCCCCAGGTAGTTCCTTCCACTCATAAAAAAAGCTCTAAGCTTATCTCAGAATCAAATGCAAAGTTGAAAATAATCTGGAAAATGCCTGAAACTGGTAATATTGCATCTGTTCCTTAGGAAAAATGACATAATAAACAGAATTATATTAATAATAAACTTTGAATATGCAACTTTGAGGAAAAAGTAGATGTAGATATAATAAGCCAGATTCTTTCTAATTGTAAGTTATTTTTGAAGCACTTACCAAAACATATCTACCTGCAAACTACATTATACAAGTGTAGTTCACCTACATTGAAATTATATACATTTGAATATGCCCCAATGTGTGATAATATTCAGTGATTGTAATCCTTATATTTTATCATAAAATCACAAACTTTATGAGAAGTAGTATATAGTTGTGAAGCAAAATCAGACATTTGAGCAACATGCCACATTATAAAATATTGATTCACAGTTGTATCCTCCCCATCTAGTCTCAGTTCCCTGAATCTTTAATATAGAAAGTGCATAAAATAAAATATCAATAACAAGCTCAGCTAGAAATTAAAAGGGAGATTTGATAATTTATAATATTACTAAGATAATCTCTGGCTATACATTGATACTCAGTTGGAACAAGGAGGTAACCGGAAAACAAATGAGTGAATAAGAAAAGCAGCATACAAATCTAGCCAATACTGGCTTAAATGCTGGTTTGTCACTGAACAAATTCACCCATTGGTTAATGCATCTTGCAGGATACAAGTTTAAGTATAGATGGCTGAATCACACTTTTGTACCATACTCTATTCCTGCTTCACAAGGGTTAGATGCATATTTTTGGTTCAATTAGCTTGTATCTCCAGAAAATGTCTTCCTCTCTGAGAGTCTAGTCAGTTGACACATGTTATTTTTATACTGTATAAGTAGGTTTGTTATTGTTATCCGCATGACAAATGTTAAAGGTACCAGACAGATATTTAGTATACTAAAGACTAAAACGATGTTTTGATTTAGCTTCTTTTTTTAACTGTTTCAAACATTTTTCAGAACCAAACTCTCACCTATTTGATATACCTAGTGGGTATGTATTACTGACCCTGTATAAATACCCATCCACTACTAGGTTATATGCCTTTTTATATTATATCATAGAAGATTCATTGGAGCCACTTGTCCATCATATTTCCACTGTTATTTTCTCCAATATGCCAAAACATGAAATCTGACAGCAGACTTATGTAGGCATGTTCCCTCCGCTATAGAACTGATGCATTCAAAGCATGTTTTAACAAAGCATCAGTAAGTGCAGCAGGTTTTGTCCCCAAACTAAAGTTAGCTAAATAAAATGGCATGTGTGGAATGTTATTAGTTTACACCTGGTCCCTTCATGTTAAGCACATCATATCATAATAATCTCGATATATTTCATTAAACAAGACAGTGTACTCTAGTTGTAATTGCCGTTTTGAATTCATGCAAAATCAGTACAATATATGATATAACAGGCTGGACAGATACAAGTAAGGATATAATGAATATGTTCGGTGAATAAAAAGCATGCCTCACAGTGTCACAGCAGCACTTGATAGCAGTAGTATGTTTTTTATGCAAATAAATGTGTGGGTTGGGTGTATGTGTGTGTGCGTGTGCGTGTGCGTGTGCGTGTGTGTGTGTGTGTGTGTGTGTGTGTGTGTGTGTGTGTGTGTGTGTGTGTGTGTGTGTGTGTGTGTGTGTGTGTGTGTGTGTGTGTGTGTGTGTGTGTGTGTGTTTGTGTTATAGAACAGCTGCAGTGCATCAAACTATCTAAAAGCTTGTGCTATGCATATTTCCAGTTAAGAAATCTTTTCTGAATGATATGTCACATTTGTTGCATTTACAGACAACATGTCTTTTTTATTGTAATTGAACCATCTCATATCATATTCCAATAATTACAATGCCTTATGCACAATACAAAATAATTACACTTTTTGAGAATATGAAATGTGTGAGAGTATGTGGGGATGTATCTGTGGGTGCATGAAGCACCACCGTTGCACTCCAAAAAAGGGAAAAAGATGAGCTTTTGCTAAGCATCCTTAAGTTCTATTAAGATCTGGTTTCATACAAGCACAAGTGAAAGTCTCCACATGGATAAAGTCCTGCTCATACCAAACAGAAGAACGATTAACAACAAGAAGTCATTCAGGATACCACAGATGAAATTTATTCCACAGTTTTAAATGTGGAATAAATTTCATCTGTGTTGCCCTCAGCAACTTCTTATGATTAAAAGATCAGGTTTCCTACTCTGGAATGACAGTGCACAGTGACAACTGGCAAAGAATAGCAGCAGAAGATGTTGTTCTTCTTCTTTCGGCTTTTCCCGGTTAGGGGCCACCACAGCGGAACTTCAGTCTGCTAATGATTGGCAGTAGATTTTGTACGGGTGCCGAGGTGCCAGCTCGACGCCCAACCTTAATCAAAGGCACTCCCATTCTACACATGTCTTTTGAATGCCACTTGACAGCAGGGAGGACATGCAGACAACACACAGAAGGTGCTCCAGCCGAAATTCGAATGGGAGAACCTCTTGCTGTGAGGCAACAATGCTACAGCTGCACCACCGCGGCTTCATAACATAGATAAAACAGCTTTAAAAGCTGTAAGACACTTTGCTCCACCACACTTGTCTGGCAGAATAGTGCCTAAAAGCTTTTAAAGCCCTTTGTTTCTGCTTGCTCTCTGTTTGACAGTGCTGCATTGTTTTAAATACTTTGAAAGAGGGTAAAACACTTCAGTCTCCTATGTTTTTTTTCTGCAACTGGTAGTACATGGAGCAGATAAAACTCCATGCACTGCAAAAAATTATGATTGGATCTGACTGATCTCAAGCTTTGCTTTTGATATGAATTTTTTGGCATCCATGTCTCAAATACAAAATAGGTTAGCTGTGATTGCAGACCCAATAATAATTCACTGTTTGCTAATACACAGATGGCAATTCTCCGTAATGTTAGTATTTTGTCAAATATTACTCAGAAACATTCAGATAATCACAATGCTAAAAGGCCACACTTCTTTTGTCTGTGGTATCATGTTGAATAAATACACTTTAGCAGGCACATATGAAATGGTTCACTGAGTGTCACTTCAACAGAAAAGGAAACAAAGAACATGAATAACCAAAATATTTTCAGCTGTAAAAACATCTAGGTCACTATAAGTTTGTTTTTCTGACTACAGCAAAGACCCGCACACTCCATCCTGTTAATATAATTAACACATAAGTCCCACACACTCCATCCTGTTAATATAATTAACACTTAACACTCCCCTGCTTCTCAGAAAAAGAAAAATAATAATTCAACATTAATTGAGGAGTCTTGTACTTAAAATGGTCCTCTCACCTGACTGAATATACTATGCTCAATAAATAATCCATCTTAAGATATCCGGACTTGGAAAAACGGTCTTCATTTTCCATAAATCTGCCTGGGTACATATTTTGAAAATTAAATTTCATCAGCTCTGATACCAATATAAAAAAGCCAGATAAACTATGCTGACTAAAGAAAACATACCTTAGTTTCATGTCCCCAACAGAGATCCTTATATCCAATAGGAGAACTTCCAGAGACATTTTGAAGTTTTTTTTTTTTTAAATGATTCTAAAGTAGTTTGTCAATAACCCAATCAGAGGCATCTGAAGATAGGAGAAGGAGGCGTTATTTCTGGGTTAAAGAAGTTTGATGATGTTTCTTTAAAAGGCCTTTGCTAGCTTTAACTGGTTTAGAATGGCATTAATTAACCATTTTTGACTTCTTTGACAGATTTTTTTAAAGACATTTCTAAGCTACATGTAGTGCTTGAGGAATGTTTAATATTTGCTATGCGGGTGTTTGGCACAGGCTACTCCTTTCAGCCATAAGTATGAGCATTTTCATACATTACTGACTGTCATTATTAACAGGTTAAGCCTTAATTGGACCAAAACTGTTCAGTATACCCATGATTAGTTAGATAAAATACTTTTTCAGCATCAACAAGAGTTTGTCGTGTGCTCCAGACAAATCCAGTTAATATCTGGTTTAAGAAGTCTTGGTAATTCTTCATTAATCCTGCCACAAGATATCCACGGCTAGAAGAAAACATTCTATTATGGATAGCAAATGCTACATCATGGTCACTGTCAGAACCAGACAAAATTGCAGCAGAACAGATATTAGATGAGTTTGATATCCATCTTCAATCTAAAATGCATTCTCGTTTGGAGTTTCTACTAATGTAAGTCAGGAGATTTACTATTTAACTAAATTCATGCAATTGAAGTGATTCAAAAGTGGATATTTGTTATCAGGTTGCCCAGTCAGTGTTTATGTCACCAATATTATCTCAGATTTGGTGTTTTCCAATAGTCAAGTTATTGCATCCTTGAGTACACCAAGTCATTTCTTTGGATGACTGTATCACACTAGCAGTTCATTAACTGTAAGTGCTTCTCATTGTTTTTGATAGGGGCACTGCCTTTCAAATAGCATCATTTCATGTAACCATGGTAATATGTCCTGCCCTTTTATGAGTTCTTTCTTGATAAGTATACTAAAAACAACAATGTTTACCTTTTGTTTTTCTGTAGGCCTTTAGCCAGGTATTGTTAGGCCTTTAGTCAGGTTTTGGTAATTACTACAATGTCATACTTATATAGAAGGCTGCAGTCACTCAACACTGTTGTATTTGCTAGACATATTAATATTTATAATCCTTAGACTACTAGCTTCAGCACATGGTTGGTCATTAGAAAATGTAGGTATTATAATAACATGTGGGAATTTACTGGGCTCTGAGCTATTACTTATCTGTTCTTGATGGAGTTCCTTTGCAGAGACCATGATTTAGGTACACATCACCAGCTACTTTCAAAGAGAAGGACACTAATCCATATTTGGTCAAGGTCTTTGACTTGTCTAGTGTTTATTACTTTCCTCTTGTAGTAGACATAGCAGGAAGATAAATAATTTTGTTATACCTGATGGTGAGTTACATTACCTAATTTCTCTGATTATTATGTGTACCATGCCAAAAGTAGCTATACTTGGATATTTAAGGGACAGTGGCATACAGTGGATTTAAAAAAATGTTTTGCCAAAGGTTGTCTCAATCTGGCTAAGCACACTAGTTCTAGAATCCTCACAAGCTTGTAACACTAGGTTGGCAGTGATCACTGTGTATATGTACGTTAATATTTATTTATTTATGTATTTTATTTATTTATCTTTTGTTGACCAGTTTAGTAGCACTAGGCTAGTAGCCTCTTTTCAGGGGATACCCAATGTGGTATTTATAGTACTAAGGGTAATGTGGCCAAGGTATCGGGGAACTTCCCCTACTTGTGGTCAGTAATCATGATGTTGTTTGTAAGCGAGTACATGCACAAGTCCCATTCCTGGCATGCAGGCAGCTGGGAGGACAGTGTGCGAGATGGAAAAGCAGCAAGCAGAAAAGAGCGGAGGCAAATGCTAGCTTGGAGATAGCATGTAATGTAACAGTAAAAGATTCAGGAGACCCTTTTCAGAAAATCTTTTTGATCAAACCAAGGAGACAGACGATAAGGAATATATAGTTACAACCCTCCAATTAGGAGGGTTGATGGATGATATATTGCAAGCATTAATTAACCAAAGTGAGTGGGAGAATGATGTGTCATGGGGGAATATAATGGAAAAAATAAATGAAGGAGTAAAAGAAGTAACACCAGAAGGAAGCAGCAGAAAGATAAAGACTTATGCAGAGACAGTAGCAGCTATACTTGAAGCAGTAAGACAAAAATGAAAAGAAGACAGATTTAAAAAAATCATGGTAAGAATACAAAGCAAAAGGGAACAGGAACTGAACAGATATGAGATATGGGACAATGTAATTTTTCTTTTGGGAGTCAAAATGCAAAAGTTAAGAGCATTTATCTTAATTAACAAAGATACTTTTTATGATATTTTCTTTGAGACTGTACAAGGTATGGAGAGGTTTTTGTGTGAATATGAAAAAAGACAGAATGACAGTCATTGGAATGAATATATAATAAAGCATCTTTTCAAGAGACAAAAAAGAAAATGCATAAACAGTTTTGAACTAAAGTGGAAAGACAGACTTTGGGACAGGCATGGGATTATAATGTTATTCTGAAAATGAAAATGGATAAAAGTGTACATATTTCAATTGTTATAAATGTTGAGGGTAACAGGGTAAAATATTGGGGACAACCAAAGACATGTTATTTTTGTGGGAAAAGGACATTTAATTAATAGTTGTTACAAAAAGAAATGTTATATGCAGTAAGACAAGACATGAAGCAAAAAAATGTAAACTTGAATGTTATAAATGTAAAAAAGGATATTTATAGATGGACTGTAAAGAAAATGAGAATGAGTTAAGTATTACAAACCAGGATAAGGAGAAAGAACAAGAAAAGATTGAAGAGGAGATAGAAATAGATGAAACTTTAGAAAAGAAGTGAGATCCTGAAAAATAATGAAGGAGATAAATCAGAAGTAAGTAATGAAAACGATATAAGTTGGAAAATGGTAAGAGAAATCATTCTATTGGTAGAAGAGTTGTTAAAGATATAAAAAAATTAAAACCATTAATATAAAGGAAAAGAAGAAAGGAAAAGGATAAAGCATTTCTTATAAGAAATTTGTATAGAATAGTATCTCCTAAACTAAGAAACAGGGAAAGGAATAATTTAAGATTTCTTTCAGTGAATGTTAATAGTGTGAAAAATATTACTAGAAGGATAGCAGTTTTAGAATGGTATAATAAATGTGACCTTGTTCTAATTATTCTGGAGGACATAAGAATTTTGACACATGAAGAAAGACCACAGACACAAAATATATGGGACAGGGAAATAATATGGAATATAAGGAATGAACAGTATTCAGGAATAGCTGTTCTATGTAGAACACTTGTGAAAATTCTGGATGTTATATTACTGAAAATGGAAAGAACAACAATTATAGATGCAAGATGGCAAGAACAAGTGTGTAGAACTATTGCTATATATGCATATTTGACTAGCAAAGAAAGGGAGAATCTATTTTGGAAAATATTGGATTATGTGTTTGTAAATATAGGCATAACAATTACAGGAGAATTCAATTTTGACTTAAGGGTAAATAAAAGGAAAGAGGAAAAGATATAGAAAAAGATGATGCAAGTAGTAAAATGTGGAAAGTTAGTTATTTTGAATAAAAACATGGACTTACAGAACAGGTACTTTGTAATCAGAAACAGATTATTTTTTGGTATCAGAAGGAATGTGTATAATGGAAGAAGAAATTATTGCAACAGGTTTCTCAGATCATTTGGTAATATGGTTGGAAACATACCACAATAAAAAGTATGTAAAGATGGGAAATGGTATAAAAATAAATGAAAAGGGATTGAATGAAAAAGGAAAGAAAGATATTAAGCAATTATGGAAAAATCATATAACAATGAAAGGACTTTATGTTAATTAGTCAGAATGATAGAGTGCTAGAAAATATAAAGATCGTTTTATATTTTGGAAACAGAAAGAAAGATAAACAGCAAAAATATGTTAAAATATATAAAGATGCAATGAATGACTTAGAAAATAATAATATATACTATTATGAGAAGGAAAAAGAAAATTATAAGAAACAATATGAAAAAAATGAGAATTTCTGTATAAACAAAAGTATTTTTTACAAGGGAGAAAAGAGAAAGTCTCACCTTATATAAGCAAGATAATGAGGAAGGATAGTAGCATAATGAGAGAAATGAAAGATAAAGAAGGTAATAAAAATAAAAAGTCGGCACCAAATTATGGAAATTGTGAGTAACGTGGAACAAATATTTAGTAAATAAAAGTGACATAATATAAAGAAATGGAAAGTAAAAAAAATGTAAACAGATATCAAAGAGTTTGGAAAACAGATTACATTATATGAATTAAAAAAAAGTATTCAAACAGTTAAATGTGGAATCAGCATCAGCCCCCATTTGTATTGGGCTTGAAATGTATAAAAATCTGGAAAGATAGCAGAAAAGTATTTAGCATGGGTAGTCAATGAATGATTAAATGAAGGATTAAAATATAAGGAATTATGCAATATAGTATTAAAATTAATATGGAAAAGAGAGTAAAAGTAGATAAAAACTGAAGACCAATAGTTTTAAATAATACAGCCTATAAGATATTTATGAAAATAATACACAAGAGATTTGAGAAAAAATGTAATACATAATAGAGGAAAGTGTCTATGATATAAAAGGAAAAGGATGTCAAGAATTATTAATCATGGTGAGGGAAACATAGATGATATAAATAGAAAAAAATATAAAACTTATGGTGGGTGACATTAATAAAGCATTTGATTTAACATAACATGATATACTGTTGAAAATAATGGATATGTACAATATTAATAATAAAATCAAGTAAGTATGTGGAACAGCTTATAAGAATAATAAAGTAATAATCTTAATTAATGGCTGGTTAAGTACATAAATAAATAAATATGAATAATGGTATAAGATAAGTGTGTCCTATGAGTAGTATTTTATTTATTTTGGTCAGGAATATAACAATTAGAGAGTTAAAGCAGAAAATGAAGAATGTAAACTATAAAATTCAAACAGAAGTGAAAATTGCAGTTATGATGTATGATATTATTATAACACCTAAAAATAAACAGTGTATGAGAGAAGCTATTACTTATTTAGTTGAAAGTTTAAATTACATTGGTATTATGCTTAATAAAGAAAAGCATAAACTAATAGATGATACAATAAAAATAGCAGGTGTACAATTTTGTATGAAGAAAATGTCTGTTCAAGGTATACATTTTTGATAAAGAATAAAATAAGAAGAGATTGGAAATAATAATAAAGTAAATAAAAATATATGTATGTGATGGAAGAAGTACAAATTAGCATACAAGAAAAAAAGTATATTTAATTAATTCAGTTTTAATAGGAAAAAATGCATATTTATCCAGTATTGTCAGGATTCCTAGAGAATGTGAAAAAAAAAAGTTTAGTAGAAATATTCTCTCCCTTTATATGGGGATCAAGATTACATCTTTTTAAAGGGGAGTTATATAAATGAGGAAGAAGGAGGATTAAGTATGATGATACTTTATATATTTAATTAAGTAGCATAAACTATTAAATGGTTAAATGAAAAAATGAGAAATTAGTGACAAATGTATTAACGTATAAATATAAGGAATGTTTGGAAATTATAAGTAATAAAAGAACAAAATAATATTTTAAAGAAAAGATAGATAATTACCAAATGATAAGAATGTAGAAAATAAAGATTGATGAAGTTGAAGAAAATAGAAAAACATGGTATAATAATATTATAAGAAAATATTATTGCATTGATCCATATGAAAATGTTCCAGAAGTGAAGATTAAAGCAATTAAAGAAACAAATGGTTTAGATATAAAGTTGAATGCAGAGATTTTTTGTGGAGATTGGCATACAAATTTACCCATTAAGGCAAATATGCCTTATAAAAAGAGAAGTGAAAGAATATGTTTGTATTGTGAAAAGGAAGAAACAACAGAACATGTTTTTTCTAAATGTGAAAGAGTTAAAAAACTGTGGAATATTTTTTGAAAATATCAAAAATGATGAAGATATAAATATAGATGATTGAATATGGATATTATGAAAACATTTGAAAGCAGATTTAGATAGAATATTTTATGTAGTTTGGGTAATATGGAATGAAAGAACTGATGATATCACGTTTAATGGAAAATGGATTTGTCACTAATATTAAAGAAAATGAGATAATGGTTATGGAAAAAGAAGTAGGACTGATATACAAATATAAAATGGCAAGTTTTTATGCAGAAAATTTGAAAATGAAAATGATTTAAATGATTGCATAAATTTGTAAATACATATATATATATATATATATATATATATATATATATATATATGTGTGTGTGTAAATATATAAAGGATCCTAGTCTTTTCAATGTGTCGCAGGATCTTTTACATCCACCTAGGCTACCACCCACTTAGGCAGATGGAGTCTCAGTTTAACATCTCATCAGAAGGATAACACACTCAAGTGTGCAGCACCCCCTAGAGACCTTGAGCCAGATTCCAAAAGAGTTGCTCTCAGTGCAAGTATGCCCTGATTCTGAAAGACATGCTGTCAGTATAAGTAACTTACTTCAGTGTAAGGCCTATCTATAAACAGACTTACTACAGGGACCAGATCCCAAAACACCTGGTCTCAGCCTGCTCTCACTGTAAGTGGTCATTTACACTCAGAACGAGTCTTTTGGAATCAGGTCCCTTGTCTAACTACTAATTGTTTTATATAGCCCTTGTTTGATTAAAACAATCACTTCTTACCCAAATGCGGAGCTGCACTTATTAGAATAAAGTATCAGATATGGATAATGTCTAATATGGGAACGTGTCAATTGATTCCAACCAGTTTGGGGATGCTGTTACTGCAAATGCAACTAATTAAATCCATTTTGTGTGACAGTAGAATTTACAGTTTCCTCCACTGTTATGTAACAACAGAGTTGGTCTATTTAAAGTCTGGATGTGTCCCCAGTAGGGAAATGCAGAGGACCTTGCCCCCTGTAAAAAAATAAATAAATAAAAGGTTGCACTGAAGTTTGTTGAAAGTGGTTTCAGCCAGTTGGATTTGCAGTTTTGACATTCACTAAAATGGATCAAATATGGCTGTTGATCTATCAACATGAACCTGTCTGATATTGCATAAGAAGGGACATGCTAAGGGATTACCTGTCAGGTATTTAACTAAATACAAAAGATTGGTGGATAAGTAGAGGAAAAAACACAAAAATATGGTTACAAAAAGCTGGTGGAAGGGCAGGGTGCAGCGGGGTGCTCCAAATGCCAGTTTTGTGGAGGTGCAAAATGGTATATGCTAATGTGGAAGGTGGCAGTTTGACAGCATGTAAACTGTCAAATTTATCATGTTTCCTCAAATAATGAGGTACTAGATAATTATATAATAAATACATTTTTATAAAGTTTGTGTTGTCATGCTTAAGAACAGCACAAAAACTTCATAAAAACAGAGTTATTAATGTAGCAATAACTTGTTGCTACCTTAGCCAATTAGAATTGTGATCTCTTATAATGACATGGGAGCACCAAATCATGTTGTCTGGGAACCAAACTTCCATGTTACTGCTCTGGGTGACAAAAAGGTACCTCAGCAACTAAAAATTTAAGAAATACTTTCTTGAGTCAGTGCCTTATGCTGCAGGTACCATCCTTGCACTGCTTAAGTAATAGAAGAATGCATGCACGTATAGCTTAAACTATTAAACTGATTGCCAGTGGGGATATTAAGTATAAAAGCTAAGAACCTAGTATAATAAATCACTGTCTGTAGCATAAAACATTTGGGTAGAAAGAATAAAAATAGAAACAATAGAAGTCACTGATCTTTTTAACCCTATAGGGCCAAATTTCTTCTATCAAAGAGGATGTACTATTTATTCTACCACACAAAAATCCTTGTCCCATGTTGACATCTTAATTTCTAAACTTTTATGTCCGTTCATCTCAGACCTCAGAACTGATCGCAAATCAGTTTATGACCAAAGATTTATCTTCTTTTGATAACAGTCTGTAGATTGATTTCCTAGTACTGGCTAGTGAACCTATGAACCTAGTAGGACTCTTATGTGGATTTTGTAGCTGCTAGCCCTTCTGTTACTACCTTTATGTGTCATAAGGAAATATGAAAGGACTGAGATATAGCATTTTGGGTTCCATTTAGACGATAGAGGACACAGCTGATCAAACATTTTAAAATGTTTAGCTTAAGACATCTACTGTTTATTTTTAAAAGTGTTTATTTTTAAAAGTGTCATCTTTTCTCTCTGTGAGATTATGGCACAGTGTGGATGGTGAATATGCCCTTTCCTTAGTGTGATCTCAGAGCTGATGCTGGTGTGTGTGTGTTTGTGCATGTTAGCTGTAAGATAGACAGATACAGATTTAGACTTAATTTGCCATCTATTGAGTATGACTGAATGAAGTTATGGTCAGGTGATCAGTGTCGCATGACTGCTTGAGTATCACAGCCTTTATATATATATATATATATATATATATATATATATATATATATATATATATATATATAGGTAACAGGGGATTTGATTCATAAGCTATTCTTGCCACAGTTTGCCATCTTGCATTACACCCTGCTTTCACTGTGGGTGTTGTTCTGAATGGTTCTGAATACACTGTGTAACATGCCCTAGAATACTTCTTTAATAAGCTATCATTACATCAGAAGTGAACGTCCTTTTCATTTTACTAGGGAAAATATAGACAGACAGATGAAACAGACAGATATTTCATTTCCAACATGCCATAATTAACATGCCAAATGTTTCAGCAACTTACAGAGTATGGTCAAATACAGCACAGTAGTAATGAAATGAAACTCCTATGGAGAGGGTAGCAATTTTTCTGACTTCTGTAGCTTATCATCATGAGATCTCAAGAGAGAAGGGAGGTACTGCCTTATATACATAGCTACTATAGTCATACCATTAGGAGTGTTCACTGTCACAGCCAGACATTTTGCATTATACCTGATTTCTATATCCTTCCCACCATACAGAACACAAGTCAGCATTTGATCAGAAATTAAAATCCTGTACATTTCACTATGTTTTTTTCAGCTGTAACATGCCATGGCTACAATGCCTTACTTTTTGGTTGCTAAAGTGGTGGGGTTATATTCAGAGGTATGTTAATGTGGTCATCCTGAGGTTAAAATAGCAGTCTTAGTTGTGTTTTGAATCTGAATACCCTGTTATTATCTGTGTGTTTTTCATTACAACAGCCATGTAACATTCATTGAGTCACACTGTATTTTATCGTTTGCTGAAGAAAATTTTAAGTTGCATCCAGTTAAGACCTGTTAATTTTAATAAAAACTAATATGGTTCATAAGGTCATAGGTTCATAGGTTCATAGGTAGGTACTAGGCTATCGGCCCTAGGGCCTATACCAGCCTAGCCATAACAATTCCCTGGCTATTGCTTCCCACAAATATTTACTTTCCTGGACCCCTATCTAGCAGGGCTACTGATGTGATCCCTGGAGTGAATTTCATATCTCACATCCAATCATCAAGGTTCCTCTTGAAGAGGGCTATTGAGGTGCTCTGCCTGACATGTATAGGCAGCCTATTCCGGAGTATGGGGAGTCTCTGCGTCAGGAACCTATCCCTTCAGCATGTTCTATTCATCATGATAACAAGGTTAAGATCCCTAGAGCGTGTGGCTCAGAGGGATTGGGATTTGTTTAAGTGTAGCCCGCCCAACAACTCTGGGTTTCACATGGCTTTGTATGTTAGGCAGAGATCATCTCTGAGTAGGCAATATGCGACAGAGTATAGCTGGAGTTTCTTTAGATGGCCAGCATAAGGCATCTGCTTTAGGCCTGTGATTCTTTTTGTGAGGTATTTCTGCGGCCTTTCTAGTTGTTGCAGATTTCTTGCAAGGTACATGCCAAACGAGGCATTGTATTCTATAATGGGTCTAATGAGGGATGAGTACAGAAGGATAATGACCTCCTATTTTCTGGATGAAAAGTCCTAAGTGATGAGGTGTGCCATGTAGAAGTATTTTCTAACTGTTGTGCTATGTGGTTATCAAAGGTGAAACCACTGTCCACCTGTGTCCCTAGGTCTCTTATCACACTTTCGGTGTTTAGTGTACTGCCACCTATGTGGTAGTTCACAGGTATGTAGTTTTTCCCAAAGGGGACAACTATACATTTTTTGGCATTTAGCTTGAGCCCATGGCTCTGGCACCAGGCATCTGTTTCGGTAAGGCCCTTCTGTAGTATATCCACATCATTTGGGGATTCAATAATGGCTCCCAAATTGCAGCCATCTACAAACTTTGTAAGCCAGAGTCCCTTAGTGTTGGCCTGTACTTCAGAAAAGTAGATACAAATAAGAGTGGTCCCAGGACAGAACCCTGCAGTACACACTTGTCACTTGTCTGGAGCT
Source organism: Protopterus annectens (assembly GCF_019279795.1). NCBI lineage: Eukaryota > Metazoa > Chordata > Ceratodontiformes > Protopteridae > Protopterus > Protopterus annectens. The sequence goes on along the minus strand of NC_056739.1, from coordinate 1,324,863,705 downwards.
GGATTTGGAGTCGGCTATATTTACAGTGTGTGTTCTGTCAGTAAGCCAGTTTGCAACCCATTGAGTGACATATGGATTAATGCCCAGCTTAGTAAGTTTATCTATGATTTTCAGAGTGGGGGATAGTGTCAAAAGCCTTGGCGAGGTCCAAGTAGACGGTGTGAACCACCTTACGCTCGTCCACAGCTCTAGAGACTGATTCGAAGAAGTCAATCAGGTTCAGGAGGCAAGATCGGCCCTTCACAAACCCAAACTGAGTGGGGTCCAGTGTTTGAAGGTTGACAATGTCTTTGTTTATGAGTTCCATGATAATATGTTCCATGGCCTTGCAGATAAGGCTCGTCAGACTGATGCGACGGTAGTTTCCGGGATCCAAAGTGGATCCCCCCCTTGTGGAGTGGGATGACTGTAGCTGTGTGCCCCTCTGTGGGCACGAAGCCTGAGGTGAGGCTATGATTAAACATGACACATAGGTGAGGTGCCATTTAATTTTGTAGTTCATGCAGTACCCAGCCCGGGATGTCATCTGGTCCCATGGATGCTGTATTCTTGGCTTTGGAGAGTGCATTTATTACCTGAGTGGCCATGATTACTGGAATTTGGCATTCTTTCCGTATTGAGATGGGCCCTTTAGGGGATGAGAGGGGGGGTGAATTTGACACTGAATCTATCTGTCAGGATATTGGCAATATCTTTGGGATCAGTATATCTAGTGCCATTCTGCTGCAGCTCAGAGCAGATCTGAATATTGCCATTTAGATTCTTGACATAGTTATAGAATGCCGTGTGGTTGTCTTTGGAATCTTTGGCAATTTTGTTTTTGTAACTAGCTTTGGAAGATTTTATGAGGGATCTCAGCTTTCTAATGAGGCTGGTGAGGGAGCTTTTTGAATCCTGAGTTCTTCCTCTTTTCTGCAACAGTTTCTTCCTTCTGTTGTACAGCTTGTTTATGGCAGGGGACCACCAGATTGGCTTCCTTTTTTTAGAGGACAGCATCTTGGTTCTATTTGGGATGGCTCGGTCCATGCACAAGTGAATGTGCTTGTACAGCACCTTAATGTAGGATTCAGCAGTTGAACTTCCAGTTCCCATCTGCATAGGTGTCATGAAGTTTGTTACTTCTGAATTGAGAAGCATGAAGTTGGCTTTGGAGAAGTTTTTTATGGAGGTTTCCTTAAAGGGGGGTGGGGTGGGATGTGGATATCAAGAGTGATTAGCTTATGGTCTGATCTGACCAACAAGGGGGTGACCACTGGTGGAGCATCGATCTCCCATGTTGGTAATGACCAGGTCTAGAATGCTGGTACCCCTTGTGGGACTATGAATTAGTTGCTCTAGGGATTTGGGAATTTATGAATTCCAAGAACCGTTGAGCAAAGGTGTTGGTACAGGAGTAGTTTTCCCAGTTAATGACAGGGTAGTTGAAATCACCCAGTATTAGAGTGTTTGGTTGTATCTTAATATTTTCCAGTATGTTTAGAAAGGTGTAGTGAGAATCTTGGGGCATGGTGGGGAATCTGTAGCAAGTTACAATTTGTATTGCAGTCTTACCTAGTGTTAGTTGCACCTGGAGAATTTCAGATGCATTGTGTTGGGCAACCAGCCTGGAGGAATGAATATCCTTGGTGAATATGGACACTCCTCCACCTTTAGTGTTTTGGTCCTGGTTTGGTGGCCAAAAACTGTGGTATGAGTTGTAGCCTGGTATTGCAGGGGTGCTCTCTGGAGCTTTGAACCAGGTCTCAGTTACTGCACAGATATCGATGTTCTCCATTTTCAGGAGAGCCTTGAGAGAGTGCATCTTGAGGTTTAGACTTCTAGCATTGAGTAGCATTACCTTCAGATTTTGCTTGCTTGTACCCATTACGGTGGTAGTTTTGTCCTTTGAACCTTGCCTAAAAAAGGCACTATAGGGGTGGCAAGAGCCTTAGCCAGTAGCCTGAATCCCAGGGGCGACAGGTGCAAACGATCTCTTGCAAAGCATCGTGGGTTGTCAATCATGTTGTCCCATGCAGACAAATACTGGATCCCCTTTGAATGACTCCAGAAGCTTGTGCCCTTTCTGAAAATCTTAAGCAAGAAATATGTTATACGGTTCATTGGTAAATATATCACTAACTGGTTTATTATAGATTATATGTCCACTTTATAGTCAAGAAATATTCAGAAATAGGGTTGAAAATACCCTAAAATGCAACACGGTTCATCTAAAACCTCATGGTTCTGGGGGGCCAAGTGGCCAACAGACACTCACCCCTGCATTACAGCAAAACATTCTGATCCCTAGAAAAATGTATCAGCTCCCCAGCAAATTTATTGGCAATTCTTTATTAATTCTTTTGGTTTCTATCAGCATCCCTTAATTTTCTGGCACACAGAACATTCTGTATCCCATCATATAATTCCCTGCAGATGCCAATGACCATTATTTTTCTTCCTTAAAGTATTAATGTAAATAAAATCAGGACTGTTTTCTCCGTAAAAAGGCAAAAGTGTAGCAAACATTTTATGCATGGTGTCACAGGATCTTGTAGCTCATCATGGATAATAAGATGAGTTATTGCTTGTGCTGTATTAGAAACCTATTGCTGAAAGTTGTAGTGATTAGTTCCTGTAGTCTATTTCTGTTTCAGTACATACTCCTCAAAAGCTAATTACATTTACATTATTGCAGCAGGGTAGAAATAATGCAGCCTGTGTAATGGCCTGGAGTTCGCATGTACCCAAAGTTCTCCATTAAAGTACTCAAGGACAGGAATTCAACATCAGCAAGTCTTGGCTTGACAGCAGTGATATCATTCCATTTCTTAAGGACATATTTCTCTGAAAAAGCAGCTTTCCAGGCAGAGATGTTTGCTTCTCTGCAGTCTATTCATAAGAAAGCTGAAAACACGGTTGTAAATTAAAAACTGCCACTTCTCAGAGTGCCCTACATGTTTGCTTAGTAATCAGAGTTGTTACACCATTTCCAAGAATTTTGCAGAGCACGGGTGAGCAAGGGATAGTCTTTGTTTTCATGCAAACCATTCTTCAGCAAAACAATTGTTTCTGAAGAGTCTGAAGCACTCATGATAACCCCACTGCAAAAACAGTATATTTAGAAATGACTACATATTGAAAGGTGAGGCATTGCCCTCCAGCATGAAGTTTCACACCTGAATGCAAGCTTAGACTTGGCGTATGTCTTCTTGGTATCCGTTTTCATATAAAACAAACACACTACTGTTCAGGTTGAGTAATTAATGAACTACAGTGGACATTTTGCTTTTTGTAGTAAGGTATAAGTCTCAAGGAGCAAGTCTGAATGAATGGTGATGGGGTTTAACACTGTGGAGTATGAGTTTTTTTTTAACTAATGTGAATCTACAAACCACTTCACTAAGCCATTAACCAAATCATCTCTACAAACTGGCCCATGTGCACAGTGGGCCTTAGCCAGTTATGAAACCATAATTAAATGCATCAGTAGCCAAGAGTGAGCTTACACCTGTCAGAAGAGAATTTCAGATAATTGCCTTGCTTCCCCTAAGTACTTATTATTTCATTTAAAAAATGTCAATCTGTTTTTGAACCTAGAAAGTGACATTTGGTACTTGTCCACATATTTCAAGAGATATAAGTATTCAGCAGTATGTTTCCATAGAAACATTAACTTTAGATTACTGCTATCTGATTTCTAATAAATGGCATGCACCAGATTTCCTGTTGTGATTTATTTATTGACATTTGATTACCAGAAAGTCCATCTAGGTAAGTACCCATTTTCAGCAGAGGCCCAGGTAGAACACCTCCAAAGTATTACAAAAACATTTTAAGAACAATAATGTTACAGTCCTCAAAAACAATATAAAAACATCTACAATTTAAAATAATTACACCAAATTAGTTATAATGTGAAAACACTAGTTAAGAATGGATACAATTTATATGACAATGAGTTAATATTTAGAGATATTTTAGTCAGTTTATAGAGACATTAAAGGTAAGTTAGTATAATACAAACATAAATTGCAATATGAAAAGTGAGAGAAAAACAAGGTTATGGAATACTTAGAAAGAGAATCAAAGCTGAGAAACGAACTGAAATAACGAAATGAGTGAAGAAGGGAGAGTAAGGCGGTGTAATGTATGAATATGTACTTAATCACATTTTGGGATATAGTTTATCTTAGGGCTGAGCAAGAAAGGAGACAGATTTTGGCTAAGAAGTCTTTCAGAATGGACTTAAAGGACTGGAATGAGGGTATTGACCTGATGGATACATGTAAGGATGTCCAGGCCTTAGCAACTCAGTATGAATACAGACCATGCCCAGCAGATTTGATTGGTTTACAGACACAGAGGAGTTTTTGGTAAATGGATTGAAATGACTAGTTGGAAACACAGTTGTGTAAAATGGTATTTAGTGTTGGAAAAGCAGGTGGCTGATGGATACTTTTATGGGTCTATATCACATCATCGAAGTTATATAAGTTCGAACGATGTGATATCGAAGACAAAAGCCCGAAACCACACAATAACGAACACGCAGAACAGTGATTTTTTTCCCAGGAAAAAATCGCTGTTCCCTAAAAAAAAAAAAAAAAACATAAACCTTAAACTAAAACTAAAGTGGGGGGCTTTGCCCCCCCCCACTCCCCAATGTGGGGGGATGTGCCCCCAACACCCCCCTACTTAAATATATGAACTCTGAGATTGCAGCACAGTGGAGGAAATAGCAAAGCCCCAAAAATGGCCCACCAATTTTTTTTCCCTGGGAAAAAAATCTATATGCCTTGGCTTCACTATTTTTGCATTTCAGACGTTTGGGTTCGATATTGCATCGTTCGAACTTATACAAGTTCGACGATGTGATATAGACCCTAATTTTATAGGTGATAAGATACTGTGTATATGTTAGTTGATGGGGTGGTTCTAACCAATTCAGGCTTTTTTAGTGCTATACAGTGCTGAAACAAGTATTTGGAGCAAATGTATCCCCTTTATTATAGCATTGTTCACGTTTTGATTTTTGTGATGCCTGGAGGATAGTAAGGATGGAAGCATCATAAAGTAGTAAGGGGAGGAGTTAAGTGGTGGCAAGTATAGTTTTAGTTGTGTTGGTGAGAAAGTTTTTGGCTCTGTAAAGTATCCCTAGTTTTTGGTAATTTTTTATGCCATTTTGTATATGCAGGTCAAATTTAAGACTGTCATCCACTATCATCCGTAATAATTTGCTAAGAGAAGTGACTTAAATGGTTGTATTATTAAGAGAGAGGATTTTAAATTTAGTTTTTTCATAAGAGAGGGATTTATGGACAAAAAGAAATAATCTGTTTGAGCAGGAGTTGTGAGTTACAAAGCCACATTTCAGCAGTGGCTAAAGCTTTCTGAGTAATAGTTGGAAGTGTACCACATTGTCAGATGTGCATATGAGTTTGTAGTCATCTGCATTTTGTATTAGGGAGACCTGTTCTACGGATGTGTGGCATGAGTTAGTGAAAATGTTAAAGAGGAGGGGAGCAAAGATTGAGCCTTGTGGTACACCTGTGGTGACTGAGTGGTATGTAGAAAGGGTGGAGTGTTATTTTACTGACTGATACCTATTGGACAGGTAGTTTTTCATCCACAGAAGGGTTGGCAGAGATACACTTAGAACACTTGAAATAGAAGTTTGCTGTAACAAACTGTGTTGAAGCCTTTAGACAAGTCTAGAAATAAGGAGGAAGCAAGTTTGCCATTATCTCTTGCTTTATTGACATTATCAATAAGTGTTAGAAGTGCAGTGTTTGTATTATGGGAGGGACAGAAGCCATGTTGTGTGAGTGACAGGAGTTCTTCCTGCAGGAGATAGTTTAGAAATTGTTTGTGAATACATTTTTCAAGTATTTTGGAGTGGAGGGTTACAGTTGCTATAGGTCTAAAGTTAGTAATGTCTGTTGAATTTCCTCCTTTGTATACAAGAAATGGAGATTCCTGGACTGACCTACTTATAAGGACTGAAACAGGATAGACAAACTATCAGTTGTTACTTTAAGGTACTTGCTTGGAAGGTCATCCACTGAAGTACAGCATGGTTTGAGTTCATTTAGGAGTAGTTTTATGCAGGATGTGGGCACAGGTTTGAAGGTTAAAGTAGATGTGGTGATATGTGGCTGTTGGGCAGAGATGGGATGGGATTGGATGTCAGGGAATCCTTTGTTAGGGTTACTGTGCTATCTATGAAATAAGAAATTAATTCTATTGCAGTTTTGAGTGGTGAGTTATTGGAAGAGGGTTTAGGACTGAATGTTTGGCCAGGATTTTAGCTTTCTTTAATGGCTGACCATAATTTTTGAGGGCTGTGTTGACTATTGTTCTGAAAGTTTTTTATGGTATAGTTTTTTTCTCTTCATTTATTTGATTTTTAGTATGGTTGTGGGGCATTCTGAGGGTTTCGAGACATGTTGGTGTTTTATATTTTTGCCATTCTTTCCATGCTTTTTCTCTATCCTGCATTGGCATTCTACTCTTTGTAGATAGGCAAATTGCATTATTTATCAAATTCATTTACAGCATCATCTAAGGGGAGGATTTTTGGGATAGTCCAATTAATAGATAGGGTAATAATGAATATTTTTGGGTTAAACTTGGACAGGTTGTGTGTTGTTTTATAAACATGCTGTTTAAGTGGATGTGTGAGCTATCTGGCTGTATAGATTGGGAGATAGTCACTGACAGAGTCTAACATTAAACATGAGGTGGCGAATTTGCTAGGGTATGATACTAGCATCTAGTATAATAAGGAATTTTATATCTTGCTATAATGTGTAGAGCTATTAATTAGTCATGTGAAACTGTATAAGTTCATGTTAGATGAAGGAGAGTTAGAGGCTCTGTCCAAACAATTGATATTGACATCACCTAGTAGTATTTATTTCTTGCAGAATTGTTACAAATATCCAATGCAGGATATCTTCCAGTGTAGCAGTATCATCACCAGGTGGAATTTAGAGGATAGTAATACATATTTGTTTACATTTGTTTCTTTTCAGGAAATTAATAAAACATTCTACTGAACTGAATTTTGGTATTGCTTTGTTGTTGAGAGAAATGTGGTAGTTGTTGAGAAATATTAAAGTAATGCCATAATTTTTCCTCTCTATATGGTTATTACAGATGGTATTATACCTGGGGTATAATTTCAGAATGCTTTACGCTAGGTTGAAGCCAAGTTTCAGTTATAGCGAGAATATCAGGCTTGTCTTGGGTGATCCAGTCATGTAGGTCAGTAGTTTTATTTCTTGTGCTTCTAATATTTATGCCAGCAAAATTTTAATTACTGGGGTCAGGAGTTGAGAGTTATAAGGTTACAGTATTGTGTGGAAGTGAATTTCCTTGATGTTGGCTGTGATCAGTAGGGCCAGAATTAGGATGAATGTCTCCTCCTAGGAGGATTTTAGTATGTTGAGGAATCATTGATTCTTGTTTTTGGAGAGTACTTTTCCACTTAACTCAATTTCAACTCAAATCAAAATAAAATTATCAGTCTATATTTGGGGTAAAGGTGGGGTGTCATTAAATAGGTTTGGTGCGATGTGTGGAGAGTTTAGGGAGGAAGTACGGATAGGTGGTTGGGACATATTTGGAGAGCTGTTGAAAGCTATTACTGAGTAATGGTAGGTTGACAGGTGGTTCAGTAGGAGGACAAGAATAGAGCATAAGCTGAGGAGCAACATTATTATTGATGCCAGGTAATGGGAAGTAGGAATCCGGAAGGAAACAAGAAGTTCCAGGGTTGTATGATATTTAGTGTAGGTGGAGTCTGAAAGCAGGTAAAAAGAGAGTATTTTCTATGAAGAAAGAAAACTAGGTTGTCCTGGTAACTTCTGTTAGGTTTCTAATATGCAAGAAATAGAGGGGTTTGAAAGGATAGAGTATCAGAATGTGGTTACGATACAAGATAGTGAAGGTAATTTGGGGAAAGTAGAAGGTGAAATGTAGAATAATAGATAGACTCCTCCCCCAAAATACCCAAGTATGTATGGATATAGTGCAAAGCAGTATGGGAGGGATAAAGGTTGTTGGGAATGATGCTAAATGTTAGATGGGAGTTGGGAAACAGGAAAATACAAACAGGAGTGTTTGTATGATAGTAGTAAGTTTGTTTGGTAAATGTTAGGGGATGGGTGTCACAAGTGAAATGTATATGTGGGAAGTCTAATGGCAGAGTAAAGGGGGTGGATTTGAAAAGAGAGTAGTGTAGGGGATGGGGACAAAGTGAAGCTGAACATAGTAAGGCTGAGTGTAGTGGGCATCTGAACCTCAGGTCAATTATTACAGACATCAATCAGTTTATAGCTAGCATACAGCAATTAACATGTTGGCACAAAGTAGAATAGGTTTCTTTCATATACTGAATACAGACATCATGAAGTTGAGGAGACTAAGTAACTGGCATGTACAGTGCAATCTATGGGTCAAGAGAAAGGGCAGTGGTTAAATTAGTAAGTGGTCCTAAAACTGTGAGGAATACTGTTTTGTGGGGAATATCACAGCCACTTTCCAGCACAGGGCAGGCATGTTTTTGACTAGTTAAAGTTAATACACAGCAAGGCTCTTCATGTTAAACTTGCTTACACTGCATAATGACAAAGTTGCCAGTGAAAACATTTGGGAGTTGGGCCTTGTGGCAGAGCTCCTGTAGTATCAGGGTCAGGACTGCATGAAGTGGCCACAGGCTATTTCACAGTGTCAAAGTTCTCAGTGAAAACTTTCAGGAGTTGAGACTTGGGGAGGAGTTTAACAGTGTCCACTGCCACTCTATTTCAGAGTTGTACTTTGTGGCAGATTTAACAACAATCACTGTCACTCTATTTCAGCAGCTTTTTTTTAAGAAAGAAAACATTTACCTTCACAACACTTTAATTCCCTGTGTATGCACATTGAACTTAAGATTTAATCAGCTATTACAAAGAAAATGAAATACATTTCCACTCATGAATCAAGCTAAAGTCAGAGAGGAGTTTGAATAAATAGCCATGGAGTTTATTGTAATACAACTGTTGTCACAGAAAATACTCCATGATAAAATATACAAAGCTCAGTTTTTTACAGACACTGGGTACATGCACACATATACATGCATGCTTGTGCACATACACTGATATACCTTAACAATCCCTTCAAACATTAGATCAGTGTAAGTTACTAGTTAATTTCATATCACAATTATGTGCCAAGTGGTTATTAAAGCCTTCTATCTAGCCAGGAGTCTGTATTTAATCAAGATCAGAGACTAAGTTTGACAGAAAGCTATACAGATATTTTATTATTGTTCTCATAGAGAAATACATTCATGCAGGTAGTTCATAAGCATAAATTAAAAATGTTTACTACAATATTTGTTTTCCCTAGTTGATATGTAAGTTATGCATTATTTAGCTTTGTTAAATAATCTAAATTTAGACATAAATAATAAATCTTTAAAAACCACAGTACTTGTTTTCCTCCTTTACTATGTATGGCATGCATTCTTTACCTTAATTTTGTCAAATAATCTAAATTTGTCTTCCTGGCTTAAACCTCATAAAGAACCATTTTCTTGTCTAGAATGTATTATTTCAGAAGCATTTTAAATGTGATCTGCCATACCAAACAGAAACAACACCTTTCTGTAATGGTGTAGATCCAGATTTATTAGCAGATCAAGTCCCAAAGGGTGGCCTGAGAGGGAATTTGGTCATTCACCAGAGGTCCTCCATCAGGGTGCACACTTTGTTGAGTTTTCATTTTTTTCATTGCTTGACCTACCCGAGTAAAGACAGGCTGACAGGCGTGAGTCTATGGCTATCTATGCTCTCTCCCCTTCTCTCTTAGGAGAGCAAGCATAGGTATTTGCATTGCCTAGCATCTTCCCACCAGACACCTGGAGGGCATGCAGCAAATGGGCAACATATAGGAAGACGAACAAACACCACAATGAGGTACACATATAGAAACATATCACTTCCCATATTAATGTTGTTATTGTATACTGGGCAATGAGTTCCATTACAGAGAAAGTCATACAAGTGTTTTAATTTCTTGATCTGATTTTAAATTCATTTAAACAGTCTTTAGCACTTTATCTAAGATCTTTAAACCTATATTAGTAATTCTAGTACATAGTTGCATTGTATTTTTGCTGCTTATTGCTGTTATTAAACACAACTTTTATTGTTATGTACTGAGTGCATGTCAGGCTAGTTCAAGACTTATCTTTGCATTAAAGGAGTTCCAGCCAGTCATCTCAGAGATGATAGTCTAATTGCCCCATTTCACACACCTGATCTTGTTGTAGATGTGCTCTTAAACCCAATGTATCTGTTGTTGCCTGCCCCTTATGATAAATTGACAACATAATTCCTTCCCTCCCCTTCCCTGTTATTGGTTGTTGATTATAAGCACATAAGTATCATTTTTGCAAAGCCCCCCTGCTTAAACTACTTACCAGGCTACAGGATCATTGCTTAATGTTGGGTGCACTGATACTGCTTGTACTGATTTTAGTACCACATTAGTGAGTTTTTTTTACTGTAATTAGTTTACTTGTTCTTGTTGGTGGCAGAAGGTTTCCAGGTTAGTTGTTTTGCATTGAAATTTAAACACTTAGTAGCCAGTCCACCCAAACATTATTCTAAAACCAAACTCCTGAGTCATTCCTATCAGTAACATGGACCAGCTCTTCCTCGCAACTTCTCTAGCAAGCCTGATTGAGATGGGTATCTTGAAACAGTGTAAGAACTGTCATGCTGTCTGATGATTGGTGTGACAAAGGGAAAATACTGTCAGCCCAGCTAACTGGAATTTTGTAAATAATTATGTCATTTGTGAAATTAATATGCTTTATAAAGAAATGTTACAAAAGAAAATACTGCCAACCCAGCTATCTGGAATTTTGTAAATAATTCTATATCATTTGTGAACATTGATATGATTCATACAGAACTGTGTGTAAAAGTGTAAAGTACTGAGCTAAAATGTAACCACAGCATGCCCTGCTGGCTTAGAATAGAAATGTATACAAACTATTGTAATTGTGTAAATGCATATGTTTTAACAATAGAAACTAGAACATAGAGGGTTAACTTGCAAAGCTTCAAGAAAATAAGTTGAAATTAAATTGTTTTACAATTGTGCTATAAAAGTTATCTTTCCTTTTCATTCAACAGCAGATACAATGTCTAGAACTAGAAGTTTTTTGTATTGTCTTGAAAGAGAAGTAATTACTAGGTTTAAGACGTAGAATTGTTTTATTGTTTTACAACTTTTAGGATCTGCAAACATCTGAGAGATATGTATTTCTCACAGGGGTATGCTAAAATTCTGTGGGTTTAGCTTGGGAACTGAAGTCAGGTGACAAAAAGTGATGTCATCCAAGCTAACCCAGCAGTAATATATGATATTAATTTAAGAACTCTCTCAAAGAGAGAGAGAGAATGCATTTTGTATTTTGTCTTCGACCTAGAAACATCCACTCATCACCACCTACTGCACTTGCCTTGCTGTATGTAAGTTTTTAGGGCATAGTAACTCTTTTAGATTCAGATAGGAATCTAGTAAAGTGTAGCTTAGATGTTCTCTTTATTTATTTGAGACTGTCCTGCAATGTTGTTTTAAATATCTCCTGTGATTTTGAACTCTAATGTAACTGATTACTTACTGAGTATTGTATTGTTCTTTTATTATTTATTATTAAAATATATTTAAACATTTCAATTGTGGCTGGTTTGTTTAGAGATACTTAAGCTCTTAGAGTAATTGCATATCTATTTTGTGACACTGTACAGGCCACTCCTAAATAGCCTTGCTCTTGGTCAGACTACCATTTGGATTAATAGTAACATTACACAGTAGGAGTGGAGACCCTTTGTTAAGGGCCTTAAAATAGCTGATAAGTAATGGCTGGTAGCAGTGGAAACTGCTTTACTGTCTGGGCAGAAGTGGGTATAGATAGTAAACCTGTGCCAGCCTTTCCCAGGTGTGTGTGTGTGTGTGTGTGTGTGTGTGTGTGTGTGTGTGTGTGTGTGCATAAATCAAACCTCAAAGTGCATGTGTGTGTCAGCTACCTGGTCAGGGACACGAAGCACTGGCTGGACAGAGAGGGTGCTGGAGGTCTTGGTTTGGCCACTTAGCTGAGATCTCAACTCTATAGCTGTGCCAATGGGGCGTCTTAATGGGGATCTCGAGAAAGAGGGAGAAACCAGCCCCAGACTGACTGTGGTCCCTGTGTGCTCTTAAGGGAAGTTGCAATTTATGGTGTGTGTACTTGTCATCCTCCCAGTGTGTACGCCCCCTACTGTTGCCAGTGGTGAGGATTGAGGCTCCTTGATTACTGGCCAGTGCAGGGGTGTCACAATCATCTAGGACTCAAACAGCATAACACAGTGGGTGAGAGATGTACATACATGGCATACTATCCTTGGAGGCACAAATCTCACAGACAGTAAACTCAGACACCAGAATCGTCAGCAGTACGCCACACATTACACCTCTCCAGGGCCATCACAATACAGTAATGCACCATATGCTGAAGTTCTAAAGATAAACTTGTCTAAACCTCAAAGCCCAACAAAACACATCACAGGCACAAAGCACACTCAGTGTATTAAGCCTACTTCCTCACTTAGCACAAGAAGTCTCAAAGTCATAGATACTGAACCTATAAGGCAGATATTAACCGAACCATGCATTCTTGTTGTAGGAAACTGTATTGTAAGGCATACAGATGTGCATATTACCAGACTGAGCAAGGAAAGAGTGATAGTTAGTTGCTTGCTTGTGTCATATCACTCATACACTCAAGTCCATGAAAAACAAGTACTAGTATGACTCTATCATAGTTAATGCTAGTATCAGTTACTTGAGGTGTATCTCCCTGGACTATATGAAGAGAGGTATTACAGAGCTCTCAGTTTACATGTCCAAGGCACACATGAGCCTATCAATGAGCAGCATTCTATCTTCTCCAAGGACGATGCTACAATATGAGCAAAAATAATTAACTTTAGTAATTGGCTTTATTTTTGGTAATATTTAAAGGGGGTTGAATGTTTTTTCAGCCTAAGAGGATATGATTGACAGATCATGCTACTTTGTCAGGGATGGTCAGCCATCTGTCTCTTCTTGGGTTTATTATTAGCAAAGACAGTGTTCACCCTACAGTGCCTTTTTCTAGGCAAGGTCAATCTGATCCCTACAACATAGTGAAACAAGCAAAGGAAGATATGAAGGAGATACTGATCAATTCTAGAAGCCTAAACAAGAAATTCCACTCCTCACAAGCCTTTCTCACACTAGAGGACATTGATATCTGTGTAGGGACTGAGACCATGGCTTAACACAGCAGAGACCACTCTGCCTGTTCAGGACTATAACACTTCCCAGATATTTAGACCAGCTACTGCTTAGGAAGGGAAAGTAGGAGGAGATGTCTCAGTCTACATCCAGAAGAGCCTCAGATCAAGGTTGGTAAAGCAGCATGATGCACTACAGCTACAACATGTCAATACAACCATCAGAAAGGTTCTGTACCACATATTAACTAGTTATCAAATTCCCCCTATGACAAAAGAAAGACGCAATGTCTGTCTACAAAAACTAGAATCACTCAGTATTATACCCAATACCATCTTCCTATGTGATCCAAATTATCTAAATATAGACTGGAAAATTACACCACAAATAGTGCACAAGCAAAGAGATTCCTGGACTTTTTCAATACAAATGCTCTGGAACAATTAGTCGCTGAAATAAACAAACACCTCAGGAGCTTAATAAAATCCAACAAAGCCAAGTCTCAGGCTGAAATAACTAGTCACGCTAAAGACAATCACTAGGCATTTTTTAGTTATGCTTGTAATCGCAAAAGCACAACATAGCAATATGCTGAGCTTATTGTGATAGATATTACCTACACTGAGGATGAAGATATAGAGAACCTACTGGCCAATACATTTAGCTCTAACTTTACTCCTCTCTCTCCCTTCTGTCTGTTTCTCAAAATAGACCTGAAATTGGCTCAACTCCAGCTACCACATAAGACCAAGACCTAAAAGTGATGTCAAAAGCTAAAAATACTACATTGATTGTTCCTGACAATATCCCTGGATGCATCTTAAGCAGCATGAAGCAAGTTTTAACCACACCCCTAACAACACTGCTCAATCTCAGCCTCTATACAAGTGAATGGAAAACAGCTGCTGTCATTCCCCTGCATAAGAGATGGCACAGGCAATTACAAACCCTTAAGTTTGACCAGCTTCAAATGCAAAGCCATGAAAAGACCTATCATGGAATTAAACAATCAGGATATAGGAAACCTCCAAACACTGGACCTCTCTCAGATTTATCAAGGACAGATCATGTAGGAAGGTTTGTCCCAAATAAATAACTGGTGCCAAAATCATGGACTGAAACCAAATGCCAAAAATGCATTACTGTATCCTTTGGGAAGTCATTTATCCCAGGGAACTACCACATTGACAATATGTCCCTAAGAGTTGACCCAGTTGTTGTGGGAACTTATGTGGAAATTAACCCAACTTTTAACCATATGTCTATTGTAAGAAAGTCAGTCTATATTGCACAGCTTCTAAACAAATGGATTGTGTCTAGATCTAGGGTTGTCATTGTCCCCTTTACTCAGCCCTCATTAGGCCAGTCATTGAATATAATACCTCCTTTGGTGTGTATCTGTCCATACACATGCAACAACTGGAATGCCCACAGAGATACCTTACTAAGGAATACAAGACCTAAACAAGATGTCCTATGTGGACCAACTTAAGGCCCTGTCACTATAGTCAGTATCCTGCAGACTGCTAAGAGGTGATCTGTGTTTCGCATACAAGGCATCCTCTGACCTATTACTGATGAATTTACTGCACAACAGCAAGTCAAATGACATTAGAAATACTTAGTCTAGGGATCTAAACCTCTTCTGCAAGAGCACAGAATGGTTTGCAGGGACAGGTATATCTGTCAGAGGATACCACCGCTATGAAGCAGACTCCCAATCCACATAAAACAAAGTTTATTGCTGTCCAGATTCAAGTATAACTTACATGTGTGAATGAGAACATTTACCAGAAAACTGGCCCTTGTACTACTAATGGACAGAGATGCTCCTAAATGCATTATCACAGGCATGGGTCTCTTCCAGGTATCTATGGTATGATTCCAGGTATTCTTATTAGTGGTAATATATAACTGTTGACCATGGGATGGGTAAGGCCAACTTACAGTGAATGGGATAGGTTATTTTGAGCACAAAAAATGTTAACTGGCTAGGCTTAAAATGGCCCTCAAGGTCAGCTGCCTAGTACTTACCTAGGAACCGATGAACTGTCCTTTTTAAACTATTTACTAATTGCACTCCTCACTAGGAATAATTATTATTCTTACACTCTCTGCATTGCAGTTCTACTTATAATGAATATATTGTTCTACAATGTGGAAAGAAAATTGTTTTGGGCTGCATGTATGAGTGATGGAGTGAAGCTGCATTTGATGATGTTTCTACAGAGCAAAAATTCAGAGACTGATTATTACTCAGGTGCACTTCCAGCAGTTAGCATATTACAAGGTGCATCCAACCCAGATTGTCCACAGTTCCACAGTTCTGACTGACCCAAGATGGAAGGGTAATGACTGGGCATAAGCCATTTAACTGAAGACTTGCTGGTTTTCCCCGTAAGTTGGACTCATAATAGCATGTATTTAAGTCACTCATAACAATGGCTTGGTGTCTTCTCTTAAGGAAAGCCAGTACAGACATGGCCAGACAATCAGTGGTTTCTAAGCGGCTGAAAGGTGAACTGAATGAACAATGAGGAAACAAGATGTAAAGAAATACTTGAGAATAAATACAGAATGAAGATGTAAGAAGTAGAGAGTGTATAAAATGAAAACAAGATGGAAGGGAAAGGGGACAGTATTCTAGGGGAAGCCGAGTAAGGAACTCATGAGTGTGAGAAGGTTTGTTACTGGTTATAAAAAGGCAGGGGATCTCTGAGTCAGTATTTGTTTCCCACACAAAATAACATCAGTAGTGACTGCAAAATCACAGTGACTAAATCAGCAAATTAATTTGGTACTGAGGAAGAAGCTCTATGCTTTTAAATCAGTATGCTGCTTTAATCTGTTGCTAATTTCTTCATCTTGATGATATAATTCAAATACATTTTTTCCTGCACCCTACTTGATGTATGCGTTTGTGGACTGCAACAGATGCAGTACGCCTATGGAAGTCCCAAACTGGCACTACAATAGATTCTGACTTCCACAGTGTATTGTTAGAGCTGTTTGATCACAAAGGCTGTGAGCTGATGAAGTTCACCTTAAAGGACAATGAACGCAAGCTGCAAAAATTGGACTTGGAGGTTAAAATTTTAAATGAAAATATTGCAAAAGAGTTATTTTCTATCTATGAATTTTATTAAAGTTTTTACTGTTGGAATCTGTCTTGCCACAGCTTCAATCCCTCTCTTAGTTTGAAATATGGTTTTCTGCCAGCATTTATAAGCAAACAAAATATTTATCTTTACTCCACTAATGCCCGCATATGTAGCTAGCAAGATACACTTTTTTTTTATGCACACAGGCTTTCTGTTCACTGTTATCCTAATAAATTATGGGATGGCAATGAACAAAAAGCTGCAACACATAAAACAGGGTCACTGCAGCTATGGGAATTTATTCATTCTTTTAAGTAAGGAGGCATTTCTTTACATAAAAGAATACTTGAAAACACCCAGTCTGAATAACTCTTTTAGCCCATGCTGCACAGGTGCAAATGACAGACAGTGCAAGTCCATAAAGGTAAATATTTATGATAACTGTTGTTTAATATTTTCTTTTCTTAAAAAAAAAGAAAGAAAGATTTCGTTTTAACAGGTAACTGTTTAAATTTTATATTCAGAATGTAAGTAATTAAAATGGAGCTGGCTTACAGGCTGAACATAAGGAAACTTAAAACAGTTATTTTCTTGGCTGGAACTCCCTGGAGTTGTGGGCCCTGTATGAACACCTGAATCTCCCTTATTATAATCCCACCACTCTGAGATAAGTAAATTTGAGTGAGATTCTAGGTAACCTCCAAGATTTGTAGCTGCCAAGCATTTAAAGAGAAGTGGCCACAGCAATAATAAACCCAATAACACAGAAATAGCTCTTGGGGAGCTTGACAAGGGCAAGTGAGGAGTAAATCACCATGGAGTAATGATATTCCAATGGAGTTTTGAAATGTTCATAAAGAGAAATAAATGCCTTATATGCCTTCACTATTTAATATAGTTTTGACAAGTAGGAATACTCCCTTGAAAGTTGCATTAGTAATAGTTTTATCAAAGGAGGAGTAGGATCCAAGTCTGGCTTCCTTTTATACGCTTATGTTAGTATTAAACCAGGATTATAAGATGTTTGTGTGTCTGCCATAAAAACTGGCAAGATGGATATTATGTACTATATATACACCACGTTTAGTTGAAAGTGGTTACTGCATTTGTTGACGGAAGACAGTCATTCAATAAAATAATCAACACTTGGAGTTGATGTAAATACAGAGATAAAACAAGCAAAGTTAGTGATTGTTCAATACTGGTGCAGAAAACAGCCTTTTTGCAGCATTCATTAGTTTCATTTAATGCAAGTGCTTCTGGAGTTTGAATTTAAAATGAGTTTGTGGAATTAATAGTGGCTATTTTGGCAGCCTCTATAACAAAACTGAAAATGCTTGTGGGGATGTCTTTGCCTTTTAATTTGTCAATGTATGATTAGCAGCTTGAAAGTAGATTTCTCTATTACCCATATATGCCTCCAAATCTAGGAGGTTCAAGCTTTTGCCCAGAGGTGTTTGTATAAATATTTCTGTACTCTACAAAACCTGACAAAGATGCACCAAATACTAATTTCTGCTGGTAGAGATGTGAGCAAAGAATACATGGCTCATGAGAAGATATCTTATAATCAAGCTCTGGTTTAAACACTTTTGAGGAATAGGTGCAACATTAATTGCCTCCAGTACTGTAAAAGGATGAAATACTTATTAAAATGTTGATGTTATTAGGATATGATACAAATATAAAATCTGACAAATTAGAAGAGGCAAAGTTGCATCAGTAAATGTTTGTAGCAAGGGAAGTCATTACAAGGAAACAGAAGTCAATAAATATCATTGAATATTGCCCAACTCCCCAACAATCACTAGGGAACAGGTCCTAAATGCTCTCTCCAAGGCCAGATACACCACATCAATGGGCTCAGTAATATCCTAGGATGCCTCCTGAATAGCATAAAAAAATGACCCATTAGAACCCACTAGAGGTAGAATTTAATCACACCCTCCAGACAAGCTTCGTGCCACACAAATGGAGAACTGCAACAGTCATCTCTCTACATAAGGGCAAGCCTTCTATAGAACAAAACACTAACGAACTATTAGTCTGACTAGTCTCATGTGAAAAACCATGGAAAAATATCATGGAAATGATTAATAATAATATTGGAAACCTCCAGATAGTGGATCCAATACAGTTTGGTTTTAGCAAGGGAAGACCATGCCTACTCAGTCTAGCGGCCTTCTTCAAGATGGTAACCAAGGCAATGGACGAGGGCAAAATGGTGCATACTGCCTACCCTGACCTGACCAAGGCATTGTACCACTAAGTCATTGTAGACAAACTCATAAAATTAGGCATAAACCCCTATGTTACATGCTGGATTGCCATCAGGCTCTAAGGTATGACCTAGGAAGTTATGATAGGTGAGTCCCCTCCACAAACAGATTGGTCACTAGTGGAGTCTTTCAGGGCTCAGTGCTGGGTCATCTCCTTTTTGGCATCTACTTCTCAAAGTCAAGTCCAGTGTTATGAGCCTCTGGCTGACCAAGATTACAGATGATTGCAAACTGGGAGCAGTCATAGAATCCCCTCAAGACACTAATATCCTCCAGGAACGGCAAATAAGGACAAATAACTGGTACCATGGACACTGTTTAAAATTCAATGCCAAGAAATGCATAATAGTGTCCTTTGGGAAGTAACAATCCCAAGAAACCACTTCACTGATAATACATTCCCTAAGAGTAGACTCAGTAGTTAAGGATTTGGGAAAATATGTAGGCAGTAACCTTGGCTTTGACCAACATGTGTCTAAGGTAATAAGGAAGTCATTCTTTGTTACTCAACTCATAAGCAAGGGTATGGCATTTAGGTCCCAGGAAGTAATTGTTCCAGTGTATTCAGCCCTAATCAGACCCATTATTGAGTGCAATGCCTCTTTCAGTATGTACTTTATAAAGCACATGCAACATATGGAATGTGCAGAGAGGTTCCTCACAAAAAGAATGCAGGGCATTAACAACATGTTATGTGTGGATCCCCTCAAAGCACTCTTCCTATACTCTGTCTCCTACAGGCTGTTGAGGGGGATCTAGATTTGGCATACAAGTCATACCAGATCCCACTCTGATGGACTTCTTGCATACCCATAAGAGCTACCCAATCCAGAGACTTTAACTTTGCTTGCAATATAAATACGACATGTTGGAGAGACAAGTATGTGTGTCAAAGAATACCCCTTTTTTGGAGCAGGTTTCCAATCCATGTGAAGCAGAGTTCTTCCCTGACCCTATTCAAGTATAACCTGGACTAGTGGATGGGAAATCAGAAATTCACCCCTGCTCTGTCACCCATGTCTTTAAAGGATAGAGTCAAACTGTTAATGTTTGACCACACTTACCCTAGCTTACACATGCCATTAAAATTGTCTTAAGGCATCAAACTTGTTTGATACATTTGTGGTTGGTATAATGGTTAAGGTATTTACCTTACAGCACAAGGTACAAGCTTTGATCCTCACCTTTGAAAGGGAAACTGGCTAGGCATAACATGGCCCACAAGTGCAGTTAGCCTAGTACTTGGCTATGAACTTATAAAAAGGTACTTGTAGTCATTAGCTTAGACTACACCTATGAATGATTCAAATAGCAACTGATGTTATTGACATAATGGATGAGCAAGGAAGTATTGCATTGAAAAAAAATCTCATGGAAGGAATATGCAGCAATGTGGTTGGCATGGCAAATATATAAGGATGCATTTGATGTGTTTAGATGACAAGAATTTACTAAATGGAAAAATTAATATTCGGTTATGATAGGATTGGACTGGTATGTAACCTTGATTGCTTTGCTATTTGAAAATAAGGTAAAAGTTTCCTCCAGCAAAGTTTATGGTAATTATTGCACTTTTATAGTATAAAAATGTTAAATTCATGACCCAGATACATTATTTTGGTTCTGATTTGTTTAACAAAAGTGTTCAAGATGATATTTATGTTAATATAAATTTGCTAAAGGAAATGAAGGTAGTTCATTCAAAAAAAAGCACTATAAGCACCATACAACTCCAGCAAACTCCTCAAAGAGAACAGAGATAAAGACTCAATAACTTCACTTGAAAAATAAATAAAAATTACTGGAATGAACTATAAAGCAAAAACTTAAGGTAAAACCGAAGTTTATTCAATACAAATCTAAGCGCTTTTGCCTTCTACTCGAAGGCATCATCAGAGATAAAAAACAAATCACAAGACAGGTTTTAAACATTAAGTTTCAAACCTAATTAACCATTAAAATTTTTGTTTCAATTTGTAGCAAAATGTGTATCCCCCCCTAAGAATTTAAAATGCAAGTACTTCGTAAAAAATGCCATAATCACACAGTACAATTAAAAACTACATAAATGAAATTATAGAGACTAATAATTGTTATAAAATTTCTAAAATGTTCAAAATAGGTTAAATACATTTTTGTAACATGAACACAGTTTCTGCTCTTCTTTTAAGTATACTACTGATAGACACCTTGTAATTTAACACTGGCCTTATAGTAGCTTCTAATCAAAGCTGGCACTGGAGTTCCTTTTCTTTTAATAAAAGTTCTTTGTTACATCCCGAAAATTGAACTGTATCAATAGCAAAAAATAAAAATCTTCTGTAATTAGAAAATTCTAGTGTGTGTCTATAAAGTGCATTGGTAGATCTGCATTTTTTAATATCATAAGTGCGTTCATAAATTCAGTCTTTTAGCATTCTATTTGTTTTCCCTATATAGAATGCTGTGCAAGATGTGCAGGTAGCTAGACAGACCACAAACCTGGTAGTACAATTACAAATTCCTGGGCAACTTAGTGTTTTATCAAAGTTCTTAACTGCTACATATGGGCTTTCGTTAATGAATTTACAATATTTGCAGAAACCACATTTCATCATCCTAGATTGCTTAAAATTGTAGCTGTAGTTGTCTGTATTTTTTAAGTTTTGCCCCCTACTATTATATTTCCATTTACTTATTTTATTTCTTTCTTTTTTTTTTTTTTTTTTTTTTTTTTTTTTTTAATTTTTCAAGTGAAGTTACTGAGTTCTTATATTTTCCTGTTCTCTTTGTGGAATTAGCTGCAGGGGTACAGTGTCTTTTTTGAATGAACTATGTTAATATAAACTTAATATGCAGGGTGCCTCGAGTGGCTGCACCTGTGTAGAAAAGCATCTAAATACTAGTATGTAGTTATTTATATTGCTATGCTTTAAACATTTCCAAATGATCTACCCTGAACAGCATTCACCATGTACATGTATATCACAGGTTTTATTCATAAGATCGATTGCCTTTTGGAATGCTGCTTAAAAATGTTGAGTTGAGGAATTATCATTCAGATGCAATAAATATGTTTTCCTCTCAAACAAAAAAAAAAGAAAAGAAAGAAAAAGAAAACAGCGTATATCTAATATTAACCTTTTCATCCTTTTTTTGTCGTTAGCATTCTTATCCAAAGCAGCCCACCTCTCTGCTGCTTGTTATCAAGACTGAAAAACAGATAAAACAGTGAGATGGAGACAAAGAGACACTAAGATAGTGAAAGGAAAACATTTGTTCAGTAAGTACAAGCACTAAAATAAATGAAAGAGTTCATCTTCAAGCAAAATGTATCATAAATAACTGTGCCCTAAGAAATATTTATTAGATTATAAACGTGTCTTTAAATTGCCTAGTATTTTCTTACTATCATCGTGTGTTTTAACCCTGCTGCTTCATATTGTACTTATTGCTGATAGAAACCTTTGCTGTTTTCACCCAGCTCTCTGTGATAAAATGACTGTGTACATTAGGCTCTGTGGTACAGAATGGTAAGGCCCTGACCGCAAACTAGATGACTCAACTTCAGTTAGGGACACTGGGGGACCCAAAATGTATGGCGGCGTGAATGATGAGGTAGGGGTCTCTTACCTCTCTTCGATGTGCTGGACAGGTGAAAACAACAAGGAAACAGGAGATCACCATTTTCCAGTTAAGACATACAGGCATTGATTAGTAGGGTGAATACCACGTGGGGGCAGGATACTCCCAGAGTAAAACTCCATGACATTCCCCTATACTGTTACCTCATAATCTTGCAAATTATTATGGGGGTAAGACTTGCCAACTTACTAAAACCAAACAGCTGGCTGCAGTATGATGGCCCCTCATTTGCCTGCTCCACTCTCCAAAGTATGTTCTAGCCCTGGGGCTGTGTCTATCTGGAGATACAGGACACACTCAGTGAAGTGACAAGTCAGGGTATGCCCCAACATCGAAAGCCCTGGTGCATATGGAGCTTTAGAACAATCGAGAGGGTCTAGCTTAGCTGTTGCTGACCTCACTTAGATAGGATAATCAAGTGAAGATGAGTAAGGTAGGAACGTAAGAAAACATATCTGCTCAGCTGTACTTTACAAGATAATAAACCATATTAAGTCAAGTAAATAAATATACATGTATATATGTATGTATTCGTGTATTAAGCTATCCTGTTTTCTCAAGTCTCTGTCATCCATTTCCTGCTCTTATTTTTGAATTTTCTGTAGGCAGACAGCTATTCCTTTAAACTCCAACGAATTCTCAGTCCCCGTTTCCTTTTGTATTTGTCTTTAAGAACTATCTGTGTGCTTTGTGAAACTAAATTTTCTTTTCATTGTTTATCATGTCAGTATTCTCACCACCTGCCTGCTGTACATTTTTTTCTTTAATGCTGCCTGCAGCATGTTATCCCCATCATAAATCAGTAATGTTTGCCTCAGAGCTTTGCTACTTTTCTGTCAGTTTCTGTCATCACTGTGTCAAGGGAAAAATAAAACTTAAAAATCTTCCACTTTTTTTGTAAGTTGTCCTTGGAATTAGTCCAGTATTCTTACTCCCAGAAGTGAACAGCAGACAACAGGGCTGCTTTTTATGTCTAAGCTTAGCCATGACAGAGATGGAAACCTCATTATTCCATTCTGTCTTTTTAGTGTGTATATATATATGTATACACACACACACGTAGATAAGTAGATACATATCTAGACAGATAAATATACTAATTTAAATTATAGTCAAATGATATCTTCTTCTTTCGGCTTTTCATGGTTAGGGGTCACCACAGCAGATCACCTATCCACTCATGATTGGCAGTGGAGTTTTTTATGGTGTCGAGTTGCCAGCCTGGCACCAAACCATCAACAGAAGGCACACACATGCACACACTCACACCTAGGGCCAATTTAGAGTGTCCAATCCACCTACATCATGTCTTTGGGAAGTGGGAGGAAACCAGAGCACCTGGAGGAAACCCACGTGACCACAAGGAGGACATGCAGACTCCACACAGAAGGCACCCCAGCTGAGTATCAAACCAGAGAACCTCTTGCTGTGAGGCAGCAACACTAACCACTGCACCACCATGGCTGCCCATATAGCCAAATAATATACTAAATCAAATTATTTATTAAACTCCTATTGAATAAGCCTGGTTTTTTTTCTCCTTTATAACCACCACAATGGCCACCTTCCTGTAGAAAGAATTCCCCTTTCTCTTTCTTCTAGTTCCCAAAAGGAATGTGACCTCCTAGTATTCCTTCCCTGTTCCTAAATACATTCTTGTACATCTTATGGTGATAATGGTCAAGTCTCTTCCTGCCTTGTGTAAGATTAACTCTAGCCACATGATGGCTGTTCTAAGCATTACATTTTAACTGTCTGTCTTAATCTCTCATCTGCATAGTTCTATTTTGTCAGTCTTGTGAGGGTAAATGAAAAGAATTGCTCCATCTCTTTCTGAAGGGTTTTTGGACACATTTAAATTGCTGGTACTGAACATGAAATTTTAATTGTTTTGTCTTACTAGACTGTGGCTTGAATCTTTCAGCATTTAGTCTATGTTGCAGTAGAATCAGATATGTTAATGTGGCAGCTCCCTGCCTATTTTACAAAAGCCAAATGATTAACTGAAATTTCATTGACAAAAAGTAATCAAAATGCCATTCTGTCACTCTGACACACTGTTTTACATACGGTGTAAAGTCCATGACACCCCTAGATAAGTGTCTGTATCCATGGAACACCACTCTTGATATAATTTTCTGTAGAGTTGAAGAGTTGATATGCCACGGTGGTACGACGGTAGCGTTGTTACCTCACAGCAAAAGGTTCTCCCATTCAATTCTCAGCTTGGCTTGGGAGTGCCTTTTGTGTGGAGTCTGCATGTCCTCCCCGTGGTTGGGTAGTGTTCGAAAGACATGCGTGCGTAAATGGGCATGCCTTCGTTGAAGGTTGAGCGTCGAGCTGGCACCTCGGCATTTTGTAAAAATCTACTGCCAATCATTAGCGGACCGGAGTTCCACTGTGGTGACCCCTTACCAGGAAAAAGCCGAAAGACAAACAACAACAAGAGTTAATGAACTTTGAAGGTATACAGTTTTTCTCCATTTGCAGAAGATTCTTTTCATTATTTGATTAATGCAGTTTTCACTGAACTATACAAAAAAAAAATCACAACTCAAACAGGGGTTTCTGGCCAGATCAACTACTCTCTAATGTGCCACTGACCCATTAGAGAAGAGGTAGATTCTCCATATGCACAATCACAGTTCTAAGTTTTGGAAGGGATTTAGGTCATCACGATGCTTGGACAAGAAAGGCTGAGTAACCAACACCATGCTTGTCTCCACATTACACAAGTATATTTTATATTTGTTAACTGGGAAAGTTCAACTTGGAACAAAGCCAATTTTCAGTGGAGGCCCAGGGAGAAAGACTCCAGATGCATGTCTTTGTAACATGGGAGGAAAGTGGAGCACCTAGAGGAAACCCACACAAATGCATGGAGAGCATGCAGACTCCACACAGAAAGCACCTCAGCCGAGAATCAAACCAGAGACCCTCTTGCTGTGAGGCGACAACACTACTGCTGCACCACTGCGCCGTCCAAATGATATGATTTTCTAAGACCACCTGGTGATAGAGCCTTTGAAGCATGGATGGATTCAGAGCCACCACTGTAGTAGTGGCACATGCAAACATATTATGGGATGCATATAAGGGCATGCATGCCATTAGTCAACTGAATTTTGCAATCAGATCATGGCAGGAGACTGGGTGTAGATGAAAGCCTTCCTTTCTTAGGATTTCTCTGACTCTACTATATCCACTTCCTGGAAACTAAATAAGACAGACAATGTCTGTGAAATGACCAGCAGAAAACAGAAGTAAAATGTCCTTTATTCTCACCAGGCAGAAACAAGGATGCATAAAGAATTCAGCACTCAGACTTGTAAGAGGGTTCCAATTCATACCTCTTAACCTCTTAGAGCAAGAAATCTGGACAAAGCCATAAATAAAAGTGGGACAAAGGCGTAAAAATAGGGACAATTTTTAAATAATGGTTTTATAAACTTAGAGAGTTGATAGAATAACAGGTTTTGCATTAGCATGAATTTTCTGAAGGGTATGAAGTCTGAAACTTAAATGTCTGTCATTATGTTCTAAATTCAATCTTTAATGATTTGCCACTATTTTGATAGGAAACCACAATTTTATGAAAAATGGACCAAAAATATCAGGCAAAAATCTGGACATTCTGCAAAAATCTGTACAGTTGAGAGGTACGGTATATGGTGACTAGAAGTCAGCCTTCACTGAGAAGGCTAGAAAACTAGATGACACAGAATAGTAGAAAATCCTGGAACAGGAGAACAGTATGCAACCATTTCCTCTACAAAGCATAATAATAGCAATCATCACCTTGGTATCATAAAATTGTTACTTTATTTTTATTTATACTTTCACATATCTAAGCTGTCACCATACTTAAAACCCAGTGTTCACAAAAAATACTTCAATACCCATCACAGCCTGTTAATTACCAAGCTATTACAACAGTATCATATTCAGCAGTGAGTCCTAAATTTCTCCCATTTGGGAGACAGGAAGAGAAAGAAAACTTCAGCTCCACGGCTTTGTCACTGTCGTCACAGTCAGGTCCTAAGTCTTATTGCAAAATCACTGATGTCATAGTCAGGTTTTCTGCCCCACTATGCCATCGCTGATGTCACAGACAGGCTTCAGTCCCATTACACAGCTGACTTTTTTGAAGTTTGTCTAATAAATAACAAGAAATTTCTATCAATACAAAAGCGATAGGGTGTTATTTGCCAATTCAAGTTAGTCTGCCTCAAACAAGAATTTTTAGTTTTGTTTAAACAAGTAGGGCAGGATTCACGAAGCCTCCATGTAAGAGTTATAACTCTTACACGGAGGCTGCAGTTAAACGGAGTGATGTCAGCATGCTTTGCATATTCATGAAAGCATGCTGAATCACACCTAAGTCTAACACGGTCCATGTAAGACAGTAGGGGCGTGTCCGTAGGCTGAGCCCTGCAAGCGGACACGCCCCCAGAAGTGTAAAAGTGCCCAAAGTAAACACCCACAACAAAGTCCACGGAAATGTGAATAAACACAACACAACACATGCCCCCACAGACTATGAACATAAAATATATAAATGAACATGTTATATATTTTTTTAAATTGTAAAAATGTGTAACCATGAGTGCGCTCGTTTGCGGGGGCGTGCCCGTAGCGCAGCTACAGTTAGCAGTCAGTGGGAAAGCATATAAGAACTAAATATGCAAAATGAGCCAGGAAGCAATAGCGTAGCGGTAGAGATGTTGGCTGAAGAGCAGGCATTCATGGTTTGAACCCCCACAACACCAATTTTTTTTTTTTTTTGCAAAATAAGCAGGAAACAAGTCCCTGACAAATATGTACACATAAAACCACAATTTATGTAAAATGTAATGAAATAGCCCATTTATATTGAAGAAATGTGAGGTAACAAAAGAATAAAAAATGCCAGATGTGCTCATAGCTGAGCTACAGTTTAACAGAGTGAGTGCATCTGCCTGTAGATGAGCAGTGGTTTAACTGGTGCAAAATGAGTGCCCGTAGCTGAGCAGTGGTCTAACACGCTAAATCTATGTGCCCCTAACTGAGTTGAGCATAATATGTGTGCTGATAGCCAAATGAGGCTTAAACCAGCGTACCCCATTTGCGCGGAGCTGCGCACCGCGCAAACAAGCTAACCGACGGGCAACATTGAGCAAGCCGTATCAAAACTGCCTTTACACAGACACACCCCTCAGCATGTCTAGACAGTCATGAAAAATAAAAAGCAGTGGCCAGGTTTGAACCCAGGATATTATACACCATAGCCAAGGTGCCAAACCACTAAGCCATGACATCAGTACCTAGAAATGCAATAATAGCTAATATATAGGAATGAATACAAATTGGAGCATGACAATGCAGGTTTACTGAAGTTGATACAATTCCAAAATGGCCAGTCACAGATATGTGTGGGAAAAACGGACTATATAAGCCCCATAGGCGGGAATACACAGCATAAACGATTGTAGAACTGACCTGCAGGCAGAATGACAGGAGTAGGAGAGGGTAGTTGCTTTCGAGCACAGAGGTGGGGTGTTGAGGAGTCCAGGTACATGGTCTGGCTCCTAGTCCATAATCATGAGGCCCAACTCATGCAGGGCCAGGTTCTCTGGGGAGCATACAGGGCCGAGGCGTGGGACCGGTTGGCTCATGATCTCACCAGTGCCACAGGGATTCCAAGGACTGGTGAGCAGGTCCGTCACCACCATGCGGACCTGAAGAGACGCAAGCAGGACCAACTGAACCTTTGGATCCAGGAGGCCCGGCAAACACCCAACGCCCCCCGACTGAGTAAGTAACATTTAATTATGTATGTAAGAAATTAAACTAGCTGATATTATGGAGATGTGTATTCCAATATTACTTCATTTATATTACAGCTGCAGGTGTCCGTTCTGTGAACTGCAGAGCCTATGGCGAGAGGCTGGTGCGGTTGCGCCACCAGGCAGGTCAGTAATCCACTACCAGTAACTGTAAAGAAATATAAAAGTATGACAGTCAGCAAAAGAGTGCAGTGTAGTCAGTAAGGAAGAAAATCTGCAAGTAACAGTGTGAAAGTATATGCAAGTATTGCTTGATTACAAAAGTGTGTTTCAGCCTGTAAGTTAAACCGAAAAATGAAACTGTCTGACATATATTCTGAAATAAAAATGCCCTACCTGTAAGAAAATAGTACACAACCTGCAGCAGGCTGAAAAGTATAGCTGCAGAAGATGATGAAATCACATGTGTGAAATATATCCCTGTGGAAATACTGAAACATGACAGAAGTGAGACTGCTGGAAAGGATTGTAATAACTACAGGTAAAACATGTCAATAAAGCCTAGAAGTAAGTACCATCCTGAATAGTAAAATGAAAGCAAGTGAGAGAGTGTGAGAAAGAGTCATGAATCCAGCAATACAGTAGTAATAACCCCTGAGTAAAGTATACTGCAGTCAAGACAGAATGAAATGCATGTGAGATTCAAAACCAAACAGCAAAATCTGTTCAAAGTGTTGCTGCATCTGGAATGTGTATCCCAAAATCTGGATATGTTGCTCTCAGTCTGCAATATGCAGATAGGATGATTGTCTGATATACCAAACATCCACACTTGTCTACAGCTATATAAAGCAAATGTAGCAGGATGATGTAGCTGAACAAAGCTAGATATGAATGTGTATGAAGAACCATAAAATGTATATTGATGTTGCAGTAACAGTCCTATCACCAAGTTGAAATAGTTATCATATAGGAAACTGTAGTCAGAACAGTAGTGTGTATATAACTGTAGCTATTAGAAATGTACAGCATATGTATTGTTATTCGAAGGTGTTAATATTACTTTCTTTACCCCACCCTATAACCACATATAACCCATTCCACATGAAAATGGTATGTGCAATCACAATTACCACCCCTGGACGTTTGTCCTGTTGGGTCATATATATTTGCATGTCCGTTGATGCATCTGCCCTGTTCATGCATCTACACCTGATGGCCTGTTGCCATCAATTAACCCTGCATGTTGTTGGACTGTGTATTTCTGTTCAAATTATGCATGTGTTGTGCACGCTGTTCAATGGTGTGAATATCTGGGTGTTTGGTTAATGGGAATACTAATGCATGCTGTTACAACTAATTGTGAATGGTATTATATGTCACTAACCCAAACTGTCATGACATAATGCAAAACATAGGAAGAAAGGGAAGGCGGGTTCCAGTGGACCCACCTCTTCCACCTCAGCTGGCGAGTGCACCTGGCACTAGTGCTGAGTCCGGACCCTCCTCCGGTGGCCCTGTGCCACCTGTGGGTGGAAGCGCTGCAGGGGATGGGGCTCGCCCCCCATCTGCAAGTGTGGCCAGAGGAGAACCACCACTCACCCTCCGTAGCGTCCAGACTGTGGTGCGTAGGGAGATTCAGGACTCTGTTCTCGAGCCCCTACACCAGCTTGAGGCACGGGTGGTGCAACTAACGGGCATGCCTGTTGCCCCGCCTACACAGCCCCCAGCACAGCCCCATCCTGGGCAGTGAAGGAACACTGGCAACTGCCTATGGGTGGGGATATCAGTTCCACTGTTGTCATCTGTGGGCTCATGGGCTCTGGATATCCAAACCTCCGTCCCCGTCAATTGTGTAACCCCCACACGTGTCATACACCGCCCCTGTATGCGTCTTGTTTGTCTTGTCTGTTTACCTACCCAACCTACCTCCCCAGCTGTACCGACTTCCTTCACCTGACATACCACTCTCACCTGAAAAAAAAAAAAAAAAAAAGGGCACTCTGTACCTACAAAAAAATTACGCCCCATACATAGCTGCCCATTCCGCACACATGTCTGCTGGACATGGAACCTATCAATTACAATTGGCTGTACAACAAGTATTATTGTTGTCCTGACACCTCTCTCAGGGGTGGAAGGTTTCAAATGTCACACCAAATTACATACATATGCACAGCTGTTGCTGATGAAGAAATGGGCAGCTATGGGCCTTACCTACATCCCTCCTGCACATCCCAAGCTTGTTTCCCTACTGTCGTACCCTCTTTGGGACCCCTTTTTCACCACTTTCCTGTCTCCCCATTTTCTTTTCTTTCAAAGAAAATAGCACGGGTGTGCGCAAGAGTAAGCATGTTTAAGCAGTTGTAAGCGGGTGTGCGCTTGTGTGCGCGGAGCTAAACGCCAGTGCGCATGCGTGAGCTCCGCGCAAACCAGCGCTAATCCGGTTACAACTGCTTAAAAGTGCCTTAGTCACTTTGATTGACAGGTCTTGTAGTCAGTTCAGAAGCAAAATAAAATCCCACTGGCAGTCCCGAACCCAGGAAACAGTAGTCTGCATGACTTACCACTAAGCCATGAATCTTATACAAGAGCATTGTGCTAAAATAAATATATCATGTAATAGTAGGAATGAATGTAAAGGTAATATAGATGTGTAGTACACAAAGCATGCCATTTAGAATTACTATCAAAACTAGTGGATTTCCATAATAGTAGTGTGTGAACAGAAACAGCCATGCTAGTTGGTAGCTAGTAGGTAATAATGTCACTATAGCACCTTGCAAGCCACACACATACTCACAGCAGTATAATCACTGTCCATACCCCACAACCTCTTACAGGAACACATCTGGACCAAGTAATAAAATATGTGGAGCAAAGGCCCAAAACCAGGGACACATTACAAATAATGTTACAACAAATGCAGACAGTTCAGAGAGTAACAGGGTCTGCATTTTGTGGGATGTTTGGAAGGGTATGAAGTCTGAAACTTTAATGTTTCACACTATAGTCCGACCTGAGCCCAGAGTGATTTGCCAGAAAAACCTGTGCATGAGATATTGACCAAAATATGAGGCAGTAATGTGGACAACCTGCAAATAATTGTACACATGAGAGGTCTGGCACCACCATATTTTAATAGTTAAGAGCCTAGACATACCAACAGTGAATGACTTACAGGGATGCCCCACAGACTCCATGTGAAATGTACAAACAGTAGGCAGAAAGGTGTAACAACACATGCAATGGTAACTATGGAGTTCTGAAAGTATCCACCACTTGCATGGCAGAATAAGTGTAGTAATACATATGCTCATGCTAACCCACAGTCACAACTGCAGCATACCAGACAATTTAATGGGTGTACCCCACTGATATGTACCATTCCATGAGGCAGATAACAGATGAACCTGAGAGTCTCTGGGGCCTGCTCAGCAGCATACTCAAATACCCTAATAGATGTCAAGGCCCACACCATGGCCAGACCACACAGCATGCTGTAACACCCTAGCAGATATAGCAAGCATTCCAAGGTGTGAATGTACATGGAAAATAGAAAAGCTACAGCAGCACACTACAGTCAGGACACCTAGCAGGCATACAAGTAGTGACTATAAAGGGCAAATATTGAAGCCTTAGCAACAAAGTGCAAACAAAAGTGAAAGGAAAACACACACACACACACACACACACACATTAACAGTAGTAGTAGTAGTTGTAGGTGTCAGTGTACATACACAGTTAGTACAGGAAACTGGAGAAATGCATGGAGGAATGTTAATCTACAACACAGCTGGAAATTTGAGAGAGATACCAACCTTTACACTGACAGAACATTGTCCACAGCATACCAGCATGGTCCCTGCCCTTAAAATCTGAAAGGGCTACGCCTATCTCACATACCTTTTTATAGCACTGTTCTGAAGTCACAGTGAGAACTGCAATCAGTACACAACTGGCTGCATGCAATTAGCAAATGCTGGCTAACAATTGGTGCAGAGGCCATCACATGGGCATATGCAGATACCTACAAAAGTATGCTGTACTCCCAGTCCACACATGCAATACTTTAATTGCACCCTGAGAAGGATGTGAGAGACAGACAGACAGAGAGAGAGAGAGACAGAGACAGAGAAAATTGCAATTAAGCAGACACAAACAAATTGTTCAGCAACAGCCACCTGAAAGCTGACAACTGGGAAGTGGACCAGCAGGACAGAGAACCAGATGGCAACACAAGCAGCTGTGACAAACACAGGTAATGTAAAGTAATACTATAAAGGTCTACATACTGTGAACATTCCATATGTGTCATTGGTCTGTATCCATATGTATATGAAGATGTGTAAAGGGCAGGGGACATACAGCAACTATCAGTGAAGGCTGTACATACATTTGTATGTGAGAGCATCTATGTGCACATATCAGTGTTGGTTGATTGCAGGTTGTAGTGCCATGTACAACGTAGGTTTCACAGTTATGTATGTTTAGCAGTATGTTAGTGTGTGTATACAGTATGGTAGACAAACATAATGCACAATCCCAATGCAGAGCAGTCACAAACAGAGACGGGGTATCACGCTGATGAAAACAAAATGTAAAAAACCAACTCAAAAAAGCCGGTACCCCTGATGGCAATAAAACGATAACTGTAATCCAAAAGTCCAGTAAATAAAACGCTGGATGCTCTACTTGCAGGTACGAAAGTATTTATTCATAAAAGTGAGTGAGCGCTTTCGCCATAAGGCTTTATCAAACTCTATAACATTTAAAAACTGCTTAAAAAACCTTTATAAAACCTACAGTCTAATTCCATTGGTCAACGTGGCACATCATGCTTTTAAACTCTTAAAGCCATAGTTCATGTAAAGTATCTAAACATAGTCTCTTGAGTGCGATACACAACACTTTCAACAAAACATAGATCAAAATATGATATTGTTTATAGGGCCGTCTAATGTGCCATAAGTTCCCATATACACATTGAACCTAATAATAAAAATCTGTCACACAACTTAAAAGTAATGCTTCTTATGAAATTCAGAAGTTTTATGTGAAAGGATAAATCGCAAAAAGCGATCTAAACATAAATAAACCTGACGATGTACTAGAACGTCATCGGCAACTCAACGTGCTTGTAAAACTGCCTTGACAACATTTCTAATACACAGAGTTAGTCTTGGGTTATGAATCATCATTATTACTTTAGTAGTGATTCACATTAAACCCATCGACGTCTGAAGAATGAGTCTTCAGTAAAATTCAAACATTTTCTGTGTGTCAAAAAATAATATATAAAAAATATAAAGATGTACACTCATTTAAAATATGCATACCTACTTAAGCTTACATTTCTCTTAGTGGCTTAATGGGTGTTGACCTTAATAACCTCTCATTTTGCTACACATGTCTTGATGAAGGTGACATTTCAAGAGATAGTTCGATTCGCTAAACAGCGATCAAAACATCCTTCGATTACCACATTCATGGTAGGTATTAAATTCACAGTGAAAAAACATAGCGATCATCTCATATCATTTTCATATCATCAAGTTCAGTCGACAAACTGAACCAACGGTATATGTCATAATAAAACCTCCTCACAGTTAAACACTTGGAGCACACTCTTGTTAAAATGACGTACCACGTGTATAGCCCAAATAGGTACAACCCACAAAAACGTGCCTACAATACTGTCCAGTTTAGTGAAAACTACTTGAATTAAGTGATATATTCCTACCTGAAGTGTGTATATCACAAATCTCGTATTGCGTCTGTGAACAGGGTGTCTCTCTAAAGTAGCATTCATGCCATACACTATGTTAAAACAATATTAACGGCATGCCATACTGTATGCGCTCCTGTAAACATAATGAGTTAGACCATATGTACGTCTACAGTAGACCTAATCCTCTCTAGACGTGCACTAGCATTTATATAGCAGTATTTGGCTATTTATAAAGTGTTTATGAGATGCAACAGGCAACTCACAGAAATATCAATCAACCCAAGACACCATCCTGGCCTGTAAGACATCCATTATATAGAATATAAAAAATAAAAATATAACAAATCTAAAAATATCACAGAGAATGTCATCTAACAAAGCTAACTCAGGGGTAGATCATTTTACACTAAAACTCATATATCGTAGAAATACATGTTACCTTCTCTCTTCAGAGGTATAGCTCTCAAAATAAATCCTTATGGAAGTTTCTGGGGCTTCTATCTCTAAAAAAGAAATTTAAAGCACTATATCTAGCCCTTAAAGTATCTGAATTAAACATGATTATAGATGGTGGATCAATAAACTACTTAACTTTGTGTAATGTTCTATTTTTCCAAAAAAGGTTTAATTTGGACTTTATCATTAAGGCCAGGTGGTCTGTCTGATCTCCATCTGATGATCCATCTAGTTTCATTCTCCAGGGTCCTATTTATCAAATCACCTCCTCTGAAACTTTGAAAAATTGTTTGGATAACATAAAACCTAAATGTATGTTCTATCCCCTTCGTTTTATGATGTCTTGCCAGGGCATTGAGGTCTGAGCCTATCCTAGTTAGGTAATTATGTTCTCTGACACGTTCTTTCAACATCCGATTGGTCTTCCCTCGTAGTAAGCTTCACATGCAATACATTTAGCAACGTATATTATGTTTTACTTTCACAAGTAGTGTTTGTGTTGAAATAAAAGACTCGTTTAGTTAACGGGTGTATAAACATTGTGTCTTTGCATATAAAGCGGCATTGATTGCACCTGCCGCAAGGTATGGTATTAATATTCGTAGTGCTATTGTTGTGCAACATGCTTCTTGGTCTGCATAATATGCTTTTAAGTTAGGATGATTCTTAAAGGTTACACGTGGTATGGGGCCTACCACATTACTGACTTCCCTATCGGACCCTAAGATATCCCATCGTCTTTGCATGGCTTTTTTAACCTCTAAGCTCATCTTGCTGAAATTTAATTTAGCACTGACTTCAATATTCAGCGTGTTCTTATTTCCCTGTGGTTCCATGTACTGGCTGAAATATGGTCTAGCTACTTGAGCAATGAACCGACTGTTCCAATCGTCTCAGATATTTCATTTCCACCATAGCCCCTCTCTAAAATCTTTTCTTCATTTCCTGTATTCCATCCTCATATTGGGAAAAATCAGAGTTGAGTCTGGACACTCTCATAAATTGTCCCTTAAGGACATTACTAAATACATGTCGTGGGTGCATGCTGTGTCTATGTAAAAGGTTGTTCCTTTGACAGTTCTTCCTAAATATAGAGGTGTTAAGCATCCCATTCAACATGCAACAATGTCCACATCTAAAATGAGATATGATCATGAGAGAAATTAATAGTGAACTTCAAGAATTCAGTCGTTGACTCGAGGTAACTCACAAAATTTCTCAATGAAACCTCGTCCCCAACCATAACAAAAACAGGTCATCCACAAACGGCAATACATGCCTATGTACTCTCTGAATTGTGACATCCCAAGAAGAAATTGGTTTTCCCATCTTGCCATCACAAGGTTGGCGTAGCTATTGGCACAAGACGTGCCCATAGCTACGCCATCCTCTAGATACATGTCTTCATTGAATACAAATATATTGTTGGTGAGAACCGTTTCAAGAAGGAGTGTGATAAGGTCTATTTTACATGCTGACAGTTCAGAGTGTTCTCTCAAATATTCGGTGATGTATCTGATACCTATATCATTCGGGATCACTGTGAATAAACTCACAACATCCAATGTGACCATAAGGAATGGTTGGTCATCCGATAAATTATGCGTGTGGGTATATAGATCTACCAAAATTGTTTACTATCTCTAAGAATAATCTTATTCTTATTCACCAGAGGCCTCAAGGTATCTTCCAAGAATAAGGACATGGGTTCTGTTACCCAACCCTGGCCTGCCACAATTGGTCTCATCGGAGGATCTTCTTTATTTTTGTGGACCTTGGGCAGGCCTTGTATTACAGGTATGATTGGATCCTTAACCTTCAGATAACCATACAGTTGTTCAGTTATATCAAATGACATAACCAGGTCATCTAATGTATGGTAGACCCTAAAACCTTATTTACCAGTTCATCCTGGTTAATTTTATGATATGTTTGTTCATCATTGAGCATATCATACATCTTCTGTTCATAATATCTAGTATCCATTACAACTATCGGTCCACCCTTATCAGCAGGCCTGATAGTGATGGACCTGTCATCTTTCAGGCTACGTAGGGCTTGTCTTTGATTGTAATTAAGATTCTGTCCATGTTTATTCTTTGATTTCTCATGAAAAAGTTTGTATATATCATCCTCTAACACATTCCCAAATACTTCGACTGTCGGGTGCAACTGTGGAATATAAACACTGTTGCTGCGGAACTTATTCACTTCATTAAGTGGGCTATTTTGTCCAAAATCAAGTTTGAGTTGTATATTCCGAATATACATTTTAGTGTCTATGATCGTATCCACTAAATTACTTTCTTTAGTAGGAATAAAGCCCAGTCCTTTGTTTAAAACTTGCTCTTCATATACACTCAATATCCTGTTTGACAGGTTAATAACTAAGGATTCTGTCTCCCCCACATTTTCTTTATAGTGGGGCCTTGGGGTGGTTCTTCTGTGGACCCTTTCCTTTTCTGCCTCCCCCTGCTGTTGGACCTTTTCTTCTCTAAAAAATATTGCTGGGCAATGGGGAGGGGTGCAGGTAAAACTGAGCTATTGGATTTGGGTCTAACTACCGCAGCTCCTGACCTCTGTACATCAGTGATACACCCAGCCAGACTATCATCTGATTGTAGACGAGTGGTATCTTCTCTGGTCCTGCCATTATTATGTATCAATATGTGTTGCCTATTTGAATTCACACTAGTATTAACATTAATCTCACTAGGCACTTCATCAGTAACGTTCCTATCGGAAACTGTACAGGTTTGTCGAAGAGTCTCATTGACACTAGCCTGGTTGGTATTAGTCTCTAAGTGTGGTTCTATAGGAATATTATTCCTGGCCTGGTGTTCAGTGTGCCTCTGCTGTACATTGTTAGAGATATTACTTGAATGTCCTAAATTCCTATCTCTAGGCCAAGTAAATACGTGATTGTTTTTGAAATCACGCATGTCACGTGTTATCTTACTCTTTTTTTGATCAAACATCCTTTTTTCCACCAATAATACATCATCCAATACTTTCTCTAACTTAGCTGTATGTACATTTTCAGTATATTTAGTTTTAAAGTCATTAAACATTTTGTTGACCTCTGTTCTCAGAAGTTCTTCTTCGGGCAGGTGAAAATCAATTAACAGCCTCATATAACTGAAGCTCAGTTCTAGATTTAATTGCTGCCAGCGATATAATAGGTCCGGGAAGTGGTTACCAGAAGTGGGCATCTTTAAAACACGGAGCCCACGTGGTATAATACGCTTTAGTAAACACACTTCAAAATACTGCCTTTGGACCTGTAACCTCTTTAGTTTAACAAATGCAGTCTCAAGTTCAGCTAGGTCTCGAGTAACATTGAAGTTACTTACTTCAGTTCGGTTGTTCCATTCTCCATCAACATTGGGTTCAAAATCCAATAACACATTGGTTTCCCCAGTCACACAAACTTGAAAACGTTGTACAAACTTGCTGGTACTATCCAAAGTAGTGAACATAAGGAAGTTCTATATTGGTGCTGCCCTCGTTCGCCATCCTCTTCAGTAACTGCTCGACGAAAATATATAACACAATGCACAATCCCAATGCAGAGCAGTCACAAACAGAGGCGGGTATCACGCTGATGAAAACAAAATGTAAAACCAACTCAAAAGCCGGTACCCTGATGGCAATAAACGATAACTGTAATCCAAAAGTCCAGTAAATAAACGCTGGATGCTCTACTTGCAGGTACGAAAGTATTTATTCATAAAAGTGAGTGAGCTTTTCCATAAGGCTTTATCAAACTCTATAACATTTAAAACTGCTTAAAAACCTTTATAAAACCTACAGTCTAATTCCATTGGTCAACGTGGCACATCATGCTTTTAAACTCTTAAAGCCATAGTTCATGTAAAGTATCTAAACATAGTCTCTTGAGTGCGATACACAACACTTTCAACAAAACATAGATCAAAATATGATATTGTTTATAGGGCCGTCTAATGTGCCATAAGTTCCCATATACACATTGAACCTAATAATAAAAATCTGTCACACAACTTAAAAGTAATGCTTCTTATGAAATTCAGAAGTTTTATGTGAAAGGATAAATCGCAAAAAGCGATCTAAACATAAATAAACCTGACGATGTACTAGAACGTCAGGTTTATTGCGAAAGCGCTCACTCACTTTTATGAATAAATACTTTCGTACCTGCAAGTAGAGCATCCAGCGTTTTATTTACTGGACTTTTGGATTACAGTTATCGTTTTATTGCCATCAGGGGTACCGGCTTTTTTGAGTTGGTTTTTTACATTTTGTTTTCATCAGCGTGATACCCCGTCTCTGTTTGTGACTGCTCTGCATTGGGATTGTGCATTGTGTTATATATTTTTCGGAGCAGTTACTGAAGAGGATGGCTAACGAGGGCAGCACCAATATAGAACTTCCTTATGTTCCGACTACTTTGGATAGTACCAGCAAGTTTGTACAACGTTTTCAAGTTTGTGTGACTGGGGAAACCAATGTGTTATTGGATTTTGAACCCAATGTTGATGGAGAATGGAACAACGAACTGAAGTAAGTAACTTCAATGTTACTCGAGACCTAGCTGAACTTGAGACTGCATTTGTTAAACTAAAGAGGTTACAGGTCCAAAGGCAGTATTTTGAAGTGTGTTTACTAAAGCGTATTATACCACGTGGGCTCCGTGTTTTAAAGATGCCCACTTCTGGTAACCACTTCGGACCTATTATATCGCTGGCAGCAATTAAATCTAGAACTGAGCTTCAGTTATATGAGGCTGTTAATTGATTTTCACCTGCCCGAAGAAGAACTTCTGAGAACAGAGGTCAACAAAATGTTTAATGACTTTAAAACTAAATATACTGAAAATGTACATACAGCTAAGTTAGAGAAAGTATTGGATGATGTATTATTGGTGGAAAAAGGATGTTTGATCAAAAAGAGTAAGATAACCGTGACATGCGTGATTTCAAAAACAATCACGATTTACTTGGCCTAGAGATAGGAATTTAGGACATTCAAGTAATATCTCTAACAATGTACAGCAGAGGCACACTGAACACCAGGCCAGGAATAATATTCCTATAGAACCACACTTAGAGACTAATACCAACCAGGCTAGTGTCAATGAGACTCTTCGACAAACCTGTACAGTTTCCGATAGGAACGTTACTGATGAAGTGTCTAGTGAGATTAATATTAATACTAGCGTGAATTCAAATAGGCAACATATATTGACACATAATAATGGTAGGACCAGAGAAGATACCACTCGCCCACAATCAGATGATAGTTTGGCTGGGTGTATCACTGATGTACAGAGGTCAGGAGCTGCGGTAGTTAGACCCAAATCCAATAGCTCGGTTTTACCAGCACCCCTCCCCATTGCCCAGCAATATTTTTTAGAGAAGAAAAGGTCCAACAGCAGGGGGAGGCAGAAAAGGAAAGGGTCCACAGAAGAACCACCCAAGGCCCCACTATAAAGAAAATGTGGGAGACAGAATCCTTAGTTATTAACCTTCGAACAGGATATTGAGTGTATATGAAGAGCAAGTTTTAAACAAAGGACTGGGCTTTATTCCTACTAAAGAAAGTAATTTAGTGGATACGATCATAGACACTAAAATGTATATTCGAATATACAACTCAAACTTGATTTTGGACAAAATAGCCCACTTAATGAAGTGAATAAGTTCCGCAGCAACAGTGTTTATATTCCACAGTTGCACCACAGTCAAGTATTTGGGAATGTGTTAGAGGATGATATATACAAACTTTTCATGAGAAATCAAAGAATAAACATGGACAGAATCTTAATTACAATCAAAGACAAGCCCTACGTAGCCTGAAAGATGACAGGTCCATCACTATCAGGCCTGCTGATAAGGGTGGACCGATAGTTGTAATGGATACTAGATATTATGAACAGAAGATGTATGATATGCTCAATGATGAACAAACATATCATAAAATTAACCAGGATGAACTGGTAAATAAGGTTTTAGGGTCTACCATACATTAGATGACCTGGTTATGTCATTTGATATAACTGAACAACTGTATGGTTATCTGAAGGTTAAGGATCCAATCATACCTGTAATACAAGGCCTGCCCAAGGTCCACAAAAATAAAGAAGATCCTCCGATGAGACCAATTGTGGCAGGCCAGGGTTGGGTAACAGAACCCATGTCCTTATTCTTGGAAGATACCTTGAGGCCTCTGGTGAATAAGAATAAGATTATTCTTAGAGATAGTAAACAATTTTGGTAGATCTATATACCCACACGCATAATTTATCGGATGACCAACCATTCCTTATGGTCACATTGGATGTTGTGAGTTTATTCACAGTGATCCCGAATGATATAGGTATCAGATACATCACCGAATATTTGAGAGAACACTCTGAACTGTCAGCATGTAAAATAGACCTTATCACACTCCTTCTTGAAACGGTTCTCACCAACAATATATTTGTATTCAATGAAGACATGTATCTACAGAGGATGTAGCTATGGGCACGCCTTGTGCCAATAGCTACGCCAACCTTGTGATGGCAAGATGGGAAAACCAATTTCTTCTTGGGATGTCACAATTCAGAGAGTACATAGGCATGTATTGCCGCTTTGTGGATGACCTGTTTTGTTATGGTTGGGGACGAGGTTTCATTGAGAAATTTTGTGAGTTACCTCGAGTCAACGACTGAATTCTTGAAGTTCACTATTAATTTCTCTCATGATCATATCTCATTTTAGATGTGGACATTGTTGCATGTTGAATGGGATGCTTAACACCTCTATATTTAGGAAGAACTGTCAAAGGAACAACCTTTACATAGACACAGCATGCACCCACGACATGTATTTAGTAATGTCCTTAAGGGACAATTTATGAGAGTGTCCAGACTCAACTCTGATTTTTCCCAATATGAGGATGGAATACAGGAAATGAAGAAAAGATTTTTAGAGAGGGGCTATGGTGGAAATGAAATATCTGAGACGATTGGAACAGTCGGTTCATTGCGCTCAAGTAGCGCTAGACCATATTTCAGCCAGTACATGGAACCACAGGGAAATAAGAACACGCTGAATATTGAAGTCAGTGCTAAATTAAATTTCAGCAAGATGAGCTTAGAGGTTAAAAAAGCCATGCAAAGACGATGGGATATCTTAGGGTCCGATAGGGAAGTCAGTAATGTGGTAGGCCCCATACCACGTGTAACCTTTAAGAATCATCCTAACTTAAAAAGCATATTATGCAGACCAAGAAGCATGTTGCACAACATTAGCACTACGAATATTATTACCATACCTTGCGGCAGGTGCAATCAATGCCGCTTTATATGCAAAGACACGATGTTTATACACCCGTTAACTAAACGAGTCTTTTATTTCAACACAAACACTACTTGTGAAAGTAAAAACATAATATACGTTGCTAAATGTATTGCATGTGAAGCTTACTAAAGGGAAGACCAATCGGATGTTGAAAGAACGTGTCAGAGAACATAATTACCTAACTAGGATAGGCTCAGACCTCAATGCCCTGGCAAGACATCATAAAACGAAGGGGATAGAACATACATTTAGGTTTTATGTTATCCAAACAATTTTTCAAAGTTTCAGAGGAGGTGATTTGATAAATAGGACCCTGGAGAATGAAACTAGATGGATCATCAGATGGAGATCAGACAGACCACCTGGCCTTAATGATAAAGTCCAAATTAAACCTTTTTTGAAAATAGAAGATTACACAAAGTTAAGTAGTTTATTGATCCACCATCTATAATCATGTTTAATTCAGATACTTTAAGGGCTAGATATAGTGCTTTAAATTTCTTTTAGAGATAGAAGCCCCAGAAACTTCCATAAGGATTTATTTTGAGAGCTATACCTCTGAAGAGAGAAGGTAACATGTATTTCTACGATATATGAGTTTTAGTGTAAAATGATCTACCCTGAGTTAGCTTTGTTAGATGACATTCTCTGTGATATTTTTAGATTTGTTATATTTTTATTTTTTATATTCTATATAATGGATGTCTTACAGGCCAGGATGGTGTCTTGGGTTGATTGATATTTCTGTGAGTTGCCTGTTGCATCTCATAAACACTTTATAAATAGCCAAATACTGCTATATAAATGCTAGTGCACGTCTAGAGAGGATTAGGTCTACTGTAGACGTACATATGGTCTAACTCATTATGTTTACAGGAGCGTGCTACAGTATGGCATGCCGTTAATATTGTTTTAACATAGTGTATGGCATGAATGCTACTTTAGAGAGACACCCTGTTCACAGACGCAATACGAGATTTGTGATATACACACTTCAGGTAGGAATATATCACTTAATTCAAGTAGTTTTCACTAAACTGGACAGTATTGTAGGCACGTTTCTGTGGGTTGTACCTATTTGGGCTATACACGTACGTCATTTTAACAAGAGTGTGCTCCAAGTGTTTAACTGTGAGGAGGTTTTATTATGACATATACCGTTGGTTCAGTTTGTCGACTGAACTTGATGATATGAAAATGATATGAGATGATCGCTATGTTTTTTCACTGTGAATTTAATACCTACCATGAATGTGGTAATCGAAGGATGTTTTGATCGCTGTTTAGCGAATCGAACTATCTCTTGAAATGTCACCTTCATCAAGACATGTGTAGCAAAATGAGAGGTTATTAAGGTCAACACCCATTAAGCCACTAAGAGAAATGTAAGCTTAAGTAGGTATGCATATTTTAAATGAGTGTACATCTTTATATTTTTTATATATTATTTTTTGACACACAGAAAATGTTTGAATTTTACTGAAGACTCATTCTTCAGACGCCGATGGGTTTAATGTGAATCACTACTAAAGTAATAATGATGATTCATAACCCAAGACTAACTCTGTGTATTAGAAATGTTGTCAAGGCAGTTTTACAAGACGTTGAGTTGCCGATGACGTTCTAGTACATCGTCAGGTTTATTTATGTTTAGATCGCTTTGCTATTTATCCTTTCACATAAAACTTCTGAATTTCATAAGAAGCATTACTTTTAAGTTGTGTGACAGATTTTTATTATTAGGTTCAATGTGTATATGGGAACTTATGGCACATTAGACGCCCTATAAACAATATCATATTTTGATCTATGTTTTGTTGATAGTGTTGTGTATCGCACTCAAGAGACTATGTTTAGATACTTTACATGAACTATGGCTTTAAGAGTTTAAAAGCATGATGTGCCACGTTGACCAATGGAATTAGACTGTAGGTTTTATAAAGGTTTTTTAAGCAGTTTTTAAATGTTATAGAGTTTGATAAAGCCTTATGGCGAAAGCGCTCACTCACTTTTATGAATAAATACTTGCATCTGCAAGTAGAGCATCCAGCGTTTTATTTACTGGACTTTTGGATTACAGTTATCGTTTTATTGCCATCAGGGGTACCGGCTTTTTTGAGTTGGTTTTTTACATGGTAGACAAACATGTTGAAATACCTGTCTATCATATGGATACATATGTATGGCAACATATGTATGTGTAGATATATATATATATATATATATATATATATATATATATATATATATATATATAAAACATGCATATATGTATACATACATAGAGAGAGAGATGTAGGAATACAGAGACAGATGTAGATAGAATATTGTACAAACATATATATGTAATGCACACATACAGGTATAGATATATGTAGATACATATACATAGACAGACTGATCTGACTATCTATAGGTATGACTGTATATGACGACCTTCAACACACCCTGTCCCACCCCCTCTGTCACTCTCACCCCCTCTGTGTACCCCCCTCTCCACATCTATAGCAATATATGTACATCAATATATATATGTGTATATGTATACAGACATATATATATATATATATATACATATAGATATATCTAGATACACACATATATATATATATATATATATATATATATATATATATAGAGAGAGAGAGAGATGTATATAAAGTCTGAGTGAGGCACATGTGTACAGATGTATTGCAACAGGTGCCTGGTGACAAAGGCATGGAGTGAACACCAGTGTCAAAACTGGAGTACCATACCACATTCCAAATCACCTACACCAGTAACCACCAGATATGTGATTGGCTGCCCACCACTGCATGTGTCAGGGGTGAACAGGGTCATAAATGTGTACAATAGTGGCCCCAATGATATTCACAGTGGCACACTATCCCTGGAATACCTGCACATGGTATGTGTCAGCGAAAATGGTGTGTCAGCTATGGACATGTAGGTCGGTGTACCCCTCCACACCACATAATGGATGCCATGGTATGGACCTCACGTGACAGCTACAGATATGGAGAAGGACACAGTGACATGTACAACACTGTGACCATGCACTCAAACACATTACCAATGCACAGTGACTGACAACACCA
This sequence comes from Protopterus annectens, assembly GCF_019279795.1. Lineage (NCBI taxonomy): Eukaryota > Metazoa > Chordata > Ceratodontiformes > Protopteridae > Protopterus > Protopterus annectens. Next base: position 1,324,819,030 of record NC_056739.1, on the reverse strand, counting down.
CAGAGTACACATATGCTACCCACATAGAGGTTACCACTCCCGGATTTACATATGTAAGTCACACCCATGACAGATGTCCAACAACCATAGTAACACCTCACACCATCCACAACCTAAATGACTGCTGTGTGTCATCCGTGCCACTGCAATAGAGTGCACATGTGGAGGTAAAAGTTCCTACCCACAGATAAGACATACCCTGCAATAAACCACACAGTGTTAAGAAGCAAGACTCCCCATGGGTACATATCACACATACCCCTGCTGAATGTTAGTCAGATAGGTAATATGCCATATGAGTCACCCTGTGTAACTGTGACAGCAGCAGGTACCATCACACCACATGTGTCACAATGGTCAGGGTAGCAGAACAGTATGCTGCTGTAGTCCCAGGGGCAATAGCATATTGTATAGTATTGTATTGTAATGTAATGTATTGTGTTGTATTGTACTGGTATGTTGAGGTGCCTCCTTCATGGAGTGGAACCACTGCTGCTGTGCGCCAGTGTACAGGTACATATCCTGTAGTCAGGCTAGTGTTACATAGCACTTCTATATGTGTGTTTAGCTCCTGTCAGAGTTTATGTAGCATGCAACTGGGGATACCATCAGGTCCCAGTCATGTTGTGTATTCTGCTGTCCTGAGGGTGGCTCTCACCTGGACATCTGTGATGACAGGGAGGTTACAGTCAGCTGGGATAACTATGTCTTATTTTGGGGGAGAGGGCGGGGTGACACCTGCACTGAACCTGTCTGCCACAATGTTGTCAATAGCTGTGGTGTCAGTGAAATATTTGTTGTTGTGTACTAACTATGGGCATAGAGGATGGATCCTGACCAGGTTGCTAACATAACTGAAGAAGGCCTTCTGGTTATCTGTAGTGTCCCTCTTGATTTCCCTCTCAAAGTTGCCCATGGATGTTTGTATGATGGAAAATATATCCTTACTAGTGCTGCTCAGACATGCCCTCCCTTTATGGAATTATGCTCTGCCTTGCAGTAGCTTCCATCTTCTGTAATACAATCTGTCTATGGCTGGGGTCCCAAACGAAGTTACACCAAAACCAGTTTATTCAATAAAGCTTTCGGGTCTACACCCTTCATCAGTATAATTTTACAACAGAAATGAGACATTTAAGTAGGAGAATCAATTAAACAAATGCTTCAGCCCAACCCACTCACTCACTAACCTAAAATTATTTAAAAGGGCAACCCCATACACACAAGAAATATGTGTAGGCAAAACTATTAGAAAACTCAAAGAAAGGATAATAGAACACAAGTCAGACATTAGAAGAAAGCTACAAACTAATGCTTTAAGTAAGCACATTATGGAAGAAGGAAGTAATCATATATTTAAATTTAGGGTATTGGCAGCAGTCAATATTAGTATAAGAAAGGGAGACATTAATAATCTCCTAGAATTAAAGGAATTGGAATGGATCATTAGGCTTCAAGCAGACATGAGTCCAGGTTTGAATAATGCTGTGAACTTAAAACCCTTATTAGTGAAGAAGCAAAGAGAAAAATTATGAAGCTGTTAGCTATAGTAAGAGGGCATTATTTTATTATAATAATTATATATTTTTTAGGTATAAATATATGTTTAAATTAATTTATTTGAATAATGTGAATCATGCATGTATGTGTTGTATGTATGTATATATGTGCATATATTTTTAAGCTATTTTTAAGATATAAAGTCAGAAAAATTCTCCAAAGAGCAGCTGTTACAACATTAGTTACCAGTCTTTGCAGTGAGATAAAATTCAAGCGAAGAACAAACGTCAGGCTCCAAATCCTTAAAAACACACACAGCAATGCTTTATTGAGAGACACAAGCGCTTTCACTACAGCTTCATCAGGTGTACTAAATAACATAGAGGATACACCTGTTTAAATACTCAAAAGAAATCACAGGACATATTAGCTTAAAGTCATAACGTTTTTTAAAAGCATGAGTTAAAAATACAATAAATTTCTTATAGAGAGAAATATACTAAAACTTTACATTTATACTAAAAGTTTACATACAAAAACTATATATAAAATATATATAAAAGTATATAAAATATATATAAGAATAAACCCCATAAACTATCTACATAATTTCCTTTTCTTAAGGGCTGGCTTAATGGGAATATTCTCATTCAGTCCATGCCCATACATGGCTCTCAACATAATAATCCACCTAGCCTCAAGTTCTTCAGTCCTGCCCTTAATATCACTATATCTATTGTTAGGAGGTGTTTTAGAGACTACCATAAACTTAAAAGTGTGGTCTTTACCTCTCTCCATACAATGTTTAGATAGTGCATTGGTTCTTGTTCCCTTCATTATATGATAAAAATGTTCCCTCATCCTCTCCTTTAGCATTCTGTCCGTTTTGCCAACATAGAAACTACAACATTGGGAGCAGACAGCAAGATAAACAATATGTCTCGTACAACATGTAGCACTGACCCAATGTCAAAAACCTTTCCTGTATCAGGATGTTTAAACTCTAAACCTTCCAGAATATCAGTGCACTGCTTACAACTGCCACATGGTTTAGTGCCATGTATTACCTCATCTGGAATACTACTCCTAGGTGCACAGAGCCTCCTCTTGAGATTTTTTCTATTCCTAAATGTAAAATGCGGTATATCTCCCACTATATTCTTCAACACTGGATCAGTCTGTAAAATTTTCCAGTGATTATTAAATATTTTAGTATATTTTCTAACATCCCTAGTATAAGGGATACAGAGACCTAAACTCTCCCTACTTCGAGAGACGTCCTTCATACAAGAAACCTTTTGTGAGAAGTATGGTTTCGCCCTAGTTTTCCTTAGTTCCTGAACTCTGGTACTACTAATTTCTACCATCCCCTTATCATAACCTCTACTGATCAATTCTTGCTTACTACGTACAACCTGCTCTTCATAGTCATTCTCCATAGCATTAAGCCTAGAAGCTCTGTAAAACTGATTACATGCCACATTGTTAAAGACATATTTCGGGTGCATACTATCCCTGTTGAGAAGGCTATTTACATAGCAGTCCTTTCTATACAATTTTGTATTTATAGTACCCACGCTGTCCTTGCTTACACAGACATCCAAAAAGTTTATTTCACATTTAGAATATCCTACCGTAAATTTCAGAAAAGTAGTGGTTTCATTCAGATACTCAACAAAGGTTAATAATTCCTTCTCTGTACCCTCCCATAGGATAAAGAGATCATCCACGAATCTCCTATACAGAATAATATGTTTCTTGAAACAACTAGAAAAAACATGTTCAAGTTCCCAGGCTAGCATTACCCCATTAGCATAGCTATTCGAGCATGCACTGCCCATTGCCACTCCATTTTTTGACGGTACAAATTACCCTCAAATACAAAAATATTATTTTCTAGAACTATATCTAACAGCTCTTGCAGTAGTTCTATTTCCATAGTACTGTACATGTTACTAGAGGCCAACAGTTCTTTCATCACGCTTATCCCAACGTCATTGGGGATAACAGTGAACAATGAAACTACATCTAGAGTTACTAGCAGAGTCTCACTCAAATCAGCATACTTTTCTTTACATTCAAAAAGATCATTTAAAAAATGTTCAGTATTGAGTAACAGCGTTTCATGCTTCTCCAGAATGGGTTTCAACTTGCTGTCTAAATAAATAGAAATAGACTCTGTACACCACCCTCCCCCTGAGACAATAGGCCTCATGGGGGGTCTGTTTAGGTTTTTATGCAATTTCGGTAACCCCTGTATCTGCGGTATAATGTAATCATTTATTCTAAAATACTTCCAAATTTGGTCAGTGAGATTACCATTCAAATGCAGCAATCTGAGTTGGTTGCTAATATTGCTAACCATATTCATTACATCTCGACTACTGATAACTTCATAAAACTTGTCATCAGACAACATCTCATACATTAATGTATTATAGAACTTTTTATCAAAAACAACAATACGGCCCCCTTTATCAGCTGGTCGTATCACCAAATGATCATTCCGCTCTAAACCATGTAAGGCATCAAGTTCTCCCCTAGTTAAATTAAACTTTGCATAATCCTTCCTATTACATCCTTTCTCATTAAATATTGTATAAATGTCATTAATACACATTTGCTCAAAAGCATTAATGATGGGTGATAGAACAGGAATAAAACTGCTAGGTCTAACAAACTTAGAATAGTCAGTGTCTAAGTTATTATTATAAATGCTCTTTAGCATCAGATTTCTTGAAAACATTTTTAAATCTAATACTAAATCTGCAATATTCATGTCTGAAGATGGGATAAAACTTAGCCCTTTACTTAAAACACTATACTCAATGTCCGTTAAAACATGTTCAGATAAATTGGTAATCAACGTCTTACTTGTTGTTGTTGAAACGCCCTCTTGATGGGCCATTGATTTTCCAAGTGTTCGTTGTTCTTTCTCTTGTTTCGTGTAACACTCCTTCCCTTGTTCTGTGAATTCTCTCTCTTCTTCGCCATTCTCCTAAAGGAGTTGTCGCGTACCTGTAAGGGAAAAGTTAGTTTGTCCAAAAAAGAGGAGGAGGCACAAGACTGCCCATGCACTTGTTCAACACAGTTGTCCGCTTTCTTAGATTCTATAACTGTACTGTTTCCCTTAGACTCTCGGCCATGAGAATCATTAGATGGCTCTCGGTGAACTTCAGCTACCACTGTGACATTGCTTCTCTTCCTAGAAGCATTGTCACTGTTTGCAACATTAGGTGAAACAGCTATTTCAGCCGGAGGATTGAAGCTCCCTTCGTCGGCGGTACAACCGGACAGAATGCTAAAGGAGAGGATGAGGGAACATTTTTATCATATAATGAAGGGAACAAGAACCAATGCACTATCTAAACATTGTATGGAGAGAGGTAAAGACCACACTTTTAAGTTTATGGTAGTCTCTAAAACACCTCCTAACAATAGATATAGTGATATTAAGGGCAGGACTGAAGAACTTGAGGCTAGGTGGATTATTATGTTGAGAGCCACGTATGGGCATGGACTGAATGAGAATATTCCCATTAAGCCAGCCCTTAAGAAAAGGAAATTACGTAGATAGTTTATGGGGTTTATTCTTATATATATTTTATATACTTTTATATATATTTTATATATAGTTTTTGTATGTAAACTTTTAGTATAAATGTAAAGTTTTAGTATATTTCTCTCTATAAGAAATTTATTGTATTTTTAACTCATGCTTTTAAAAAACGTTATGACTTTAAGCTAATATGTCATGTGATTTCTTTTGAGTATTTAAACAGGTGTATCCTCTATGTTATTTAGTACACCTGATGAAGCTGTAGTGAAAGCGCTTGTGTCTCTCAATAAAGCATTGCTGTGTGTGTTTTTAAGGATTTGGAGCCTGACGTTTGTTCTTCGCTTGAATTTTATCTCACTGCAAAGACTGGTAACTAATGTTGTAACGGCTGCTCTTTGGAGAATTTTTCTGACTTTTTATTGCTTCTTGCTATATTGTCTCCTGGAGCTGACTTAGACTCAAGTGGGCACATATTTTTTGAGATATTTTTAAGATATATTTAAAGTGAATTTAAATTCTTTGTATGTATATATAAAAATGTTCTTGTGTGTATGGGGTTGCCCTTTTAAATAATTTTAGGTTAGTGAGTGAGTGGGTTGGGCTGAAGCATTTGTTTAATTGATTCTCCTACTCAAATGTCTCATTTCTGTTGTAAAATTATACCGATGAAGGGTGCAGACCCGAAAGCTTTATCGAATAAACTGGTTTTGGTGTAACTTCGTTTGTGGTCTGAAACTGGGTACTATCACTACTGTGTTTCAAGATATGGCTGGGGTCCACCAGACAGGATGCTGTCCCTTTGTGGAGAGTGTCTTGGTCATATATGGGATTGCATGATCCATGCATTCTCGGAGATGTCTGTAGAAAGCAATTGTGTAGGGGTCAGTATTGTGGGTTGTATCTGCCACTGGCCCAGTGGGCTGAAAGGATACCATGTCACTGTTACAAAGTGTAAAGTTTGCATCTGTAATGTTATTCACTATAGTCGTTTGTGCTGGTGGTGGAGGTGGGATATGTATATCCAGGGCAATCAGTGTGTGGTCAGCTCACAGTAGTTGATGATGTAGGCCATACAGTACCTAGATACAAACCCCCAGAGTGAGGAGGTGGTGATGATGTAGGCCATACAGTACCTAGATACAAACCCCCAGAGTGAGGAGGTGCTCTTGACCTGAATCTGTGTTCTGACTGCTGGGGTTTGGTAGTATGTCATATGGAGTGTGCCAGGTACTGTTGCACAGTTGCTGGCTGAGCACTGATACCTGGCCATTTACATGTGTATCCACCAATAGACAGACAGATGCTATATATGTGAGATATGTTGTATCATAACAGTCAAGTAGCATGTGTAGTATGTGTGCCAAATTCTGCTGACATATATTGCTGATATCAGGTTATTTTCTTTCTCAGGTACATGGCCCACCGGAATCCCACTTACTCCACAGCTGAGGATGAGGAGATACACCAGAGCCTGGTGCGGGATTATGCAATACTCTTTTCCCGCACCAGCCCGAATCAGCAGGAGAGGGCTGCACTGTGGCAAGACCTTGTCCATTGGGTAAATGACATAGGCACGCATAATAGGACATATGAGCAGGTACGACATCACTGCAGTGATTTAATCAGACATGTCCGTCAGCGTGCGTCGGATATCCACAGGCAACAGGTTGCCACAGGTGGTGGGGTGGCTACACATCCCCCACTCACCAGACTGGAGGGACAACTCATGAGTGTAGTGGCTCCAGTCCGCCAGCAACAACAACAGCAGCAGACATGCATTATGATGGAGGCTGGAGCCACGCAGCAGCAAGACAGTGAACGTGCAGGTAATATGCCATATGTATAGTTGACTGTTGTGTATACTGGTAGTTAATGCATGTGTGAGGTGTGCCCTTGGTTTGTAGCTGTCATCATAGTATTTAATGTGCAAGTGTGATATCCTCAATATTAGCATCTGACCTGTGAAAGGCGACTGTTGTACTACTGACCTGTATCATACTCAGTAACAATGGCACAGTTGTGCCCACTGACATTAGTTTCTTCACGTCTGCAGGTCCCTCTGGTATAACAGCAATGCAGCCTATCCATGCTGGTGAGTGTGTATTAACAATTCCTGTAATAGTTTTGATAGTAATAGTACTATTGGCTCACTTAGTAGTGCTCTTTGTATGCATGTAGGTGTGTCTGTGTCTGTGTGTTGATATCACGCATACTGAGTACTGTACAATTGTGTGAAACTGTGTGCATGTGTGCATGTGTGCATGTGTGCACGTGTGCATGTGTGCATGTGTGCACGTGTGCATGTGTGCATATGTGCACCTGTGCATGTGTGCACGTGTGCATGTGTGCACATGTACATGTGTGCACCTGTGCACGTGTGCATGTGTGCATGTGTGCATGTGTGCACGTGTGCATGTGTGCACCTGTGCATGTGTACATGTGTGCATGTGTACACGTGTGCACCTGTGCATGTGTGCATGTGTACATGTGTGCATGTGTACATGTGTGCACCTGTGCATGTGTGCACCTGTGCATGTGTGCACCTGTGCATGTGTGCATGTGTGCATCACTGGTAATGTGTAGACATTGTAAACTGTGTTTCCTGTTTCCCTCCCACAGGTTCTGGTGCTGCTCTGGTGTCATGTAGCAAGGAACCTGAATCAGGTGCCGTGGGTACTGGTAATGATGACATCTGTGTAATGGCACAGGAAGGTATGCCAGGGTCCGCCATTGGTCAGCCGATTGACAGTACACAGCTGTCGACCCCATCAATGCGCACAGTTATCCTGCCAATACACCCTTTGTCACCAATGTCCCTAGGTGATGAACAGCATACAGTGGGCATTGACCAGGGTAATGTGGTATCTGTGGCACATGCCTCCCCACACAGCAGCCATGGGCATGGTCCAGAGATGGTACCAGACAGACAGATGTCCAGGGGTTCTCGTGGGAGCATCCATGGGCGTACTGCCCCTGTCAGACGTGCCTACAGAGGTCTTACAACCTCAGCTATGTTTCGGGCTGTCATGTAGGCACAGTCACGTATGGAATGTACACCATACAGGGTCTGAGAGAGCTGACAGCATGTCGCACAGCCATGACTGACAGTATGTGTGACATTGCGGCTGCCATCCGTGATTTCACCGATGTCATAGACAGACATTGTGAGGACATATTAGACCGGTTCCACAACTACATGTCCATGAGCCAGGGCGATGGTGGGCAGTTGAGGCGTCGATGTGGCCGTATGCCAGCAACAGCAGCAGCTGGCAGTCATCGCGGACGACAACAGGGCCGCGGCCACCCCCGTAGTGCCAGCAGCAGCCCCAGCAATGCTGGGTCTGTGCTGTCATCAGACCACCCCAGGAGACCACGTGCACGTGGCTCTGGCCAGGCCCGACAGGGATCTGTGTCCAGTCAATGAACACCTGCTTCTGATGACAGTACCCAATCTGGGTTGGTACTGGATACGGTCCGTAGCACCCCTGCAAGGCACAGGTACCGTGTCCGTGGCCAGAGACACTGATCTGTATGACCTGGCAGGTACAGTCTGTGGCTGTCCACAAACACCAGTATATGGCAGCCATGAGGTGGAACTGTGTGCATCCATACACACATGCAAATTGACAACACCTAGGGCTACTGCATACACGCACACACTGCATCAACATTGCCCCACCTTCTACTGCTGTCCCTCACCAACACACATACACATACATGTCAATCGGTGGTACTGGTGGCTGACTCAGGCATACCAAGTTCACACCCTGTGCATATGATGAAACTGTGCCACCTCCTGCAATCTGTAACAACTGTGCAGGTACAGGTTAACATGTTGCTGATGCACAGGGTGACCACATAGATGTGTAGTAATAGTATCATGTTGTTAACAGTACTGTGTGCTGAATTAATTGTGGGTATATCACAGCATGCCTGATGCAGTAAGTGTGTGATTGTCATGTACTGTTGTCTACACCCATGGTAATTACCATAGTGTATCATCTGCACATGGCATACTGGTGGTAATGATGTCAACAGAAGGCTACATACATAGGTAGCACAGGGGATAAGGTAATGAATGTAGTAATACGCAAGGATGGACATGTAAATTGCAAGTGGAATGTTGCCCACACTGGACTCTGCAATGCAGATGTTTGAGGATATTGATATGTGTGCAGTACTACACGACTGGTACAGGACACACAGGAGCACCCTAGCACTGCATGCTCACATCTCATACCATGCTAGACAGCCCCAACACGCAAAACTAACTGTCACAGGAGGGAGAGTCCCCATATATGTCAGGGATACTGTGGTGGCAGGCCAGGTAGCATACTTCCTACTAAGTATGGAACCACTGAGTGAAGGCTCAGTGTCTGTTATTTGACATGTGTATTACTGCAGGTACGAGCACATGGGTTTCCATCCAGTTATTGTACATCCTGACAGTACATGGTCTGTACACTTGTGTGCGCTGAGACTGGACCCTAGCCATCTGACCCGTGTATTTCCATGTACATGTGCATAGTGCCTGCATATTTGTGGTGTTACCTACTGGAAGTGGTACAGCTTGTTTGTTGTACAATGGACTACATGCAGCCCTGTTTACTGTAGCTTTGTTTGCATGCATGTTTGCTTGCAATTACCCTGGAATACTGATCACACCTGCAATGCATAGTTATAGAGCTTCTGTGGACTCCTAGTGCCATCTGCATAGCTTACTATATGTATGTCCATGTCCCACTTGACAGGATGTCACTATTTGTCCTGTTCACATGTACATTGCCTGTGACACAGTGCATATGACTTACCTGGCATGTGTCCACGTGAGCAGCCATATATGCTACTGCTAACTAATCACAGGCACTACACCTTCACATATTCATCTTCTGTTGAACTACCTGCTTCGCTAGGGATGGCCTGCACCTGTCACCCCTGGGCTTTCAGATATTGGCAAAGGCTCTTGCTACCCCCATAGTGCCTATGTTAGGCAAGGCTCAAATGACAAACCCACCTTCATAGGTATCACAAGGGATAAGAAACTAAGAGTAATGCTACCCAACGCCAGAAGTCTAAACCTCCAGATGCATGCACCAAACTCTCCTTGGCATGGAGAACATCGATATCTGTGCAGTAACAGATGCCTGGTTCAGGGCTACTGAGAGCACACCAGCACTACCAGGTTTAACCTGGTTGATTTCTTTGAAACAGTCACCAAGGCCATTGACGAGGGGAAGGTGGTTCACACAGCCTACCTGGACCTCGCAAAAGCCTTCACAACAATACCCCACTTGGGCATTCTAGAGAAGCTCACCAGCTTAAATATAAGCCCCTATGTCACTAGATGGATTGCACAGTGGCTCAAGGACAGAACCCACATGGTTAGAATTGCTGGAGCCATGCCAGACTCCAAAACAGTTACAAGTTGTGTCCCACAAGGCTCAGTCCTGGGGCCTCTCTTGTTTGGTATATATTTATTGGAGGTACAGGCCAACATGGACGGACTGTGGCTGACCAAATATGCAGACGACTGTGAACTGGCCACCATAATCGACTCAACAGCCGACACAAGCATCTTCCAAAGGGGCATCATAGAAACAGACAACTTGTGCCAGAGCCATGGCCTTCAGCTGAACAGTGTTTAGAAAGGGAAATGTGCATCCTGTAGTCTGTTCTCCTAGTTGCCAAAAGGGACATTTCTCTCACACACACTACCCCCCCCCTCAGACAAACACACACACTTGCCATTTGCAGGATTCAAACCCTTATCTAACTATGTTATGACAGATGCATTAGCGCGTTATTCATATTACTGGGAGGTTTCTCTTCTCCTGCTGTACTTATAGAGTGCTGACATCATCGGTGTTTAGAAAGGGGAATGTGCATCCTGTAGTCTGTTCTCCTAGTTGCCAAAAGGGACATTTTCCTCACACAAAATTGCACACACACGAATCCCCCTCAGACAAACACACACACTTGCAGGATTCAAACCCCTACCTAACTATGTTATGATACTTGAGACGGACGCATTAGCAGAGCATGCTATTTGCATTACTGGGAGGTTTCCCTTCTCCTGCTATACTTATAGAGTGCTGACATCATCGGTGTTTAGAAAGGGAAATGTGCATCCTGTAGTCTGTTCACCTAGTTGCCAAAAGGGACATTTTCCTCACACACACTAACCCCCCTCAGCCAAAAGCACACACTTGCCATCTGCAGGATTCAAACCCCTATCTGACTATGTTATGACACTCAAGACAGACACATTAGCAGAGTGTGCTATTCGCATAACTGGGAGGTTTCTCTTCTCTTGCTGTACTTATAGGGTGCTGACATCATCAGTGTTTAGAAAGGGAAATGTGCATCCTGTAGTCTGTTCACCTAGTTGCCAAAAGGGACATTTTCCTCACACACACTAACCCCCCTCAGCCAAAAAAACACACTTGCCATTTGCAGGATTCAAACCCCTATCTGACTATGTTATGACACATTAGCAGAGTGTGCTATTTGCATTACTGAGAGGTTTCCCTTCTCTTGCTGTACTTATAGGGTGCTGACATCATCAGTGTTTAGAAAGGGAAATGTGCATCCTGTAGTCTGTTCTCCTAGTTGCCAAAAGGAACATTTCCCTCCCACACAATAACCCCCCTCAGCTAAACATACACACTTGCCATTTGCAGGATTCAAACCCCTACCTAACTATGTTATGACACTTGAGACGGATGAATTAGTAGAGCACGCTATTCACATTACTAGGAGGCTTCTCTTCTCCTGCTATACTTATAGAGTGCTGACATCATTGGTGTTTAGAACGGGGAATGTGCATCCTGTAGTCAGTTCTCCTAGTTGCCAAAAGGGACATTTTCTTCACACACGAATCCCCCTCAGACAAACACACACACTTGCAGGATTCAAACCCCTATCTAACTATGTTACGACACTTGAGACAGACGCATTAGCAGAGCACACTATTCGCATTACTGGGAGGTTGCCCTTCTCCTGCTATACGTATAGAGTGCTGACATCATCTGTGTTTAGAAAGGGGAATGTGCATCCTGTAGTGTGTTTCCCAGTTGCCAAAAGGGGCATTTCTCTCCCACAGAATTACACACACACCAACCCCACACACACTGAGTATTTGCAGGATTCAAACCCCTACCTAACTATGTTATGCCACTTGTGACAAACGCATTAGCGGAGCACGCTATTCACATTACTGGGAGGTTTGTTTTCTGCTGCTGTACTTATAGGGTGCTGACATCATCGGTGTTTAGAAAGGGGAATGTGCATCCTGTGGGGAGGCAGAACGCCAAGCATACTCTGGCTAAGCTGTCATTCCCTAGGGCAAACAGCCTAGTGTTGACCTCTACACCCATATGTTTAATTGTCAAATGCACATTATTTGTTGCTGATAGACTGTTTGCACATCTTTATTGCCATAGCATTCCCTGTTTGTATGAACAACTTGTGCATCTGTGGAAGATGTTTGCATATGGGAGGGATCCACTATATCACGTATGTCTCTGTAGTCATTTAACTGTGTGCACTGGGCAGACTGCTGTAATGTGGTTGGTTCCTGGAATAACATGTAAAAATACCAGATATGTGTGTCCAACTACTAAACTGAGATTTGGCCTAAGTGTGTGAGCATGCCCAGTGTGAGCATTCCATATGTTGAACTCTGCAGCCCACCACATTTGTGGATGAGTGTGAACTTCAACAAATATCACCCGTTTATGGTTGTGTGTTGTGTGTCATGTTGTGTAGTTACTGTACAACTGCTTTGTGTGTGAACACAACAGGATTATACTGTGCCTGCAGTGTTTGCATGGGATACTTTGCATACAGTTGTCAACATCCTTTCACACTGACCTAACACTGTAGTACTGTATAGTGTACTGGTAGTACTTTGACTGTGGTGGACAGTATCCTGGGCTTTAGTGCTATCACTGCTTTACATTTCGATAGTGAGCACAACAGCCTGGTTAGGGGCCAGTTGTGTACACCTGACCATGTTGCATTCTGTTCAGATATGAACTACTTAAACCAGGCTTGTCCAACATTGGTAGTGTATTCCACAACATAAGTGTACATTTGCAAACACTAGCGATGTGCCCTAGTCCATGTCTAATGCTAGTTGGAGAGTGTGTTTGTCCTTCAACACACATTGTAAGTGGAGTTTGCCATGACATATGTCATGGTTAGTATACTGTGCCTCTGTCTACCTGTGACATGACAGTGATACCCAGGATAAAGCTACCATCTCCCATCCACTCATCAAGATTCCTATTGAGGAAAATTGATAAGTGACTCTATGGGTAGCCTGTACTGGGAGTTCACTCAAGGGTGGGGGTGGCTTCTGTGTTATGGATCATACAGTACAGCTTGTCCTATGTAAGTCAGTGCTGGGGTTCAGGTCTCTCATGTGCATAGCTCACTGCCATTCAGATTGTACAAGGTGCAGCATGTTTATTGATACCAGCAACACAGGCAACACATGGCATCTGTGCAAGCTCTTTGATACTCCTGGTGAGGTACTGTTGGGGACTTTACGGTTGATGGAGGTGTCTGCTGAGGTACATCCCACAGGGGCTATTGTAGTCAATTGTACCGCTGATGGAGGATGACTGCAGAGCCACAATGACCTCCCCTTATCTAGATCTGACAACCTTCATGATTAGGTGGGTATATGATATGTTTCTGTAAACACTACAGCACATGTTTGTCCAATGCAGGATATCTATCACCTTGTGTCCCCAGGTCTCTCATTACATGTTAACTACATAATGGGTTAACACCTATGTGGTAATTGGTGGGCACTTACTGTATATCCACGAGGGTTGACTATACACTTTTCTGCAATTAGCTTGCTGACATGGCTATGGCACCAGTTGTCTGTTTCTATGTAGCCCTTTTGTGGGATGCTTGTGTCAGCTGGTGGATCATATATGGTGAGCAGTTTGTAGTCCTCTGCAAACATGTTCAGACACAGTCCTTCCATGTTTGCCTGTACCTATGGGACATATATACCAGACGAGGGAGATCCCAGGACCAAGCCTTGTGGGATGCCAGTTATATCTGGTTTGTAGTCTGACATGGCTGCAGCATGTCTGACCATGTCTGTTCTGTCCTTGGTCTGGTTTGCAACCCCTCTACTGACATAGGGGTTTATATTTAAGCTGGTGAGCTTATCTATAATGAACACGTAGGGTATTGTATAGAAGCCTTTGCAAGGTCCAGCTACGCTGTGTGGACCACATTGCCCTCATCAATGACCTTAATGACTGGTTTCAATTGAGTCAAACATGTTTAGAGGCAGGATTTGCACTTAAGAAAGCCACACTGGGTAGGGTCCAGTGTCCAGTATCCATTCAGGCAACACCTTTGTTGAGAAGGACCACTGTTGTTGTACACTGCTCTTTGGGTACATATTCTGTGGTAAGGCTGACATTGAGCAATAGTGTGATTTGGCATTCCATTCATCTTGGAGTCCATGTTGCACTCAGCCCAGGACACCATCTCATACCATTGCTGCTGTGTGTTTTGCTTTGTAGATGCTGGCTGTTACCTCAGCATCTGCAATGTCAGGGGGCCAGCAGTCTGCTGGGATAGATATTCTGCATTCTGGGGGGTTGCACTGCACCTGTCAGGATGTATGTTGGCAATATGTGTGTGTGTTTGTGATATTTGTGTGATTCAGAGCATATCTGTGAATTCCCAACACGGTTCCTACCATCAGTTGTGAAAGCCTTGGGATTATCCTTAGTGTCCTGTACAATTTGTATCTTCATAGGTTCATAGGTTCATACTAGGCTATCCACCCTAGGGCATTTGTTAGCCTAGCCAGAGTGTGTGTGGCTTTTGCCACCCCTTGCTATGTGAATATTATGGCCATTTATGATTTGCTTTGCTGTGCCTCTGTCTGGACATGACACAGTGAAGACCCTCAGTGTAACTCTACAATCATCCACCCACTTGGCAAGATTCCTGTTGAAGAGTGTCAGTGAGGGGCTCTGCCTAACATGGAGTGGGAATCTGGTCCAGGGTGCGGGGAGCCTCTGGATTATGTATCTGTCCCCCCAGCACATCCTATTTTATTATTTGTTGAGGTTGACATCTCTCACTCTCACAGCTCCGATGGCTTTGAGTTTTCTGGGGTGGAGCATGTCCATTACTCTTGTGTTGGGCATGGACTTCTACAACAGGCATGCAATGTCTCTGTGTAGGCAGTATGTGACTGCATTCAGCTGGGGTGTCTACAGCCAGGCAGCATATGACATGTATTTGAGACCCTTTATCCTCTTGGTGAGGTACCTTTGGGTCTTTCTAACTGCTGCAGGTGTCAGGTAAGGTACATCCCATATGAGGCATTGTACTAGATTATGGGTGTGATAAGAGAACAGTATAGGGGCACAATGACCTCTGTTGACGTAGATGTGAATCCTTTCCTGATACGGTGTCAAATGTAGACAGTCTTCCTAGCCACATTGGCAATGTGAGTGTCACATAACAGGTTACTGTCCACTTGTGTCCCTAGGTCCCTGATTACTCCTTCCATACATAATGGTTTACCACCTATGTGGTAATTTGTGGTACCTTGTTTGGTATTTGGTGGGACATTCATACTGTCCAGTGTCTTCAGGACGGCTGGTGGGGTTCCTGTGTGTGAGAGTGTGGTCTGTAGCATGCTACAGACTGTACAGCAGTCTTGCCTACAGGTAGTTGCACATGGGTGGACTCCAATGCCTTGTGCATTGTCAGTTACCTGGACGTATGGGTGTCTGTGCTGAATATGGATACTCACCCTCCTTTTATGTTTTGTTCCAAGTTTTGGGGCCATGACACATGATATGTGGTATAACCTGGTAGTGCTGGTGTGCTGTCAGGAGGCTTGCAGCAGGTTTCTGTCACTGCACAGTCATCAATGTTCTCCATACTGGGGATGGCCTTGGGAGCATGCATATTGGGGTTTACACATCTGGCATTGGTCAGCATTACCCTTATGTTTCTTTCCATTTATGTTTTCTAGGGTGGTGGGTTAGTCTTTTCAGCCTTGCCTACAAAAGGCTCTATGGTGGTGGCAAAGGCCTTATCCAATATCCAGACACCCAGGGGTAACAGGTGCAAGCCATCCCAAAAACAGCTGTGTGGCTTGTCAAGCATGACATCCCAAGCAGACAGACATTGGATCCCCTTGGAATGACACCAGTAAGTGTGCCACTTGCTATGACTGATCATTCCGTGTTTGTACTGTGGCATTATTCTTGGTAAGGGTAGGATGCTGCAAATGGTGAGTGTCATACTGGCCTGGACTACATAATCAG
The DNA here is from genome assembly GCF_019279795.1 of Protopterus annectens. Taxonomy (NCBI): domain Eukaryota; kingdom Metazoa; phylum Chordata; order Ceratodontiformes; family Protopteridae; genus Protopterus; species Protopterus annectens. Next base: position 1,324,802,647 of record NC_056739.1, on the reverse strand, counting down.
AGAGCTCATCTATGTCTCTTTTCATGTAGTCTAGGGAGGTACATCTCAGGTCATTCACACCAGCATGGACTATGACTGCATCATATTTCTACTTGCTTTGGAGTGACCTGCATACTTCTGTTATGTGGCATATTGTGGCAGCCTACAGGCAGCTTACTGTACCCTTTCCTTGTTCAGTCTGGTGTGCGGGACAGCAGTGTGTCTGACTATGGAGTCACCTATTACAACTGTATCAGGCATGTTGTTTCTCCTTCTGGCCTGTGACTGTTTGGCACACCAGCTTTGTGTACTATGTGTTGCATGTGGTATGTTTGGAGGTTGTTTGATTGGGTGTCTGCTTTAGAGGCCTCTGTTGGTGTGCTGTGTTTGTAATTTGTGCCTCCGGGAATGTTTTTCTGTGTTTATGTGTTTGGTTTGCAGTTGTGATAGGTCTATGTGGGACTGTGTTTGTGGTGTGTGTGGTTACCTTCTCCTCCTGACTAGTTTTGGGAGTACTGAGTTGAGGGAGCTGAGCCTCCAGTTTGTATAGATGGTTGCATCTCTCGCATATATTTGTATTTCTTGGGTGGAGTTGGGGGTTGTCTGTGTACTTGGGGCAGGTGTAACATTGCCTCAGGATTCACAGATTAAACTTGTTGTGGCTGGCCTTAGTGGGTTGTATGTGTGGACATATTTTATTGCCATACTACTGATCAGTGATTACTTTATTGTTTATGTTTGCTCTATCATGTAGTAGCTTCCTCATTCTCTTGCATGGTTTGGTTATGGCTGATGTCCACCATGCCAGATGCCTGCATGTATGGCATTGTGTCTTGTTTTAATTTAGGATTGCATAATCCAAGCATTCCTGACAGTGTTCATGGAATGGCTGTATTACAGGTTCTGAGGTGTGGCCCATATTTTGCACCTGCACAGGACCTTTAATGGATTCCACATCAGTTTGGAGGAGTGCAAATATTGCTTTACACATGTTTTCCACTGTGGTTTTCTGGCCAGGGACTGTGGTCAGGATTTGTATATCCAGTGTGATTACTCTATGGTCTGGTTTTACCAGTGAGCAATGCACTTCTCATCTTGCTATCCAGTACCCATGTTGCTGATTATCACATCCAGTATGCTTACCCCTCTTGTGGGAGTGTACATTGTTCCTGGGCCTTTTGGTTTATGGATTCTATGAACTTTTGTCCTACACTGTTGGAGCTAGTATAATGCTGCCAGTCTATGTCTGTGTATTTTCAGTCACCCAATATAATGTGGTTTGGAGGACTTGATATATTCATGTATTCCAGCATAGGCCAGGTGCAGTTCCTGGTGTTGGGACAGTAGTCTGTAGCAGGCTATAAACTGGTGGGCAGTTTTAGCCACTGTTACTTGACCATGGCTAGTCCATGCTGCTTCTTGTTGTGGTACCAACATGGGGGTGTGATTATCCTTGACAATTCTTGCTGGTCACCCTCCTTTTGTAGCTTGTTCCATGTTTTGAGTCTGTACAGCACAGTATGAGGTGTAACCTGGTAGTGTTAGGGTGCTGTTGTGAGCCTTGACTCAGTTTTCTGTTACAGCACAGATATCAACATTCTCCATACTGGGTGAGTTTAGACTGCATGCATCTTGCTGTTTCGACTTATCCCTTATCTTATTCTTATCCCTTCTGATACCTATGGAGATAGGTTTGTGTTTTGAGCCTTACCTATTCAGGGCAAACTGTGGGTAACAACAGCCTTTGCCAGTATCCATACGGCCTGCACTGATAGGTGCATGCCAGTCCTAGCAGGTGGAGCATCATGTCATGCTCAGCATGTCATCCCAGACTGGCACACATTGGATCCCCTTTGACTAACTGCGATACTTCAGTCAATTATTGCACTTGATCATCTCATTGTCATATTGTGGCATGATGCTTGGTGAGGGTAGGATGTTAGTCAGGGTCCTCAGGTGTACATATAGTACATGGTGTTACATTACTTAACACATGGCATTCATGCCTCAGGTGGTGCTACAGGGCTGCTTCTGTCGGATGCACATATTACACTTCCCTGTACATGTTTGTGAGCAGGTCATGTCATTGTAGGCTTCCATGTTATTATTTGAGTGAGTCAGAGGGGGGTATCATTCCCAGGGTTCCTACTGAGCCAGTGTATGTGGTATGCGTTGCCTCTTTGCCAAGGCCAGGGCATACTGGGCATGCCTCCTTCTGCCTACTGGGGCAGGCTCAGGTTGCTCCTCCTCTGAGTCACGCTCTGCCTGTGATGGCCTTGGCAATGGTGGGGGGCTGTTTGGCCCAGCCCTATGCTGGTCCTGCTGCAGCTGTTTTCGCAAGATCATATTATGTAGCATAGCACATACCATGATAATTTGGGTACATGTAGTTGGTGTGTACTGCAAGGCTCCACCAGATGTGTCCAGACACTGGAACCGTGACTTGAGCAGCCCAAACACATGCTCTATTACATTACGTGTTTGTGCGTGTGCCTCATTATGGCATTCCTGTTCAGGTGTGTGTGTGTTTCTGATGGGTGTCATCAGCCACGGCTCCAGTGCATAACCTGCATCCCCCACTAGGTATCCATGCGGGATGTCCCCATTGGCAAATGTCTGGTACAGCTGCGTCAAATGCCAGATGTGGGAATCATGGTAGCTCCCAGGACAGCCAGCACACACATTCATTATTATGCCCTGGGCATCACACACAACCTGGCAGTTGATGGAGGGGAAGCCCTTGCGGTTGATGTATGCCCTACCCCACTCACCGGCTGGTGCTTTGATGCATATTTGCGTGCAGTCTATTGCACCCACTACCTCAGGGTATTCTGCTATTTGCTGGAAGAGACGCATATTGCTGGCCAATACCTCACGGGCATTGGGGAAATATACATGATCACCGACATGTGCTGACATGGCATCCAGGAACTGGTGCAGTACCCTGGAGGCTGATGCCTGTGATATCCCCATCATATCACCAGTTGGTCTCTGGAAGGTACCTGTTGCTAGTATTCTTAGGCCAACACATACCTTGGTTTCCACTGGGATGGGTTCCCCTCTGTTGGTTCTGTGTGTGAGGCGTGGTCTGCACAGCTCCACTATTTGCTGCAGGAGGTCTCTGTCCACTCTATAGCGCTCTACTATCTCCAGCTCATGTAACCCGTGGTAGGTGACCCTGGGCCTGTACACTCTTCTCCGTCTCCTCACTGTGGGTTGTCTGGCACCATCTGCATTGTCACCACCCTCAGCAAGTCGCCTATGTCTCATTATGACAGCTATGGCAGCCCCTAATATTTCTGCTCTGAGTTCAGCTTTTTCAGTTTTCACTTCTAATAGCTTACTCCTGTCTTGCAGTGTCTCTTGAGAGAAACATCCTGCACTGCTGTTTGCAGAGTTTTAAGTGCTGGGCTGGGCTACTATTCTGCCTGTGTAATTGCCTGCTTCTAATTGTTTTCACCTGCTAGCTCCAGCAGTATTCCCTGCTAGCTTCCTACTAAATCTGTTGCTTCCTTTTTCCTCTCTGTTTCCTCAGGGAGGAGCCGTGGGCAAACCAGCAGAAACCCGCTCACAGTGACTTACACACACGCACACATGCTTACACAGTTCAGAATCTGATTATTCGGATTAAAACGCGTGCACACCCACGCAAACAGTGTTAAACATCTCCCAACACGCTCCCACATGCTCAGTCTGCCTTACACGTGTGCACACTGCGCCCAGCAAGAAACTTCAGTGTAGGCAACAGTGTACACCTTCCATTTCTTGAATTTCTCATGCTTATCTAGTGGCACACCTCTTTCCATGATATCTGTCTGACATCTGTCATGTAACTCTGACCTCCAATGAACTGCATTTCTTTCTACCATTCCCCCCTGTGATGTCACCTATCTCCTGTTCCTCCCCCTTCTGTAACTCTTACACTACTCAGACTGTGCTCATTTGCTATGTGACAGTGGAATTTAGTATCCTAACACTCATTTGCATCAGATTGCCTACTAATGCTTAGTTACATGTCTTAGACTCAGCTTCCCCCCTTAGCAACCACTACACGGTGGCCATGTTGGTTTTGGTCTGCTGGTCCCTGCATTGACATTCCATGTATTGCATATAACCCACATTTGTGGGTTTATAACCTTCGTTTTTATGTTTTATACAGCGCAGCCCATTTGCGCGGGGCTGCGCTGGGTTTAAACATCGGCAATCGCCGAAAAAAATATATATATTTTAAATATATTTGCATCAGGTTACTTTGCCAATGGCCACATATTTGGCCATTGGCATACTGCCTGACACATATGCATCCTTTATTTGGAGCTGACATGGCTCCACTGCAGTTTTTGCAGAAACTTACTCAGTTGTCAACTGAGTACATTTCTGCAGCTAAAATGGCTCTTACACGGGCTGTTCTGGGCTTCCTGGATCGCTAATCATCCTCATTTGCATGCTATTCGGCTGCAAGTGAGGTGATTAGCTTATCCACGCCCACTCCGTGTAAGAGACGTTTTAGCTTGTCTCTTACACGGACTTTGGGCTGTTCCTGGATCGCGAAGGCTGCATGGAGTCTTACACTACTCTTAGACTCCGTGCAAGTCTTCATGAATCCGGCCCGTAGTCTTTACTTGTTTATTGCCTGAAGATATCAGAGTTAAAATAAAAGGACTACAACTTTTGACGGCAAATATATGTCACTCAGAAAAAGATGCCATTCTATTATGGGAAGCAAGGGAGTGGTTCAAGATCTGCACCAGGCATAACATAGTATGTATTTATTTAAATGCTTTTCCTGAGAAGATTACTGATCTAGATGGGCCATTTTACAGGTTTTTCAGGCCTGCCAGGTAAGTTGAAAACAACTGAACACTTGACTCGCAGAGATAAAACATAGCATACAATGAAGAAACCGATTATTTAACATTTGGGCTTCTGACCAGAGAGATTATACAATCCATATAGAAATGGACAAGAGGTTTATGAAGAAATTAACAAAACAGTGTAATTATGTAGTACAAACACAGTTCAAGATTCAGTCTTAACAGTATGTTCATTGTTTTGGGATGTATTTATATACTTGTATCATAAACAACAGAAACATGTAGTTAAGAATGTTGTTTTCTGAGAAAGGGTAGGAATAAGTCTAGAACCTGCTAAGCACAGCTTTGGAAAACATATACCTAGTGGTGCATATGTAAAAAGTCCCACTGTGGTTGTACTGGTCTCCTTCTGGTAATGCACCAATGAATTCCATACCAGGAGATTGGCAGTTGCTCAGTTTTAACAGACATCCACTCAAAGGATTGACTATGACATGTCTTGAGCATTTTTTTCTTTATTTATTTTCCTTACATTTGGTTGCCTTTCCCTCCATTTCATCTCCATATTATGTACCAAAAATTGTTGTCTGTTCTCACTAGTGGACATTTGTATAAGTAGGGGAGGACAGACTGTGCATTCAGCAATAGCTCCAACTCCAGTTTCCAAATTCAGTATCCAGAAAAGATATCAAGACTGGCTATAAAAGTGGCATTCAGTTAGTAATGGCTATTAGGAAATAAGCAAAACATTACATGATACCCTTTTCCAATAGGCTTTTGCATATACAATGGGAATCCTATGGAAAGAAGTCCATGACTGCACAGCAGTGTATTAAAACAACATGAAGCACAGATCGAAAAAATGGATGCCATGTCATTTAACTTGCTAAATGCAAATAAAATGCTGCAGTTTACCAAGCATGAATAAAATAAAAAAAACTCATCTAAGAAGAGTAACTGTAACAGCAGTAACAAGGAACTTATCATTTCCCCTCCTCTTGCTAACTGGGTCTTTTTACAGCTATGGTTAGTGGGAGCAAAGGAAAAAAGTAAAACTAGCACAAATAACTGCAACTGCAGTTACAAAGATGTACATGTGTATGCATGTATGTATGTATGTATGTATGTATGTATGTATGTAGGTAGGTAGCTATGTATGTATGTATGTAGTGTGTGTGTGCATGTGCACACACACACATGATGCAACATCCCTGGGGAGTCTGTTACTTCTCCGTAACTCCCACCCTGTTGAGCATTATTATTTACATAATTGGTTTTGGTAATTTTAAAGGATATTTATTTGCAAATGAAATACCAATAAATTCTTCAAAGCAGTAACTGATTGGTATATTTTTTGTTAGTTTTTTTGATAGCCAAGGTACATCTCTCAGCCTTTAAGCATTAGCTCCAAAGAAAGGATGAATCTCTCACAAGGAGAGTTTCACTGCTCTAGTCTTAATATATAAATTACTTTTGTAGAACAGCTTGATAAGCAATGCTCAGAATGCATGTGTCAGCATTATTAAAAGAATCAAGATTCATCAAACTGTGGTTTGCCAAGAGCAGTTCTATAAATGTTATCAATGTAGACAAAACATGAGAAACTAGATATAGATCATTGTTTTTTGCAGAAGGCCTGCATCATTTTTTATGATGATTATTATTGTTATTACTGTTCTAAGATAAGTGCACCTTGAGAAAAAGACCACCTTTTTTGTTGGAGCAGTGTACTCTGAGACTAACAAGAAACTTTAGTGAAAGTGTTCCATTGTTGTTGGACTCTGTTCATCAAGCTGGCATCTGAATTGTATTTCACTGAGAGGTACAGTTAATTAGGGCTTTATACAAGCTGTGTTCTGCCTCTAGATGTCATTCACAAAACACCTTCCTCTATTGGTCATTTTTTAAATTAAGGCTGAAGGACACCTGTCAATAACAATTTTCTTTTACAAACGTAGCATCTTCTACAACATGTATACTCCTGAGGACAGAAATACATGCTTAGCTTGCCATTTGTTAATGTAATCAGTTCTGAAACAGGATATATTGACAGTATGTATAAAGGCTGCATTAACTAATGACAACCTTCTGTCAGCTTCAGTTCTTGTGATCTTGTTAAAAAAAAATTCAGTTTGTGTTCTGGGATAAAAATGCTTTGATAGGAGGAACAGAGACTCCATCTACTGCCCTGTTTGGGTACAAGAGCCTAAACTGTATTAGCATTTATTTAGTCAGAGAAGAAATAAGGTAAAAGCAAACTACGTATGTACCAGCATGTACTGTTCTAAAACATTTATTGTTATTTTTGACATATTCAATTATCATTTAGTGCCATTCCATTTAGAAAATTTTCGAGACCCCAAAGTCTGATGTATTCCTTTACCCAAACTGTAAAGCCACATTCTTCTAGACTTACACATCTAATATGTATAAAGTCTTAAGCACATGTGTTGTGTTTCTGTATCAAGTTTCAGTATTCATGGGACTGCAAAATAAAACTATTAACATCTTCTGAAGAGACAGACAAGCCTGGCATCAACCTAAATCATTCATAACTGTGGGAAATATGACTAAACCCACAATGCTGCATTCTATAATCTGGGATTCAGAAATCGTTACCATGAACAGAAAACCTTAACACCAACAGTTTCTTCCTCACAGTATCCCTTTCCAATTTAAAGACCACCCTACTACTGAAATTTCCTGCTAGCTGGATCATCAACGTAGAAGTCCCACTGACTGTGTCACACCCAGGGGAGTGGCTAATGCTAATTAGTCACATGCTCTCCCCTGGAAAAGCTTGCAGCTCCTAATTTACACTGATGAGTAACAGACAAATGCTTGGCTCTTTAATTTTTATAGATAGAAGAAAGATTTATCACCATCAAACTACAGAGGTCACCCATTGACTCCAATGGAAGTAGCCGAGGTACAGTTAAGTCCAGCGAACTTCAGTAAAGACATGGGGGTGTTAGTATCAGAATGTGTGTAGAAGTGTGTGTGACAATCTTTAGGGGCATGAAGCTGGATGAATGTGTGTATAAACATCTGCCTGGGTGGTCATACTAGGGGCATTAGTTAAGGAACAGTGTGGGTGCATGAGCACGTTCATGTGCATGAGTATGCCTAAATCTAATCGACTGTAGTGGGGTTTTTTTGTTTGTTTGTTTTTTTTCAGTATTGGGTGGATATGTGGGGGGAGTGTCTGGGAAAAAGTATGTGTGTGTGTGTGTGTGTGTGTGTGTGTGTGTGTGTGTGTGTGTGTGTGTGTGTGTGTGTGTGTGTGTGTGTGTGTGTGTGTGTGTGTGTGTGTGTGTGTGTGTGTGTGTGTGTGTGTGTGTGTGTGTGTATGTGTGTGCACCTGAATGCATATATGTAAGTCTAGGTGGATGCCTTATCAAGGTAATGCATGGGCAGCCAGGCAAACACTACCACCATCACAGGTCTGTCAGTTCTAGTGTTACAAAAGTGCGATTCAGAGATCTACTCATCAGGTCTTCCTCTCTGTGGTCATAGCTGTCTCTGGATTGCATTTTCCTCATGATTGCATAAATTAACCTGTGCAGAGGTGTAAGAGGACATGTCTCCCCTGCAGAAATACAGTTTTCTTTGCTATACTGAGAATTTCAAGTAACATATCCATCATAAATATTTACCTGTTCTGCAACATGGTAACATAATACCCAGAGGCTAGCAAAAATGCAAATAACTGGGACAAAATTTATGTTTTCTTACACACATAGCATTTCTGTTTTTCTTAATTTATATGAAGTGCTTATATACCTTGTAACCATGGCATCTGGCATGCTATATAGACTTTCTGAACTATTGCTCAGATTTGCATGAAAAGCCTGACAAGTAATTATTCCATATTACTTTAAAAATATATTAAAATATTGAACATAATACTACATGCAATCCTTTCTACTGGACACTGTGTCTGTATTGTATGTAATACCTTGAGAGTCTGAACTTTTTAGGTTACATAATTCTAAATTTCAAGAGCTTTCAACTGTCCTAAAATTCCAAACTATACCCTTGACTGCTGATATGATTGACTGACTGGCTGACTGATTAATTGATCAAGATACTTATTAACTGAGTAGGCGGACTGGTCCTATGACCCTTTTCAGCCATAGCCTGGGCCAAAGGGAAACAAAGTGATAATAAAGAATAATTACAATAACAAAGTTATGTGTATAGAATGTACAGTTCAAAATGATAATGAGAAAATGTGAAATGATAATAAAATCATAGGGAAAAATTGATAAGAAGGGCCTATATAGATGGCATAAAATCTTGTATGTCAGTTAGTGCAGTAAAGCAAGACTGTGTGGAAATAAAGTGAGAAACAACCTAATCCCAACACAAACATCCACACAGATATTATTTGTATGATGATGTCTAACAACCAGTGGTACATAGAATCATGTCCAGATCATGTCCAGTTAAGACCCCCTACATTTTAGAATAAATTTCAGTACCTAATACACACCCCTATCCCATTAACCTCATGTATATACATTAGTATAAGTTAAGAAAAAGGCTAAATCTGAAGGCAGATCATAGTACATATAAAACCAAGCAACGAGATTGGAAAGAGATAAATGTATACATGAAGGAATTGCTTTATAGTTTATTTCTGTTCTTCCAACTGTCATTTTTAGTCAGGGTGCCCCAAACACTAACTTCAGTTTAGGAAATGGACTGGCTGGTACAGATCCTTATCAATTATGAAACACAGTTATATTCATTAAAGACGGCTAACCTCTGCCGTTGTCCATTTTTCCAGTTACAAATCCAGTGAAACAGAAGGAAATATTTGTTATACTGATTAAGATGGCCCTTGCTAGTGTCTATGGAACTGTAGAAGAATGAGTAATGATGATGCCTGTCAAAAGTACGCAGTCCTTCCACATATCACATCCTGCATACATCGGTACAATATACTAGCAGACTTTGTTGCTAAGGATTCCTATTTCTCAACAGTCGTGCCCATTTCTAACAAAGCAGCTGGTTTCCTAGCTCTTCTACCATGCCACAGTATAGAAAACATAGAGATGCCTTGTACAAATTAGTATTTAGAAAAAAAATAACTATAGCAATCGCTTCAGTTTTCCCCCTTAATAGTTTTGCATTTAAGTGCATTGCAAAGCTACCTTCCTGAATTATAACAGGTCACACTAGCTTTGCACTTAGAGATTCATTTTTAAGACCTTTTAGTTCATTAGAGCAACTTGGCAGCATAGATTATGCATTCCAAGTTTCACTGTGAGTGAACACTGAAACGACAGCAGCTGTGAAAAGGTACACACTTTTATATCAGTTAGCATTTAAATGCTAGCATCTAATGCACTGTTGGCATCTCAGCATAAGTACTTCATAACTGAATGAGTATATATTTTTCTTTTTGTTAGCTAATATTAACATACAAATATATCACATATTTGCCTCCTGGGTTTGTAACTAAAATAGAAGAACTCAGCTCTGTGAGTGCACCTAGGCCTGATTAAACAAACCTTCAAAAATGTTCTAGCAGTTGGTAATGCGGTAGTTATATCTTACGTTGGCTTCCCAGACTTCTTTTAAGTTATTTAAGTTATTAAAGGTGTAAGTGCAGTTTAGCTTTAGCTAGCGAGGTAGCTTGAGAAGAATAAAGCTGTTTGTGCGGAATTTCTGTATAGGCCCACATGTTTAGGCCTCTGCAACAGTAGTACTTAAGAGGCTTAACTTCGCCCACACTGTTCTGTTCCAAGTTCTGCTTTCAGAGATGATTAATTATATTCTGTATGTTTTTGAGCAGCAAGGCAGACAAAGCGTGCAGAATAAACAAACTCTGTAATTAGCTCATTGCCAGTAACAGTAAATGTGCAAAGGCTTTTTTTTCATAATGACCCTAGCAAAATTAGTACTTTCACAGTAATATTTACCATTTCAGAAAATCAGCTGTGCTAGCAGAGTGCAGGAAAAGTTCCTAATAGCTGTTGAAAATGGACAGACTTCTTACATACCAGCACTTGTCAGTGCTTGTTTGGATTACTAGGAACTTGATGTTGCTTTTGAAATAAAGAGCTTTGAACCAAAACATTTTGATAATGAATCAGAGTGGTACCACCTCATGTGTTTCAGGAAAGAAAAGGCACACCACTGTATACCAGGTTAGACATTGTTTGTTAATAGAGTTTTGCACATTCTTTTATCTGAGAGTTCACCAAAATAATCCTCTTGAGGTGTCCTTTTGAGGTATTTTCCAAATGTTAAAATGTATTGTAGGCCAGATCTGAAGGCAAACTGAATTTCATTATATGTGGCATGTGTTGCTCTATAGATGAGTCGTAACTGCTGGCACCCACATAGCCTGTAGAAAAATATGCTTGTAGAGGCAAAGAGGTGAACCTCATCTTATTTCAATGAAATAGTGGTTAATACGCATATAAATCCATGCAGAGAGGGCACAATTAAAGCAGTACTTTTTAAAACTAAATACAGAATGTCTTCAGACTATCAGTCACTTAAGAACATTACAGCACCATCTATCTGTCATCTGTATATTTTACAGATAATTGCAGCAGGATCTCTGTACTGGGAGTAAAAACTTTGGTATGCCATGACAGAAACACAACAATAATATGATTGACACTCATAAGTGCAATCACAAGAGAGAGAGAAAGAGACTTTTCTTAAAATTAAAGAAAGTGGTAACTATAAAAATCACTCCAAAGGGTGTTCTGAGAGCCTCCTGCATCTCCTATGAGGCAGCTGTGCTCCTCAAACCCATGCTACTCACATTAGTAACACTGAGATCACTGAATTTTAAGGAAAGAAGAAATCCCTGAAATACTGCATCCTTGCTCTCTAAATGCCCATCACAAGAAGAGTGTCAGTTACTATTGTCTTGTGAATTAATGTGCAGGGGTACATACTGCTCTGATCCTAGAGAATTAATGTGCAGGGATGCGTACTGCTCTGATCCTACAGAATTAATGTGCAGAGGTGCATGCTGTTCTGATCCTAAAAAGTAATGTGCAGGGGTGCACACTGCTCAGATCCTACAGAATTCATGTGCAGGGTTGCATATTGCTCTGATCCTACAGAATTAATGTGCAGGTGTGCGTACTGCTTTGATCCTACAGAATTAATGTGCAGGGGTGCATACTGCTCTAATCCTACAGAATTAATGTGCAGGGGGTGCATACTGCTCTGATCCTACAGAATTAATGTGCAGGAGGTGGTACGGCTCTGATCCTACAGAATTAATGTGCAGGGATGCACACTGCTGTGATCCTACAGAATTAATGTGCAGGAGTGCATACTGCTCTAATCCTACAGAATTAATCTGCAGGGTTGCATAGTGCTCTGATCCTACAGAATTAATGTGCTGGGGTGCATACTGCTCTAATCCTACAGAATTAATGTGCAGGGGGTGCGTACTGCTCTGATCCTACAGAATTAATGTGCAGGAGGTGGTACGTCTCTGATCCTACAGAATTAATGTGCAGGGGTGCACACTGCTCTGATCCTACAGAATTAATGTGCAGGGGTGCATAGTACTCTGATCCTACAGAATTAATGTGCAGGAGTGCATACTGCTCTAATCCTACAGAATTAATGTGCAGGAGTGCATACTGCTCTAATCCTACAGAATTAATCTGCAGGGTTGCATAGTGTTCTGATCCTACAGAATTAATGTGCAGGAGGTGCATAGTACTCTGATCCTACAAAATTAATGTACAGGGGGTGCATACTGCTCTAATCCTACAGAATTAATCTGCAGGGGTGCATACTGCTCTGATCCTACAGAATTAATGTGCAGGAGTGCATACTGCTCTGATCCTACAGAATTAATGTGCAGGGGTGCACACTGCTCTGATCCTACAGAATTAATGTGCAGGGGTGCATACTGCTCTAATCCTACAGAATTAATGTGCAGGGGGTGGTACGGCTCTGATCCTACAGAATTAATGTGCAGGGGTGCACACTGCTCTGATCCTACAGAATTAATGTGCAGGGGTGCATACTGCTCTAATCCTACAGAATTAATGTGCAGGGGGTGCATACTGCTCTGATCCTACAGAATTAATGTGCAGGAGGTGGTACGGCTCTGATCCTACAGAATTAATGTACAGGAGTGCAGACTGCTCTAATCCTACAGAATTAATCTGCAGGGTTGCATAGTGCTCTGATCCTACAGAATTAATGTGCAGGGGTGCATACTGCTCTGATCCTACAGAATTAATGTGCAGGGGGTGCATACTGCTCTGATCCTACAGAATTAATGTGCAGGAGTGCACACTGCTCTAATCCTACAGAATTAATCTGCAGGGTTGCATACTGCTCTGATCCTACTGCAGATCCTTCAAAAATCATTAGTCTTGAGAAGTGATTCACAAGTATACACTCATAGTAGTTGGGGAATACAGACTGCTTCTTCATCACAGGCAATCCTGAGAACAATAGCTTCATGGTATCCACAGAGTGTATAGTTCCAAGAATCAGAGATACCACAAAGATGAATAAAGCTAAGATTCTTTTTCCAAAAAATAGTAAATAACATATGTACAGTGCAAGTTATACTTGGGATTCGCCAAGTGTGGTGTCACACCAGCCCTCCTTAGGAGTAATATGTCACAGTTTTCTTTCTAAAATATAATCTGAATGTCTTCTTATAGTCAGTCCTTTAACTTTCTTTTTTGTGAGATTATATATCATATAATGTTGAAAAGGGTAAAGTATGCATTTTCTCCTTTGCCAAAATTTCTCAGGCTTATGAAGGTCATTGGTTATCAAGCAACATTTTTTGCATGGTTTTCTTTACATAATGCTTCCTTGTTAAATCAGCCAGTCTCACTTATCTACCCATATATGTCTCAGAAGATGACAGCTCCATTGCTGAGTGTGTTGGAGTTCAAGTTTCCATTTACTCCTGTTAACAGGAATCCATCAACTCTAACATGCACTCTTTGGAAGTTTGTACTTTTTCTTTCTGATAATCCATTCAATAAGGGATGAAAATGTGCAGATTTATTATGAATAATTCCATTGTAATATATAAATTCTGAGAATTCCTCACTGCAGTGAATGCTGTCATGACAGATTTAATAATTTCTGGTATTTCATGAGTACTGAACTGCCCTTAACTTTTCAGAAGTCATGTTTAAAGTGATCATTGTTGGAAGGTTCATATCTTTCTACATCATGTAAATATGCATAATGACCAAAAGAATTTTTTAAAGAGTCCAGCATAGTCAATATGAAATTCTTGTTTATGGTTTCTCTGAATATCTCCATTGATGCAACAGAGAAGCAACAGGATCCTTCATGTTTTATTGAGTTATAACAAAAATACCTTCTCAGTGTTAAGAATCCATATTCAACCACAGACTGTAACTTTCTGACACGAGTGATACCAGAATCACATATGTGCAGTAACACCATTTATTAAGTTTGGGACAAGATTAACACTATGTCTCTCCACAAATCATTTTGTATATTGAGTTCATCATTTCTGGAGACAAAAGATGAGATCTCAAGTTCTGTAAGGTTATTTAAACCTCTCATTGTGTACTCTCTTTTTTCATAATCATTTTTATTAATTTATATAACTTATAACATAGATATCCATATATAACTAAGACATATACCTGTACGTAGGAGCTATTCATTAATTTACAAATATGTATAGATAAAAACAGGCATCTTGCAACATATTATTCTCAGCCGTCCCCACCTGTCCCATTCGTTCACACTCGGAACATTTTCTATTAATTTATATATATCAAAAAACTTAAATAATATACATTAATTCCAATTCCAAAGCTTCATAGCTACAAAACTGACTGAAAAGTGACACCAGTCATTTAAAGGACATGATTTACTGTTTGTGAGTTTGACACTCCATACAGGAAGGATTATTCTTTTAGTAACCAAACTCATTAAATAGAGTAATCTTAAAAATGCAGTTGGAATATTATGACCCAAACAAAGAATCCAGGCAGAATAAAATTATCTTACTGCATAACCTGTAATCAGATAAAAGGCTGCATGTTTTCAGGCCCCGAGGATAGACCGTTGGATAGGACTACCACTTATGGAACCATGATCTATACTGTTATATCAATGCCAATGTTTCCTCCTATTTTGATAGGTACTGTTTTCTTTATCTATCTTAACATTAAAGCTGTCGGGAAAAAAGTTAATCTGAAAAAATTTGATATGCCAGAGTCAATGTACATTGAAACATATTTTTGAAGAAGTTCTTGATGTACAACATTTCAGGTTTTAATATGTTCGGCATGCACAACGTCCTCTACCCATATGACAACTGTTGTGTTGAAGCCTCCTTTTATACTTTTATGCTGTCTGAACTATGTAGAAATATCCATACTTCAGTAAACGTGTTTTTTTTGTTTGTTTTTTTTGTCATCCTCATATTAATTATTCAAGTGTTTATATTTGTTTTACTTGTACAATGTTTTTGGATTAAAGCTTATACATTGGATGAAAAAATAGGATAAAAAAGATCAGAGGAATAAAACTGGAAAATGTGATAAGATTAGCAAACAGTAGAACAAATAATATAATATACAGTGTACAATAAAAGTTACACATGGCTTGAAACAGTGACACAGAGCAAAACTAGCTGAAAGCAACTCAAACAATAGTGTTTTAAGGAGCTTTTAAAGCTACCATCAGGGATTCTCCTCAGCAGGTTTCAGAGACTTGAGTTCCTGACAGATAGATAAAATCCAGAATCAAAGCAGGCCCCTAGAACTGCTATCAGTTCTTGGGAGGGCATCCACAAGGATCGGGTAGGACAATTCTACGTTAAAAGATCCTGTAGATTGGCAGAACTTAAGCAATGTAGGCCAAGGTATACCAGAACAAGAACTTTAAAGATGATATATTATTTAACTGGCAGTCTGTGTAGGCTCTGCATAATTGGGGTAACGTACTATTACTTGGGTTCTCTAGTTACTATATTTTACACCAGCTTCAGGGGATCGAGCTCTGTGTTTGGACACTACAGGTAAAAAAATCCCACAACAGTCTATCCTGGAGGGAATATGGCATGTACACCATAGGGCAATCAGAAGGTGGAATAATGTGCTTGACAGAAGCAATGCTCCTAAGCTGGAAACAAGAGGATCTGAGGTCTATGTTTGGCTAACAAATACTAGAAAACTTAAACCGCGAAACACTGAAAGTAAAACGGGGAAAGGGACAATTATCAAACAATGTCAGCTTCGAAAAAAAATACATTGAATGTCCATAGTTGGCCAACATCGCACACACAACCAACCAAGGTGGTGGGCTGTGCCCCCCACACCACCCAACTATATATATATATACCAACTTCGAGATCGCACTACAGTGGGGAATAGGGCAAATTTAAAAGGTTTCCCTTCACTTACCTTATGCATTGTGTTCCTTCCTGGTTGTTGGCCAACTATGGCAATTCAATGTATTTTTTGGAAGTTGCAGTTGTTCAGTAATTGTCCCTTTTGCTGTTTTACCTTTGTTATTTGGTGATTCAAGTTTTTTAGTATTCGGTAGCTGAACATAGAACCAAGGATCTCATAACATCTAAAACCTGATCTTTTAATGTCAGACTGTCAGAAATAATCACCCCTAAATCATGCACCTTTGACACAAACTGCAGTTTGTCCATACCTGCCATCTAAAAGGAAAAGAAATTTAGATGGACAAACTGTGTTTCATTTTGATCATGATTTCTATCCTGCTATAGTAATTGCTCAAAAGGGGTTTGTGCCACTGAAAGAACCATGTAATGTTAAACATTTTTTTTAATCCAGCAATGTTTTGCATTTTTCTAATGGGGGGGGGGTGTTGTATAAAATGTGCCTATGGGGAACAATACATCAGCTGCAATACTTGACTAAGTAGAGGTGCAAGCAATCAGTGACAGTCATGCCTTTTCTAACCTATAGTACTGCGTTGCTTGGGTATGTCCAGTTTGAAATATTGGCACTGCATTCCATTACCTCTACCCCTCTTTGCCATCAGGTATGATCCGCATCTATCAATATGATTTTGCCAATAATATTATCGTACTCAAGTTAAATTTTCACTCTTTCAGTGAGAACCCCCCTTTTACAGTTTATTACACCCATCTATTTCCCCAGCAGATATAACACTGATCATTTCTCACTTTTATATTTAGGCTTTGTGCCATACCAAGCAATACAAGATAAATTTTATTTGTGAATTATTTAGTTATTCATTTATTTATTTATTTTTGCATTATATGACCAACAAAATATTTTCAGTGTTTAATTCTTAAGATTTGGTGTAATGGATTGTGTTGGGGGATGAACAAATAGCAGCTGTCTCATTCCTGTGAACCACAGGAGTGCTTATATCCCCCATATGCAGGCTACAATTGGCTATATCAGTTCACTCAGTTCCAGTATTCTGCTTGGACAGCCCAGATGGATACAACAAGATGCAGGTAGCTTTTGCTTGTCTGTATCTTGGACCAACTCTTCATAGGCCTATTTTGATTGGATATGAAATGCATAGTAATGGTTTATGGTGGAAGTGTCATGTTTCAATAGGATTTAGGTCTTCTGTTATTCTTATTAATGCCTATAATTATTTCTTAATGTAAGTCTTTATCACTGACCATAACATTATAGGTTAACAGAGTTGCTGGTCAAGTTCATGAAGGGCATTACTGGTTGTTTATGTTTAAAGGTGTTGCGTTTTATACAGGGTGATGCTGTCTGAGATCCAGGAATAATCAGTATAGCAACAAAAGGTGGAGTAACATAGTCAATGATTAATGCAAACGTAAGTGCTCACACTTTTGGTGTGGGTTGGAAAAATGTACAAATTGGCTGCTGACCTTAGTGCTTTGAAGAATAGCTTAAGACTTAACTCATCACTATCTTATCTATTCAGAAGACCCATCTAATATATGGAAAGCATTTCAAATCATATTCTGTGTAAGAATAATCAATACCGGTATCTGTCTCCTTCTTCAGTAATAGAAATGGGGCCAGCTATCATGATATTTGTCCTGCACATACGGTAATCCTAAGGGCTATATATTATGTGTACTGTGTTGTTTATACTTGCGTGTTCTTTCTGTGTTGTACATTTGGGTTTGTAAGAAACTTTAACAATGAGATTACTGCAGAGAGGCAAGGTCTAGTGAGCAACCTTAACATGGCTATGGATCAGCTTTTCAATTAATCGATATTATGACATTCTCATGTTCCATCAACTAAATAATGCTGCTACATTTCTAGCAACACAGCATTTTCCTTGTATCACACTTCTGCCTATTTGCATTCATCTAGATATTAAGCTCTGTTAGGAGTACTGTGTAGGCATCATTATTGTTTAAGGTGGATGCTTGACCTGCCACAGTTCCATACAATAGTTTATGTGAAATACTCAGACTTGAAACTAAACAGTTATTGCTCTTATTTTTTTAAATCATTAATATATTCTTAAAAATATGCAAATGTTAAATTAGTTGAAAAGTATTAACCGTTTTGTGATTTCTATTGCCTAACAACCTCTAAGTTTACCTTCTGGCAGTTGTGCTTTAAGTCCTGCAGATGGTATTTCAGAGTTTTGAGTCACCTAATACAGACTGTTAATGCCTTTTTACCTTTTGCGCCTCAACTAATTGTATATCAACTGTAACTTAATTTTACTCTCATATCACCCTTGCCTTTATTTCATTTGTATTTCTTCCTCTGCTTATTCTTATTTTTAGCCAAACCCTCTCTGTCTTACTTTGACTATCTCTTTCCCTCAATTACACTGAACTGGCATCAATCAAACCATCATTGTCCAACAAACAACATCCAAGACTAAGGTTTACCGTAATAAGGACCGCGAGAGACAGAGGCATATTAATAATGTATGTTATTTACTGTCATGTTTAACATAGCTAACATATTTCTCTGTAATAAACAGGGCAGGGTCTTCTGTAGAGAACATACACTCCCACTAGAACAACTCCCCTGGTAATTTTCTTTATACTGGAAGACATTGCCTTCTCTTGAGGACCCATCCTTCTTGTCTATTCTATGCTATATACCCACTGCAAAATTCCTCCCCAACTTTACCTGCCTTACTATTCTTTACCTTATTTGGCCTTTCCTGCAGTATAAAACTGTCTGCTGTCTTCCCCTATGACTTCCAATGTATTCATTGCCTGTAACATGTAAATAGTGACCGTTCCCTTACTGAAAGGTAACAAAAATAATAAACTGCAGTACTTAGTATCTCTTCAGGAAGGCTTTTCTACTAACTACATCTGCACCTGCTTAACCACCTGCTTTGAAACTCTTTCTGCTAACACCCATATAATTACTACAACTCTACAGCATTTCACCTTCTATTTGCTACCTTGCTCTTTCTCCTAACAGCTTTTCTAGTGACATTAAATTTTTACTCTTTCTACCACATAAGACTTCTACCCTTGCTGACATCTAAGTCTACGGATAGTTTTTCTTCCCCTTCTATACTTCTTTGCCATTTCAGCTGGTGCAGCCTGCTTCATTCACATTTACTTTGCTTGGGTTCACACCGCTTCCCTACCCTACCCCCAAATCCCATCCACACCCACTATCCCTAGTTTTATACCTACACAAAACCCTCCTCTTCCTGTGCATAACAGCTCCTTCTCCTATACAAGCAATCCATCATTCTGCTACCTGTCATCTGTCACTAGCACCCACTACTCAAATCATACTATCCATATTTCCATCCTTAAGGCTCCATCTATCTAGTTATACCTCTCTTCCACAGCACCTTTTAGCCTCCATCTCAACATTTACAACCACTATTGCCTCCTATTAGCGTCCTTTCCCTTTAGCATTTTTCTCCTTAATGTATGTTACATCTCTACAGCTGTCCTCTTTCTTCTCCTTTCAGCCTTCTCTCTGCTCCACATTTTTAACATCCCATATTCTACATACCTATTGAAATCCCTGCCTAATTATTTTTAATTATTCTTATTTATTTTTTAATTCTTTATAGTTGTTTTATTTCCTTCTATAATATAATTATATATACCATCTATTCTCCATCAGTCTTCAAGACTCTTGTTTCTAATACACACCAAATATACTTCTCATCTTTCTGTCCATACATCAGCTCCTACTACTATCATACCTTACATGTTATATGATACCTATCACATCTATTTCTCAACCCCCCCCCACCCTTACTTATTTCACTTGTCAGCTGTTTACCTTTACTATTGCTTCCAGCTTATTTGGCTTAACTCCTATCTCATTTTCAGATATAACATTTTAACCCTTCTCCCAACCCACACAAGGTAAAATGAATATTTAATTCTAGCATACCTATATGCTTACTAGTGTATGCATTCTGTAAAAAGATCATATTATGCGGCAATGTTCAGCCAAACCCAGGTTCCAGCTGCCTCTCTTCTCTACCCACTCCCTCTTCTATGGTAAAAACATCTACTAAAAATTTGAAAATTATATCCATGAATATTCAAAGTATAGTAAACAAAGTCTCTAAATTTCATTCCTGGATCACTCATTACTCCCCAGACATTATTATTCTTACAGAAACTTGGCTAAACCACATATAAAAGACCCTGAAATTCTCTCTCCTGGCTATATTATCATACACTCTGACAGATTAAATAATAAAGGTGGTGGTGTAGGTTCTCTAACCATCTCTCTGTCTCTCCTTCTATTTCTCTGTCTAAATTCCTCTCTGCTGAGATCCTTGTTTCTCTTTGTAAATTAAATGAGCATAAAAACACTATGTATAATTTCCCTATATATTCCCCCAGGAAATAACATCCCTGTTCTGGAAGACATCCTACAATGGGTATCTGCTTCCATTTCCCATGAAATAGTAATTCTTGGTGATGTCAGCATTAACTGGCAAACCTTCACATCAGACTACCCTTCCACTAGTATCAATCTATAAGGGTTCAAACAACTCATAACTTCCCACACTCACTTCAACAAAGCTAGTAGCACTGGGACTACTCTGGACCAGATCCTAGTCTCAAATCCAAACCTTTATGACACTCCAAAAGCCCACCCACACACCCTCAGTGATCATCATCCTACATATGTTCAGAGACTAGCAACTCACCATATCAAACATCACCTTTGTAAAGACTGCTGTAACCTCTCAAATTTCAGTTCACAAAGATCTTTATCGACATCCTTAGTAACAGTAATTAGTCTGTCCTCTATCCCTACCACTGGATAATGCTGTTCTAAAATTTAATACAATATTTCCTGACATTCTCAATAGCCTCACTCCTATAAGAAAACAAAGACACTTAAATTCACCCAGTCACCCTGGCTATCCCTTCCTGGTAGACAATTACTGTATAAAAGAGAGACAAAGCTTGGAGAAACTGGCAAAAATACAAATCTCCAGCTGACCTACAGACCTACAAACAACTTTGAAACATTGCAAAAAAAACAAGTTACTGCTGATAAGAAATAGTATTACTTCAAGCCACAGGATAACCAAAAACACAACCCAAACCTTTTTGTTCACTATCAAGAAAATATTATACCCTGGAACTCCTAGTACCTGTGAAAAACTGAAAGGCTGCCAGCCCAGCCAGATAGAATCTTGCAAATAATTCTATGTGATTTGCAAATATTAATATACTCCACAAGCTGGTTTTACAAATGTAAAAGAGAACTATATGCAATGATTAAACTATATGTTGTACTGAGCTTCAAAAATGTAACCACAGTGCACTCTGCTGGAAGAAAGCTGATAAGTCAAGCATTGTATGACTGTTTGATCACAAACTCGGGGATGTGATGTCTGGACCAGCAAATTCTTTCTATTGTTTTGAGACCGGAGTTAATTGCTAGATTTTACATATATAATCTCTTTTATTTCTGTGGCTTCCTGGTCAGGTGCAAGATCAGAGAACTGTTAAAATTCTGAGTTTCTATTAGCCTGGGAAATTAAACCAGAGAAGTGTCAAGCATGATGTAATCTAGAATGAGTCAGCAGTGATGTATTATCAATTTAAGACTTTCTCAGAGAGAGAGAGAGAGAATCAGAGCATTTTGGATTTTGTCTGAACCTGAACACATCAACTCACCAGTACCTTGCTTTGCTTGTAAGATATTTATTTAGAACAGTGACTTATCTTAGAATAGCTAGTTTAGTCTAGCTGTTTTCTATATTGTCAGACTATTCTACAGTATTATTTTAAGCATTTTCCTGTGTCTGAACTCTTGACTAGCACTGTGTTGAATTGAGGAGATTTATTATTAAATATTTTTAAATCTTTCAACTGTGGATGTTTTGTGTAGAGATAATTTAAGCTCTAGAGTGCATAGCATGTGTATAGTAATACTGTCCAAGTCACACAAATAAGCATTGCTGTTTGTCATACTTACTAATAGGATAATAATAATATTGCACAGTAAAATTTGACACCCTTTGGTAAGGGCCTTATTAATAGCTGATATTAGTGGTTGGTGGCAGTGATTTCTACCCTATAGCCTGGGCAGAGGAGGGGGCATAGCTGAAGAACCCATACCAGCCTTCGTCAGGAGTGTCTGTGTGTTTGCATATAACTCATATCTCAAAGTGTGTGCGTGTGTGTGTGTGTGTGTGTGTGTGTGTGTGTGTGTGTGTGTGTGTGTGTGTGTGTGTGTGTGTGTGTCAGCTACTTGGGCAGGGACACAAATTACTGGCTGGACAAAGAGGGTGCTGGAGGTTTTAGTTTGACCACTAGGCTGAGACCTGTACCCTATAACTGTGCCAGTAGGGAGTCTTATTGGGGATCTAGGAAGAAACCAGCACCGGACTGACTCTGATCTCTGTGTGTTCTTAAGGGAAATTGTACTTTCCTGAGTGTGTAGTTGTTATCCTTCCCAATGTGCATGCCCCTCACTGTTATTAGTGGTGAGGATTGAGGCTCCTTGATTACTGGGCCAGTGCATGGGCATCACAAATTAATTGGCTGGCAGTGGTGGGATATCCACACCACATATTAATTGCTTGGCAGTATTTGGTTATCCAAATCAAGTATTAATTGTTTGATAGTGGTGAGTTAGCCATATCACATACTAATTGGCTTGTAGTGGTTTGTATAGTGAATTCCTGTAGCTTGTGTACAGTGATCACTGAAGCTGTTTTTGTACTCTAAATCAACCACACAGTGAATATTCAGAGTTGAGATCACAATCATTTTATTTCTTTTGTTAGCTTAGTTAGTCAGGGAGAGCAGGCAAGCATGTCAGCAGAGGAGTATGGCAAGCTGATAAGGAGCCAGTTGGCTGAGATGTGCCAGGCTAAGGGACTAGTGCATGGAAACCTGACTAAGGCAGACATGATTGCAGCTTTGTTCACAGCTGCATCAGAAAACAGCACACAGGAGAACAATCAGACTGGCCATGGAGATGTACAAAACTCAGACAATGGACAGCTCAACCTTTCTGCAGAGGACTTAAAAATACATCTGGAGCTAAACAGATGAGTTGGAAGCCAGGCATTTGGAAACAGAAGCACCAGAGAGACTGAGATGTCTACAGGCTGAGGAGAATGAGAAACTGCTACACCTGGAAGCTGAGGAGAAGGAGAGGCAGAGGCAGCAAGAAAAGGAGATGCTGACTCTTCACCAGAGTCATGGAGGTAATGGGGAAGGGAGTAACTGGACCCCAGAAGCACAAAAAGTCGATAAATTTCTTCAACAGCTTACAGAGGGGGATAATTTTGATAGTTTCATTCATATGTTTGAGAGGGTATGTAAACAATATGATGCTGACCAAATGCTCTGTGTATGGTTCCTGACCCCCTTACTCCATGGTAAAGCTGTAACTGTGCTGTCTAAATTATCTGATCATGAATTTTTGATTATACTGCTTAGAATTGTTTGTTAGAACTTTTTAAGCTAACACCTAAAACTTACAGGAAAAAGTTCTGTGAGCATAGATGCAAGGCAGATGAAAGTCTGTGTGAATATGTTGCTGAACTGAGTACTTATTTTCATAGGTGGGAGAGTGGATGTCAGGTCACCACTTTTGAAGGGCTGGCAGACCTTTTGGTGAGGGAACAAGCACTTAGCACTTTGCCTGAGGACATGAGGATCTGGTTAGCTGATAGACAATGTGCTCCTTCAGAGAAGTTGGGGAAAAAGGGAGACCTATACCTAGCAAGCAGGGCATCCCTGCACAGGAAAGGGACTCTCAGTACTACTCATGGGTCTAAAGGAACTCATGGTGGGCAGCCCAGACTGCCCCAACAGAATCTGCAAGTAGCAGGGGAAGACACTAGTCCAGGTACACATCCAGGACCTAGGGATAAATGTTTTGAATGCAACCAGTGGGGCCATGTGGCATACAGATGTCCATGGAAGCAAAGTGGGGAACAAAAGGTGAGGGAGCCAGTAAGTGTGAAAGACAAAATGCCATGGGAAAATGGTGTAATGGTTAAGTGTTTGCCTTACAAACAAAAGGTGCAGGGTTTGATCCTCACATGGGGTAAATGCCTAGGCTTAAAATGGCCTGCAAAGACAGTTAGCCTAGTACCAACCTATGAACCTATGAACCAATAATAGGTTGTCTTGAGACAAAAGGGTTACTGAACTACCATCCTGCAGATGTCCTGATAGGGAAGGATTTTGATGAGGCAGTACCATTTGTTAATGCAGTTACACACAGTCAGGCTTTGAGACAGGTATGTGGGTCTGGTAGCCTGGAGAGACCTAGACAGACCTCATACTTGAAGCCAGGACTGGTGAGGTGGTTACTTCAGGGAGGGAGCTACTCTCTAGCAGTGAGACACAAGGTGAGCCATAGCTGCTTGTGGGTACTGATGGCCCCTTGAACAGAGTGACTGCAAAGGTAGAGGTGAGTAGTAGTACCCAGGCTGACAGTGAGGTACTGCTGTCAGAGGATGACAGGCTTCCTGTGGAAGGGGAGCTGGGAAGGGTTACAAAGAGAGAGTTGAGAAAGGCTCAGCTCTCAGACCCTACATTACAAGGCCTGAGGCAGGTAGCTAGTGAGGCATCTGATTCTCAAGGGAAGGGGGGATCTGTATACTGGGACAAAGGGTTACTGTACAGAGACTGGACCCCTGAGGGAGGGCTAGAAGGTGAGAGGATACAGCAGTTGGTAATGCCTAGAGCCTACCATCTGGCACTTCTACCCATAGCCCATGACATTACCTTTGCAGGTCATATGAGCATAAAACGTACAAAGAGGTGTATTATACAGAACTTCTATTGGCCTGGAATTTCCAGAGATGTAACAGGGTACTGCAGGAACTGTGAGCAGTGCCAAAAGATAGGCAAGGCAGGAGACAAGGTGAAAGCTCATTTGATGCCTTTGCCTGTGATTGAGGAGCCATTTCAGAGGGTAGCTATGGATATTGTGGGGCCTCTGAGTACCTCAAGTTCCACAGAGAAAAAGTATATCCTAGTGGTAGCAGATTATGCTACAAGATACCCAGAGGCAGCGACTTTGTCCTCCATTGAGGCAGGAAAGGTGGCAAATGCTTTGTTAGAGATTTTCAGCAGGGTAGGTTTCCCAAAAGAAATACTGACCGACAGAGGTGCCAATTTCATGTCAGACCTGCTGGCTTGTCTGTGAAAGTACTATGAGGTGAAGCACCTAAAGACCACCCCCTACCATCCCCAGACTAATGGTCTTTTTGAGAGGTTAAACTCTACAATCAAGTCCATGCTACAGGCATGTGCAAACCAGGTTAAATGGGAGTGGGACAAATATTCACATCTAGATCAGGGGAGGTCATCGTGCCTCTTTACTCATCCCTCATCAGGCCCACAATTGAGTACAATGCCCCTTTTGGGATATACCTTACCAGACACCTGCAGCAAATGAAAAGACCCCAAAAGTACCTCACCAAGAGGATCAAAGGGCTCAAATAGATGCCATATGCTGCCTGGTTAAAGAAACTCCAGCTCTACTCAGTGGCATACCGCCTGTTCAGAGGCTATCTGTGCCTGACGTATAAAGCCATGTCCAACCCGGAATTAATGGACATGCTGCACCTCAGAAAATCCAAATCCCATCGAGCTACGCGCTCAAGAGACTTGAACCTCAGCACTGAAATAAATAGGACATGCTGGAGGGACAGATTCATAACCCAGAGGCTCCCTTTACTCTGGAATAAAATCCCAGTCCAGGTTAGGCAGAGTCCCTCATTGACTCTCTTCAAGAGGAATCTTGATGAGTGGATGGGAGATCGTAGGTTTACCCCGGGTATCACTTCTGTGTCACTGTTAGACAGAGGCACAGTATACTAACCTCGAAAAAGGGCATAGCAAAATAAATTTAAAATGGGTGGCGAAAGCCAAACACATTCTGGCTAGGCTTATAAATGCCCTAGGGCAGATAGCCTAGTATGAACCTATGAACCTATGTTGTTTGCTTACAGAGAGGTTCCCCAGGAATCCACGGGTTTTTCACCCTTTGAGTTGCTGTATGGGCATAGGGTGAGGGCACCTCTAGATTTAATTTGAGATGAGTAGGAAGGTGAGTGTGAATCCCACAAGGACTCTGTTGTGGTATATGCCCTAAACCTCAGGACAAGGTTCAGGGAACTCATGGGCTTGGCCCAGAAGAACTTGGCAGAAGCCTGACAGCAGAAAAAGGTCTGGTATGACAGGGATGCTTGAGCTAGAGAACATGCTGTAGGGCAGCAGGTAATGGTTCTCATTCCTGTCAGGCAGAACAAGCTAGCTTGGGAAGGACCC
The DNA here is from genome assembly GCF_019279795.1 of Protopterus annectens. Taxonomy (NCBI): domain Eukaryota; kingdom Metazoa; phylum Chordata; order Ceratodontiformes; family Protopteridae; genus Protopterus; species Protopterus annectens. Next base: position 1,324,776,127 of record NC_056739.1, on the reverse strand, counting down.
TACAAAGTGGTAAGAAAGGTAAGTGATTTTAACTACATGGTAGAACTGCTAGGCCACAGACAGGGGCACAAATTGTACAATGTTAACATGATGAAACCTTACCATGCTAGGGAGGCCCTTGTGCTGAGTATTCACAGTGGATTGCAGGAGGAGTCTGAGGGAGATCTGGTGACTGATCTCCTCAGTGTGGCTCGGACTGACACCTCAGTGGAAGGGGTAGCAATATCCCAACAGCTATATCCTACCGAGGTTCAAAAAATCCGAGCAGTGTTACAGGAGTCTGGGGACATGTTCACTTGAAAACCAGGGTGCACCCACCTGGTGTGGCAGTGGATGTATACAGGACCCCAAAGGCCTATTAGGCAGGCTCCTTTTAGAGTGCCTGAAAGAGTCAAACAGACTCTGTGGGAGCAGATACAGGAGATGTTGGAACTGGGGTAATTCAAGAGTCCAACAGTCCCTGGGCCTCCCCAGTGGTGCTGGTGCCAAAGAAGGATGGCAGCACAAGGTTCTGTGTGGACTACAGGAAATTAAATAGTCACACAAAGTCAGATGCTTACCCCATGCCTAGGACAGATGAAGCCCTAGAGAAGCTGGGTGGGGCTAAGTATCTTACCACCATTGATCTTACCATGGGTTACTGGCAGATGCTCTTGACTCCCAGTGTTAGAGAGAGGTCAGACCTTGTGACTTCTTTTTGCTTGTATGAGTTCATAAAGATGCCCTTTGGGATGAAAAATTCCCCAGCGACTTTCCAGAGGCTGGTAGATCATATCCTAGCAGGAACAGGAGGGTTTGCCTTTGCTTATCTAGATGATATTGCCATCTACAGCCATTCCTGGCAAGAGCACCTTCAGCATGTCAGGGAGGTGCTGGGCAAACTACAGAGGACAGGGTTGACCATTAAGCCCAGCAAATGTCAGGTGAGTATGGCAGAGGTCTCCTACCTGGGACATAGAGTGGGGAGGTGTAAGATCAGGCCAGAATCTGCCAAAGTGGAAGCCATTCAGACATGACCCTCACCGGTCACCAAAAAGCAGGTGAGGGCATTCTTAGGGACAGCAGAGTAATACAGAAATTCCATCCCCAGTTATAGTACCATTGCTGCTCCCCTGACAGACCTGACAAGGAAGACCAGGTCAGATAAGGTAGTGTGGACCACAGCATGTGAACAGGCATTCCAGAAGCTTAAAGACGCTTTGGGGGGACCCCCTATGTTAGCCAGTCCAGATTACAGCAAAGAATTTGTTGTGCAGGTGGATGCTGTACTTAGCCAGATTTCTTCAGAGGGAGAAGAGCACCCAGTGGTCTATCTCAGTTGTAGGATCCAATCCAGGGAGGAATGCTATGAAGCTGTAAAAAAGGAATGTCTAGCCATAGTGTGGGCACTGCAGAAACTTCAGCCTTATCTGTATGGAAGGAAATTCACTGTAGTTACAGATAACTATCCCCTAACATGGTTACACCGAGCCAGCCAGCAAAATGCTAAGTTGTTAAGATGGAGCCTAGGGTTGGAAGCATATGATATGTTAGTGCAGCACCGCAGTGGGATTAGCAATGCCAACACAAATGGGCTCTCAAGACAGAGAATGGGGTAAGGTATACTTAGATAGATGTAACCCTCTCATGCAACGTTTCACAAGGGTCATTTGAAAAACTAGCTTGAGTTCTCTGGGAGAGGAGAAATGTGAAAAACTGAAAGGCTGCCAGCCCAGCCAGATAGAATCTTGTAAATAATTCTATGTGATTTGTAAATATTACTATAATCCACCGGCTGGTTTTACAAATGTAAAAGAGAACTATGTTATGATTAAACTATATGTAGTAATGAGCTTCAAAAATGTAACCACAGTGCACTCTGTTGGAAGAAAGCTGATAAGTCAAGCATTGTATGACTGATCTCAAACTCGGAGACACGATGTCTGGACTAGCAAATTCTTTCTATTGTTTTGAGACCACAGTTAATTGCTAGATTTTACATATATAATGTCTTTTTTTGCTGTGGCTTCCTGGCCAGGTGCAAGATCAAAGGACTGTTAAAACTCTGAGTTTCTGTTAGCCTGGGAAATTAAACCAGAGAAGTGTCAAGAATGATGTAATCTAAAATGAGTCAGCAGTGATGTATTATCAATTTAAGACTTTCTCAGAGAGAGAGAGTCAGAGCATTTTGGATTTTGTCTGAACCTGAACACATTAACTCACCAGCACCTTGTTTTGCTTGTAAGTAAGATATTTATTTAGAACAGTGACTTCTCTTAGAGATAGATAGAAATAGCCTGTTTAGTATAGCTGTTTTCTATATTTATGTCAGACTCTTCTGCAGTATTTTAAGCATTTTCCTGTGTCTGAACTCTTGACTAGCACTGTGTTGAATTGATGAGATTTGTCTTGTGTTTTTTATTATTTATTATTAAATATTTTTAAACTTTTTAACTGTGGCTGTTTTGTGTGGAGATAATTTAAGCTCTAGAGTACATTGCATGTATATAGTGATACTGTCCAAGCCACTCCAATAAGCCTTGCTGTTTGTCATACTTACTAATAGGATAATAGTAATATTTCACAGTAAAATTGGACACCCTTTGGTAAGGGCCTTAGTATCTGATGTTAGTAGTTGGTAAACTTTGATAATGATCATACTGCAAACAGTATGGGGCCAAAATGTTTTTCTATGGGAGAACTGTTGTACTTATAAAACCAAATAGTTAAGAGGCTTGTGAATGAGTGTGCATCTGTATCTTTGTATATAAGATCCAAGGAAACACTGGTAGGACATCTGTAAAACACATTTTTTTCAGAAAGATGAAAATTAGTATCCCACTTTGCTCAGAATAAACACAAAACATTACTGTTATTTATTTTTTTCACTCAAACAGTATTATAATCTCATCAAGGTGAAAATGTCCCCATGGTGCATGACCACATGGAATATGTGGTTGGCTGTTTATTCTCCTGTCTCGGTGAAGAGCCCTACAAATTTATTAATAACAAAATCAATTTTTGCAGGATAGTATACATAGGTTGAATATTACAGCAATGATTTAGATTTAGAAATAGGGATACTTATATTGTGTTTTTACTGAAAAAAAAAATAAACAAGAACCTCTGTCCCTTCTGTAACATGATACACATCCTCTAGCAGACTACTATAACACGTTTATTGTACCACCATATGGCCATAGATTTATGCTTTCTCTTGCAGTTTCTGTTTAGTATTGGTACATATGTCTAGGTCTAAAAAGATAAGCAGGCATAACCCCAGGGCTGACAAAGTGTTTAATGAGAGCCAAATATATTCCTTTTTACTGTGTATAATTTTCAAAATGGTATGGCAGTCCCACCTACAGCACATCCAAGATACAAAGAATAACAGTCAATGCATGTTTCCCCATGCTGGCATGATAAAACTGAGAACCTTACACCTTACACAAGAATGTTCTAATGAAGTCTCTGCTTTGAATGTTATACAGGTATACAACTGAATTTACTTTAGCATATATGTGTTACATGCACTTTCATTAAAAACATTAGATAAGAAATGGAACTCAGAAGTACATTAACTAAATATGTGCATATGTCTGTATGAAGTATGTGTAGCACACACCGTACATGTATATATAGAAACATACACGTGTGTGTATTATGGAGAAATAGATTATATGCATGTGCTCATATACAGCTAATGATACATCACCTACCAGTCTACAGTCAGGTAACATTTTCATGTAAAACATTCCTTTACAGTATCCATATTTTTCAGTATAACCATCAAAACTGTCTTTCAATTAATTTTGTATAAAAGAAACAAGTGCTGTTAATTCATTGCTTTAAAGTTTGAGATGTCTCTCTTATAAAGTTATAAATGACTGTACTTTAATAGGTTTGCACATTTTCAAAAAAAAAACTTTGTATATGTAACCACAGAGCTTTTCTCCATGGGTATCCATTGAAAAGGGGTTTTATTTCCCAGTTGGACTTTCCCCAGTTTGTTTGTGTCTTTCAGCTTTTCCCAGTTAGAGGTCGCCACAGCGGAACTCCGATCTGCTAATGATTGGCAGTTGATTTTTACGTACCGGCTTGCCAGGCCTGACGCACAACCTTCAACGAAGGAACGCCCATTCACGCATGTTTCCACGCAGAAGACGCTCTAGCTGAGAATCGAACCGCACAGCGTCTTACTGTGAGGTGACATATATACTTTCCCCATCTGTCTAATGCTCTGGGATCTCTGTCAGAGGGAACTGGGATTTTTGCTGATGAGGCCTTAATCCCCTTGGGTCCCTGAGAAATAGTTTCAGGGTCAGCAACAGGGCTTTTGTACAGAAATTTGTGAGAGTCAGGGACTCTGTAATATCTATCAGGTTTAACTGGGGCTGGGTAAAAAATGTAAATAAGTAAATAAACAATGGAAGTGATGGGTACGAAGCTCCAGGCTCATGTGTATGAAATAGGCCCTGTCATTTATATTTCCCTTTTAGTCTGAAATCTTGTCCTATTGAAATACTAAATAGGTCACTTATAATTTTCAGTTCCATATCCTCTAGACACATAATCCAGCCAGGTGAGGCAGAGTATGGCTTAACTACCAAGGAAAAAGAGATGGAAACACTAACACAAGGTTCGTAGGTTCATAGTTGTATACTAGGCTAATGACCAACCTAGGCCTTTATAAGTCTAGTTGTGCAATCCAACCCAGTTGTGTCCCTATATATCATAGGTTGGTACTAGGCTATCGGCCCTAGGGCCTATACAAGCCTAGTCATAACAATTCCCTGGCTATTTCTTCTCACAGTGTTTACTTCCCTGGACCCCTTCTAGCAGGGCGACTGACGTGATCCCCGGGTGAAGTTCCTATCTCCCAGCCACTGATCAAGGTTCCTTTTGAAGATGGCTAAAGAGGTGCTCTCCTTGACATGTATGGGCAGTCTATTCCAGAGTCTGGGAATACTCTGGGTCAGGAACCTATCCTTTCAGCATGTGGTTTAGATCCCTGGAGCATGTGTCTCTGAGGGATTGGGATTTCTTTAAGTGTAGCATGTCCAGCAGCTCTGGGTTTGATATAGCCTTGTATGTTAAGCAGAGATCGCCTCTGAGTAGACGATATGTGACAGAGTATAGGTGGAGTTTTTTTAGACGGTCAGCATAGGGCATCTGCTTTAGGCCTGTGATTCTTTTATTGAGGTATTTCTGCGGCCTTTCCTGTTGTTGCAGATGTCTTGAGAGGTACATACCAAATGGGGCATTGTATTGTACAATGGGTCTAATGAGGGCTGAGTACAGTGGGACAATGACCTCCTTTTTTCTGGATGAAAAGCCCTTAGTGATGAGGTGTGCCACATTGAAGGATTTCCTGACTGTTGTGGCAATGTGGTTATCTAAGGTGAGACCACTATCCACCTGTGTCCCTAAGTCTCATCACACTTTTGGTGTTTAGTGTACTGCCACCTATGTGGTAATTCACGGGGTACATGTTTTTTCCCAAAGGGGATAACTATACATTTCTTGGCATTGAGCTTGAGCCCATGGCTCTGGCACCAAGCATCTGTTTCTGTAAGGCCCTTTTGTAGAATATCCACATCATTTGGGGATTCAATAATGGCTCCCAGTTTGCAGTCATCTGTGAACTTTGTTAGCCAGAGTCCCTTAGCGTTTGCCTGTACTTCAGAGAAGTAGATGCCAAACAAGAGCAGTCCCAGGGCTGAACCCTGAGGTACTCCACTTGTCACTTGTCTGGAGCTGGATTTGGAGTCGGCTACATTTACAGTGTGAGTTCTGTCAGTAAGCCAGTTGGCAACCCATTGAGTGACGTAGGGATTAATGCCCAGCTTAGTAAGTTTATCTATGATTCCAGAGTGGGGGATGGTGTCGAAGGCTTTGGCAAGGTCAGGATAGGCTGTGTGAACCACCTTACCCTTGTCCACGGCTCTGGAGACTGATTCGAAGAAGTCAATCAGGTTCAGGAGACAAGATCAGCCCTTCACAAACCCAAACTGTGTGGGGTCCAGGGTTTGAAGGTTGCCAATGCCTTTGTTTATAAGTTCCATGATAATACGTTCCATGGCCTTGCAGATCAGGCTCGTCTGACTTATGGGGCCTTAGTTCCCAGGATTCAAGGTGGATCACCCCTTGTGGAGTGGGATAACTGTAGCTGTGCGTCACTCAGTGGGCACAAAGCCTGAGGTGAGGCTATGATTAAACATGACACTTAGGTGAGGTGCCAGTTAATTTTGTAGTTCATGTAGTACACAGCCTGGGATGTTGTCTGCTCCCATGGATGCTGTATTCTTAGCTTTGGAGAGTGCGTTTTTTACCTGTGTGGCCGCTATTATCAGAATTTGACAATCTTTCGGTATTGAGATGGGCACTTTAGGGGGTGAGAGAGGGGTGAAGTTCACACCGAATCAATCTGCCAGGATATTGGCAATATTCTTGGGATCAGTATATTTAATGCCATTCTGTTGTAGCTCAGAGCAGATCTGAGCATTGCCATTTAGATTCTTGACATAGCTATAGAATACCTTGTAGTTGTCTTTGGAATCTTTGGCAATTTTATTTTCATAATTAGCTTTGGTGGATTTTATGAGGGATCTCAGCTTCTTACTGAGGCTGGTAAGAGAGTTTTTTGCATAATGGGATTTTCCTCTTTTCTGCAACAGTTTCTTCCTTTTGTTGTAAAGTTTGTTTATGGCAAGGGACCACCATATTAGCTTCCTTTTTCTGGAGGAGAGCACCTTGGTTCTATTGGGGATGGCACGATTCATGCATGAGTGGATGTGCTCGTACAGTGCCTTAGTGTAGGATTCAGCAGTTGAACTTTCAGCTCCCGTCAGCATGGGTGTCATGAAGTTTGTCACTTCTGACTTGAATAGCATGAAGTTGGCTTTGGAGAAGTTTTTTATGGAGGTTTCCTTACGGGGTGGGGGTGGGATGTGGATGTCAAGGGTGATTAGATTATGGTCAGACCTGACCAACGAAGGAGTGACCATATGTGTGGAGCATCGATTTCCCATGTTGGTAATGACCAGGTCTAGGATATTGGAGCCCCTGGTGGGACTAAGGATTAGTTGATCCAGGGCATTGGAATTTATGTTTTCCAAGAATCATTGGGCAAAGGTGTTGGTACATGAGTAGTTTTCCCAGTTAATGGCAGGGTAGTTGAAATCACCCAGTATTGGGGTGTTTGGTTGTATCTTAATATTTCCAGTATGTTTAGAAAGGTGTAGTGAGAATCTTGGGGCATAATGGGGGATCTGTAGCAAGCTACAATTTGGATTGCAATCTTACCTAGTGTTAGTTGCACCTGGAGAATTTCAGACACATTGTGTTGGGCAACTAGCCTGGTGTTGTGAATATCCTTGGTGAATGTGGACACTCCTCCACCTTTATTGTTTCGGTTCTGGTTTGGTGGCTGAAAGGTGTGGTAAGAGTTGCAGCCTGGTGTTGCAGGGGTGCTCTCTGGAGCCTTGAACCAGGTCTCAGTTATTGCACAAATGTCGATGTTCTCCATTTTTAGGAGTGCCTCGAGAGAGTGCATTTTGAGGTTTAGACTTCTAGCACTGAGTAGCATTACCTTCAGATTTTGCATGCTTGTACCTGTTACGGTGGTGGTTTTGTCCTTTGAACTTTGCCTAAAAAAGGCACTATAGGGGTGGCAAGAGCCTTAGCCAGTAACCTGAATCCCAGGAGCGACAGGTGCAGACCATCTCTGACAGAGCATCGTGGTCTGTTGATCATGTCGTCCCAGGCAGACAGATACTGTATCCCCTTTTAATGACATTTATTAAGAGTGGTTACGTTAGTTAGGAAGTTCTAGAGGAGGGGTATGTTTGTTTGCAGATTACTGTCTGCCTCTATCAGAAACATGGGTCCAGACCCAGGGTGAATTTCTGATTTTCCAGCCACTGGTCAAGGTTACTGTTAAATAAGGTTAGGGACAGACTCTGCATCACATGAATGGGAAGCCTGTTCCAGAAAATGGGGGATCCCCTAATACACACATCTGTCTCACCAACATATCTAATTTATGTCACAAGCAAAATTTAAATCTTTGGATCTAGTGGTCCTGATGCTGTTAATTTTGCAGATGTGCAAAAGGTCCACCGGATAACTTATAGGCCAGGCATAGATTGACTCTCAGTAACTGTAGGAAATAGAGTATAGAGACAAGACTTTAAGGTGATCCATATAGGACAAAGTGTTTATGCTCTGGATTCTTCTGGTAAGGTACCTTTGTGGGCGTTCCAACTGTTGCATATGTCTGGTCATGTTCATGCTGAAGGGAGCAAAATACTCAATAATGGGTCTGATAAGGGACAAAAAAAGTGGTACTATGACTCCCTTGGACCTGGATGCCATGCCCTTATTTATAAAGTAGGTGATATTGAATGATTTTCTTACTACCTTGGCCACATGTAGGTCAAAGGGCAGATTACTGTCTACATATGTTCCCATATCCCTGACTACTGGGTTAACTCTTAGAGGTGTCTTATCAATGTAGTAACTAACCTGGGTGTCATTTTTCCTAAAAGGTACTATAATGTATTTCTTGGCAGTGATTTTTAGTCCGTGACTTTGACACTAGTCATTTTACTGTGTTAGACCATCTTCTAAGATGTCTGTTTCATGGGGGAATCTATGCTAGCTCCCAATTCACAGTCATCTGAGAGCTTGGTCAGCCAGAAATCCTTGACATTAAGATTTACTTCTGAGATGCCAAATAGGAGTGGTCCCAGTACAGAGCCCTGAAGTACCCCATAGTGACCGGTCTCTTAGTAGATGTGGTATCACCAATCCTGACTTCCTGGGTCCTGTCTGTGAGCCAGCTGGCAATCCAGCAAGTTATGTAGGGGTTTATGCCCAGTTCGATGAGTTTATCAACTATACCCAAGTGGGGTAGTGTATCAAATGCCTTAGCCAGGTCCAGGTGTGAGGTATGTACAGTTTTCTCCTCATCCATTGCCTTGGTGACCTTCTCAAAGAAGTCAGTCAAGTTTAGTAGGCATGATCTTCCCTTGACAAAGCCAAACTGGGTTAGTTCCATTGTCTGAAGGTTGCCTGTGTCTTTGCTGTTCATTTCCATGATAATTTGTTCCATGGCTTTGCATATTAGACAAGTCAGACTAATAGATCTGCAGTTTCTGTTGTTGGTTGATGGTCTACTATTCTGAAGTGGGATAACCATTGTAGTCCTCCATTCTCATGGTACAAAGCCTGTTCTGAGGCTATAGTTGAAACGAGAATCAAGTGGTCCTGATAGGTCATTTTTCCAGCTTTTTAGGAAGCATCCTGGGATTTTATTGGGGCCCACTGAGACTGTGTTTTTGGCTTTAGGGATTGCCGCCAGAACCTGCTCCCTGTTAATAGCTGGGGTATTATGCTAGTAGGTGTTTCATGGAGGGAGGGGAGTGGGGGTGAAGTTTGAGATGAATTTGTCAGCCAGTAAATTCACTATGTCACTCTGCTCACTGTAGGTGGCACCATTGTCCACCAGATTGGCATGCTGATGAGTACTGCCTTTGAGGTTTTGGACATAGCTGTAGAAGGCAGCCTTGTGGCTGTCTTTAGCCTGTGAGGCTAACTTGACCTTGTAATTGGCCTTGTCAGACTTAATTAGTCCTCTTAGTTTCCTGTTTAGTTAAATTACAGAAACAAGCATTCCATTTTTCATTAAAGGAGAACTCCACCCAAATGTGAAGTTTTTCTTTCTAAAAAGTGATTTTCCTTCTCCGTAATTCAGCACTAACCACATCACATACAGAAAAAGCATAATTTAATAATTATTCCATTTGTTTTATGTCTGAACTTATTTTTGTTTGCTTTTCTTTCCTGCATCCTGCATTTGTGTCATCATCTGTTACATCACAAAGGCTACTTATGACTGGCAGAGTTACTAAATTAGGTCATTTATTCCAAAAACACAGCCATTAAGAAAACAATGTCTCCTAAACAATGATGTTTAAATGTGCCTTATCAGTCATAGACTGCTATTATCACACCTCAGATAAATAGTGTAACCCTGAATCCAAACAAAACCAAGGCTTTCAAGCTTAGTTTTTATGTGTAAATGAACAATAAAACTCTAGTCTCTTATTTTTTCTTATTACAAATTAGTTGTCTTTTCCTTTAATCAAACCCTGAGTACCACAAACAGCAAGAAAACACTTTCATTTTACTCTTATCTTCTGTCAGTGTTTGATTTTGCAATTTTTCTACACTGTATTTTCTGTAAAAGCATATTTCTTCTGGTGTTTTGTTACAGCATTTTTGCATTGCTTACACTGTTTGTTTGAGACAAATCAGTGATTTGGGGAAGGAAGATTGAAATCACAGACTCCAATTCTAGCTACATTATTAAAAACTGTGAATGTAACACAAAACCATCTAACTATAGACCCAATGGCATTCTCTGTCCATTGTCCAAAATCCTTGAAAAATGTATTCATAATCAGCTTCTTAAATACCTAATCAATGAAAACATTCTGACCCCTTCTCAACATGGCTTTAGGCCTAATCATAGCACTGCCATTGCCTTCCTATCTTTCACCCACACTGTTGCTGAAGCCAGGGACAAAAATCTTCTTGTATCTTCCCTCTTCCTTGACGTCTCTAAGGCTTTCAATACTGTCTGTCATTCCAAGTTAATTGTTAAACTAACTGATCTTAACCTGTCCCCTCCTCAATCCAGTGGTTCACAAACTATCTTTCAAACAGGCTCCTGTCTGTGTGATGGCAATCCACCTGTTCCCCTTTCCTACCTATCCAGACTGGTGTCCCTCAAGGCTCTATCCTTGGTCCTCTCCTCTTCAACATCTTTACTAATAAACTTTACTCCTCCTGCACCACCTCCTCCCTCATTTAATACGCTGATAACTCACTTCTCATGTCTATCTCTGATAACATCTCTAACCTTCTCTCCATCACCCAAAACACTTTCTCATCAGTGGAAAAATGGCTAACTGACGAACTCATACTTAAACCCAAAAAAAGACTAAGCTCCTATTATTCCTTCCCAAATCTCTCTCCCACCACAAATTCCACCTTTACCATCTCATCAATCAATAACACCCTTATCAAAGCAGAACCACACACCAAACTACTTGGTATTATAATCGAAGACCAGCTAAAATTTGACATCCACATACAGCACTGTATTAAAAAAAACAACCAGATATTAGGTTTTCTTTATAGAAATAAAGTTCCTAGCTCCCAACTCCAAACCCGATCAAGCCTTTCTTCTTCCATGTCTTCTCTATAGCTCCCCAATCCTGACTCATCTCCAGTCATCCTACTAACCAAACTTGAACATACCTATAACAATATAGCCAGATTTGCCTGTGACCCACCTTATAAATCACATCAGTGCCTTGTCCTTAAAAACGTCAGTGGCTTGAATTCCCCTAGCTCCTGCTTCTTTCCCAGCTGCAACTCACACTCTCCTTGCTAAACAAACCCTTACCCTGCCCCTCTCTTTCTTCCATAGCATCTCCTTACATCCCATCTCATTCATTTTGTAGCTCTGACCAGAACTTGCTAGGCATATATAAACCAAACAAAAATATTGGCAAACTCCTCTACAAAAACTCAGTGTCCCAAGCTTGGAACAGGCTTCCTTCTGACATCTGCAGCATTAACTGTACCAGCCTCTTCAAAACTGAAGTCAGAAACTACTTCCTGAACTCAAGATCCTGCTCTTACCATTATCCCACTTAATTTTCAATTCCACTCCATCTCTTTTCTGCCTCTCCTCTCTTCTACATTCTCAGAATATTTTGTTCATTTTCTCACCATTTTTGCATTGCAAAATGTACTATTTCAACATGTACTTTTACCCTCGATATGTAGATAACTATATACTGTTATTATTCTTCCAGGTAAAAAATATATTTTTACCGACTCTGCTTACACACATATGCACTACCATGTAAAGGATAAGCTTATAATCTTAATTCCTTCCCACATTGTGCAAGTTAATCTTTAAAAAAGTTGTAACCATTTTGTTCTGGTTGTTTTCCACTGAATGTATTGTCTATGTGAATTGTGTTTCAACACTGTATGTCAATATTTGTATTTTTCTGTTAGTAATACTTTCTTGTAATCTATTTCATTACTCTGTATACTGGAGCTTTTCTCCTCGGGTCTTCACTGAAAACGGGTCATATGGCTCAGTTGGACTAACCTGGTTAATACATGTCAAATAAATAAATAAATAATAAAACATATTAGCCCAAGTAACCCCTATTAATCACAGGGGTCAGATTTCTCATACTTGAACACTGAACTACAGTTGTTATTCTGAAAAGAACAATTAACTCAGCCACATATTCAAGTCAGTCATTCAAACATCCCTTAAAATGTATTATCAGAGATGGCCATTAAGGAAAATCAAAGGTAGCAAAGTTATTAAAAATGCAGATTGATGCTTGCAGTCAAAAGTAATTCATTTGTAAGCTGATAAGAGAGAAAAACCCAGTAAATGATCTTATCATATGGATTTCTCTCTGCCCTGTCCTTCTAAAATGACATCAGGATTGTGAAGGCATTGACTGTAAAAAAAAATCATGTTACCAATACACATGGCAGCTCCTTTTCAGACCATTGTGGGGTATATCAAATTACAAAATAATAACAACCACCTACTTTTGATACAGATACATTAGTACTGCAGAAAAGTTCAAGGTATGCTGAAAAACATATGTCTTTTTCAGTTTATTAATCTTAAGAGTCCTTGATTGTGGCATTTCTGCATTACATTCGTAAATAAGGTAAGCCAGCTACATAAGGAAAACATGTGATATATGAACTGAATGGGAAGACAAAGCACCACACTGAGTGAAAGGAGTGAAGGTGATGCAGTAGTTACTGTGTAACACTGGGAAAACAATGGGAGAAAATAGGCTTGACAAAGTACTCTACAATGCTTCTTAAAAATAATAAGTGCATCAACAGCATAACATGCTTCCTAAGATGGTGCAGTTGTTAGAGAAAATGCATGATAAGCAGACATTCTTGGATTTGTGTTTTACATCTTTCACCATTGTACAAGGGAAAATGCAGACCTATGTGTAATATATTGTGAATGGAGCATCTTTGACAGCTATTTGTGTTTATCTCTTTGGGTTTGCCTATGTTTAAATTGGCCACTAAACCATTATTTTCTAGTCCAACAATTCTGGAGTTTGCCATGGGTAGAGAGACATATGACTAGCACAGAATTGACTTCTTTTTGGATCTTTAATTCATCACGTCGGTAGGACTCAAACCAGATTCAATGTCACCTAGAGAGAGAGACATTAGGGGTGGTTAGAAGACTGCCCTTCTTTAGTAACGGCAAGTATTCCAAAAAGTAGCTATGGACATCATCACATAAGAGATAATTACTAGGCAGACTGTAAACTGGGGAACTACACACTGGCCAAAGCATACACAGATGATAAACAAATGTAAAAAAAGTACACGAGAAAGAAAATATCATTGATAATGTAATTTTGTTTAGTCAACATTGGGGAAGTGCGTTGAAAATGGAATGGAAATAATATGGAATAGGAAAGACAATGCAGTAAGGAAATGTTTTGTACAGTAAACACATCACCACTGCAATTATGACTAGAGAAAAACACACAGCAAAGATTAACATGCAGTAAAAAGCTATGGATTTCAGTGGAGACTTATGGAAACTCACAGCCACTGTAGCTAACAGACTGAAGAAGCATGACATAAAAACAGTACTGTGACAGTTGTGATTTGTACTGAAAAAAAGGAATAAAGGTATAGGGGCATAGGTTCACACAAAGTTGCTATGCACGCATTCCAGGAGACCATTAGGGAGTCTAGCCCAGCTTCCCAATTGCTACAAAGCACTACCTGGTTAAATGACTTGCTCAAGGTCACATAGTAGGAAAATAAAGATGGAAAAATTCAAATAATGTACTCAGCACTGGAAGCAGAACGTTAGTCCTCTGCACTTACTTCCAGACATATCAGAAGTTCAGTTACAGGAAAAGGAATGGGTTGCTGCATGCATCCGTTCACTGATGGCTGTGACCATCAGGAGTGCAGTTTCCTACAAACGTAGACAGAGTCATTTCTAAGTCATTTCTAAGTCTTATAGAGCCCAGAACATAAGTAGTACTTGTGTCATTATCAAGGAGTCAGTTTTGCTGAACAGTGATTGTGTTATATATTAACAAATCATTTAACAATGAGGATAACTTTAAAAGAGGAAAACATAATGCTAGAAGACATCTGTGCTGAAAAAAAAAGTTATCCAAAGGAAAGAAATAGAAAGCTGCAATAAATGGCAATAAAATTGCAGAACAACATAGTAAGGAGAAAAAGAAAATGCAACTAATAAAGAATTTTCCTACAATATTCAGCAACCCCCCAAAAAAAAATTCCCACTGTAAGGACTGAGGGATAGAATTATTTTCCAGTTCCTTTATTTTATTGTGTTTTTATCAAGGAGTCAGGTGTGCACATGAGTGATTTTTCTGTACTTTAACAAAACAATAAATGAACAGAATAACAACAAAAGATAGAAACTATAATGCTACAAGACATCTTAGCTTTAGCCTTAGAAAAAATAGTTATCAAAATTTAATGAATAGAAAGTTGGCATTAGTTATAAAACAAACGAAAATAAAGCATGTTCAACAAATTTCAAGAAAAAATAAAATAAAAATATTGCAATTGCAGGAACTGGGGAATATAATTCTACACAAATCCTTTATTTTCCAGTAGTGGATGTCACAAGTGCAGTGACAGTTTTTACACCTCAGAAATAATGTAGGGGATAGGACTGCCAATTCCTCTTAGACTACAAAAGGGTATGTTGAACAAAGGCCTGAAATGTAGCTACTTATTTGGTGCAGCTGTAGAACTCCATGGGTTCTCAGACAAACATAAATGAATCATTCCATGAAAAAAAGAAGCAATCCTGTTACAGAAGGTATACAAGATGACAGGGAGTAATACTAATCTATTATATGGCAATGACATGGGTATACATTACTACTTCCTTATGTCTAGCATAACTCACATAAAGCAGACTTGAAATGGATTATGAGAAAGAGACGGGGTTGAAGAAAAACAAGATCACATTGATACGTTAAACTCCAATGGCAGCCATTTGTGGAAAAACATATTAAATAATTCTATGACAAGCACTCAGAGTGATTTTAAAGTGATAAAATAGCACAGAAAACAAAGGTAGAGAAAAAAAATAGATTTTTTTAGTTCTAAGATAGAGTTTTCCTTTAATCAGATTTTTGGACTATAACTTAAGTTTTAATTCATTAAATTGTATTGATTGTGGAAGTAAATCTGGGTTTTCCTATGTTTTGGGAAAAGCTTCATTGATGTGTTTTGAATGTGTAAGTTACAAAGAATGAAACTGTGGATGAATCCCCCAAAACTGATCATGTGCAAAATGCAGTGCAGGTCCCCAGTGCAAACAGGCAACCTGCAACTGTTCATGTCATATTTATGCAGTCTGTTACTGTATATGCCTGGATGCTAAATTACAATATATTTGCTTATGTTTTTATTCCACTGCACCATGTGTCTGTAACCAGAGGTACTTCCTGTAGAAGGCATACTAGCTGGTATTCTTTGTCTTACTAAAATTACATGCTTGTGTGTCTGAAACAGCACAGGCTCATACTGGTTCATCGCTATTTAGTGACATCCATAATGGTACTTAATTCTAATGTATATTGTAGAGATGTACTGTCAGAAAAATATGTATTAATATGTGTATGCTTAATGCTAATTAGCAGTTAACACGTTTTTCATTCTATTTTATATGCACTGTTTTAAAATTGAGTTTCATATGAGAACTGAAAAAGATGCTTTTTGAAACTGCAGCGTGCTTTCTGAAACTTGCAAGATGCCCTCTGACCTAGTAATTGCTAGCACAGCAATATTCATGTTTATGCCTTTTGGAAATGTACTTGAGAAGCAGGTGCTTATCTGTTAGGTCAGGAACGAAAGAATGAACAATGCTATATTCTGTAAATGTAATGATTCTAAACAATCAGCTCTGTTCGAATTATGAGAACATGTACAGCTGCAGAAGCTTAGAGATAAAGTAGACAAAGGATTATTAGAGAAATGAACTGCTAGCTTTGTGCTTGAATTAGCCATAGTACCTTGAATGGTAACATAACATGTATCTAACCGGTAATAATCAAGGCCACGTTGTTTTCCTCAGGAAGTTTCTCACAAAAAATTGATAAATCAGCAGAAATCCATGAGAATGGTGGTCAACAAGTGATGATGAAAGGACTTGTAACTAGCCACATCAGCTTGGTAGGCAATGTCTTATTAGAAAATGTATAAAACTAAAAGCATTTCCTGTTTCTAGTTAGACAAACTCTGTAATAGCATGTTTTTGTCTCCTTGCTGCAAGATTAAAGTGCCTTAACCTGAACCTACCGTGTTTTGATCATTTTTAAAGTATAATTTTCCTTTGACAGTTTGGTCTTTCGGACCGGAAAGTACCTCTCGCTCTAGGCCTAGGTCAGAATTGGGCCCTGGTGGCATGTACCTGTACGGAGAAGAGGCCAAATCGGCTCTTCTGCTTTGAATGACCTCCGACTGAATTGTCATTCGAAAGAGGCCGGCCACTGTTTCTGATCTGGGATTGGAGGACGAGTCAACAATCCAGTGGATCAATTCACGGAGGGTCAGGTAAGGAGGAATTTACCTTTTTCTGTTTTAGATCAGGGACTAGTTGCAGAACTGTGTTTTGTCAGGAAGATTTGCATGTGCAGATCAGGGACAAAAAGGTTACTGTCTTGTCATAGATCAGGGAAACAGAATAGGTAGACAGTTATTCTAGATAAACTGTGAAAAGGTATAGAACTGTGGTACCATGTGATAAGAAGGGTTACGTAACAATTTACAGCTTAGCTAAGGCAACATGGGAAATCAGTGCACGAAAAGTTCCCGAGACCCCACCCCTAACTGAAGACGCGAAATATATGCAATTACAGCATGCCAATAATGTTAAGTACTATACAAAATGGGTTGATAAATACAAATTTGATGGTAATTTAGATAAACCTGCACTTATTAAACTCGTCAGACAACTTAAAACAGATGCGAAAGGTCAGCTAAAAAAGCAATGGCAATTAGGAGTCCCTCAGGCACATAGGTGGCTTGAGGAAGCAAATCGCAGAGAACAAAAGATTAAAAATTCGAAAGCAATGTTCTTAGACAAAGAAGATAATAACTTGGTAATAGCGACCAGGATACGAAGCGAGTGGACAAGCTGGTCCACCTCTGCTATACCCAGCTGTTCCTGCAAAATCAGAACCATTTGTCAGGGATCCTATCGAGACTAGGTCTCGAGCATGTAACTTGAAAAGGGATATTGAATTATATGAAATGAATAAAAATTCACGAGCTATGAGTGAGGAAGAGATATGTCCACTCATAGAAGTACCAAATCCACAGGCAGGACAGGAAGGACAGGATCCGACTCTTTTAGTATATAGACTGTGGGCACCGGAAGATATCCGGAAAGCCACAGAAGGAATTCCCCACCCAAAAGTTAATTTTAGAAAATTCTTAGAAGACTTACAAGGTATGAGATTAAGCTACCATTTGAATGGAGAAGAAGTAGAAAAAGTAGTTAGACAAATTGTAGGTCCAGATTGGCACATGATCAGTGGCAACTGGAATACCCGTGATGCAGAGCTCAGACCACTCCCACATAGTAATGCAGAACTGGATAACAGAGTGAAAGGTCTGACAGACCAAATCTCTGAAAAATGGAAGCCTAGGGCTGATTGGACTTGCATTAATCAGTGCATACAACAGGAAGGTGAAACTGTGGATAGATATTATGCTAGATTATTAGAATTTTTAATAACCATTGCGGAATGCAGATACCTGAAGATCAAACACATGATTCCCCATATGAGCAGCAGCTAAAGAATGCATTCTTAAAAGGTAGCATTACTCCCATTAGCAGCTTTATTACAAAGCACATGGTAGATCATCATACAAGTAGATTGCAGTCATTACTTGAATATGCAAGACATGCCGAAAGGCATTTTAATAGCAAAAAGAAGAAGAAAGCTCAAGTATTTGCAGTGGAAGATGGGTCAGAAGTCTTTGTAGTACAAACCGGGAAAAAGGGTAAGAAAAATGCCCAGGGAAACAAACAATCTGATAAGCGATCAGAAGATTTTGAAGAAAGAAAGAAAAGGGGTGAATGTTTTAAACGCGGGGGAAAAAAGGACATTTGGCAAGGGATTGCAGGCTAAATAAAAAGGTAACTACGGAAGATAAGGAGGGTGAGGAATGATTATATAATACTCAGGAATCACTAGATAGGAACACACAGGAAAGGACAAATGCGAATGTGGTAGCAAGGGTAGAGGATGTGACAGAATCTAGTGGGGTATGCAATAGTTTCTGATACCGAGATTTTAGAAGTGAAGTCTCTACCACATAACTTATCTTCACAAGCAGCAGAACGGATTGCCTTGACAAGGGCATGTACCTTAGCAGAAGGTAAGAAAGTCAATATTTTTACTGACAGCCAGTATGCTTTTTCTACTGTACATGTTTTTGCGCAGCAGTGGAAAAATAGAGGAATGATAACATCTACTGGTAAACCAATTAATCATGTGCAATTTATTTCAGATTTGTTAGAATCTATTCAGTTACCTCAAAAAGTAGCTATTTGCAAATGCGTAGCTCATATCAAGCAACAGGATAGAATTTCAAAAGGTAATGCGAGGGCTGATACAGCTGCAGAACAGGCAGCTTCAGCTTCAGAAGTTTTTCTTCTGAACGAGGAATTACAACCTTCTGAGATTTTAGATTTAGAAATGTTAAAAACAATGCAGACACTTACTACAAATGTAGAAAAACAAAAGTGGATAAAACGAGGAGCAATCCTTGAGAAGGGACTGTACATCTCCAAAGAAAAGAAGCCAATTCTACCATCTAACTTATTTAGATATGCAGCTTTGTTGAGCCATGGGCAGAGCCATGTCTCAACAGGGGGGGTGGTACAGTTAGTGAATTGAGTGTTTACAACGTATGGATTTACTAATTATACAAACAATTTTGTGCAGCATGCCATGTTTGTAACAAGCATCATGCACAAGGGGCATTAAAGCCTAAGCAAGGGAGTTTCCCTACACCACCATATCCGTTTCATACTATTTGTATGGATTTTATAGAACTGAACAAATGCGAAAACAAAAAGTACTGTCTTGTCATTATAGATATGTTTTCCAAATGGGTGGAAGCTTTTCCAACTAAAAATCCAGATGCAGCTACTGTTGCAAAGGTCCTTGTTAAAGAAATTATACCTAGATTTGGCATACCGGAAAAGATTTATAGTGACAATGGTACACATTTTGTAAATCAAACAATACAACAACTTAGTCGCTATTTCGGGATATCATTAAAAAAACACTGTGCGTATCACCCCCAATCAGCAGGATTAGTAGAGAGGCACAATGGGGTGTTGAAGAATAAGCTTAGAAAATTGATTAGTGAGACACAGAAGAACTGGGTGTACTGTTTACCTCTGGCACTGTTGAGCATGAGAACTGTTCCAAATGCAAAGGGATTAACTCCTTTTGAAGTTTTGTTTGGGAGGGCATATTATACACCTCAGTGGAAACCCCTCATGTCTGCAGAGCAGGAGGCTGACAGTTCACTTGCAGGGTATATGAGGCGATTTTTGAATAACAAACTTTTGCAGTTAAATTCTGTTTCAGATAAAGAGCAACCAAAATCGGAAGCAGCAGTAGCCCCAGGCACGTGGGTCTGGGTGAAGATTGTGAAGAAAAAGAACTGGAGTTCTCCGAAGTGGGAAAGGCCATACCAGGTACTACTGTCGACACCCACTGCAGTCAAGATCGTGGAACGAGCATCCTGGATTCATTTGACACACTGTAAACTGGTTAAAAACTTTGAATTGGACAAAAAAAGTGTTACTGTTGTACAACGAGAACAAAATGGCCAGGTATAGAGTGAATAGAGACATTGAACAACCTCAAAAAACTTGTATAATCATTTTGTTAGCTATGTTAATTACATTGTTCTGTTTGTTATGGCTTTTCCTTTTTTCTGCCACAAAAGTTGAACTGATTAAACGTGATGGGCCAAACATAGACTGGCATCCGAACTTTAACACTTATCAGGCAATTACACGTGTGTATGCTGAGACTTTTAATGTTTCGAACTGCTGGATCTGCACAGCCATACCAACAGCATATGGGGGGTTATTGATGACTGCTATCCCCCTAGGGGTCAATGAGACCTGGGAAAATCTGGTTTTTGACACAGTAGCTATTAAAGCATATGATAAGGTAGCACTGTATTTGCCTGTGACACAAAAGGGAATTGTATGTTTTTATAAGAATGATACCATACAAGTGGGTTGGAGTAAGTGTAATGTGACCGTACAATATAAATGTTATACAAAAGCAAATGATTTAGGTGGATCTTGTAGTACAGATTATAACTCATTTCTAAAATCTATGCATAAGACTCTTGATCAGGTACAACGTAATCCTGTACTTTTTAAACAGTTATCTGTAATAGATAGGAAAATGTTTCATGCAGGGCAGTCATTTCATAACAAAGTAACCACTAAAGTAGAGGACTGTTATTTTGTGTGTGGTAAAAAGGCATATAAATGGTTACCTGAGAATTGGTCCGGCAGTTGTTTTGTGGGATACCTGGTCCCGGCCATACGACACACTGCAGCCTTACCTCAGGGAAATATTCGAAATACCCGAGATGTAACCAAAAAGACTGTTAAAAAAACCTGTGAATCCAGTGGGGCAGATTGAGGCGGGCTGGAAAGATCATCATAGTGTGGGTACCAAACTTACGCACATGGACTTGAGTGACGCTGTCATATCATGGGCAGGCATACTACCAGCATATGGCACAGTTAAATCAATTTGGGAGCTGCGAAAACTGTCTAAACTTCTCAAAGTAATGAGTAATACAACTTTTTCTGCTCTTGAACTAACTGATGAACTGAATGCAATGAGAACTGTAGTGCTCCAGAACCGAATGGCTCTTGACTTTACCCTAGCGGCGAGGGGTGGGACGTGCACTTTAATCAAAGAAGAATGCTGTGCATTTATTCCAGATCATCAGCACGAGATTAATGATCATCTTGAGGTAATCCAGCAAGTGTCGGCCATGACCAAACCAGGCCCAAACCCTCTGATGGACATTTTCCAGAATTTGTTTGGGGGGTGGGGTTCCATCCTAATGAACATTTTGATTGCCATTGGGGTGGGATTACTCCTAATAGGAATTTGTATTTGTTGTGGAATCCCCTGCATGAAAAAATTAATCAAAGAATTCATAGACATATCAGTTTCTGAGACTATGTACCAGAGTACTGAATGTGAAGAGCTGCTAGAATATGAGACACTTTCATAAAGTTTAAACCGAATGACTTTCTTAACTGCAAATCCTGATTGGAAGAGGTTAGGGAAAGAAGTAAGCTGTTTATTCTTTTTGAAAATAGAATTAAAATGTATTAACAGGGGGGAAATGTTAGAAAAATATGTATTAATGTGTGTATGCTTAATGCTAATTAGCAGTTAACACATTTTTCATTCTATTTTATATGCACTGTTTTAAAATTGAGTTTCATATGAGAACTGAAAAAGATGCTTTTTGAAACTGCAGCGTGCTTTCTGGAACTTGCAAGATGCCCTCTGACCTAGTAATTGCTAACACAGCAATATTCATGTTTATGCCTTTTGGAAATGTACTTAAGAAGCAGGTGCTTATCTGCTAGGTCAGGAACGAAAGAATGAACTATGCTATATTCTGTAAATGTAATGATTCTAAACAATCAGCTCTGTTCGAAGTATGAGAACATGTACAGCTGCAGAAGCTTAGAGATAAAGTAGACAAAGGATTATTAGAGAAATGAACTGCTAGCTTTGCGCTTGAATTAGCCATAGTACATTGAATGGTAACATAACATGTATCTAACCGGTAATAATCAAGGCCACGTTGTTTTCCTCAGGAAGTTTCTCACAAAAAATTGATAAATCAGCAGAAATCCATGAGACTGGTGGTCAACAAGTGATGATGAAAGGACTTGTAACTAGCCACGTCAGCTTGGTAGGTAATGTCTTATTAGAAAATGTATAAAACTGAAAGCATTTCCTGTTTCTAGTTAGACAAACTCTGTAATAGCATGTTTTTGTCTCCTTGCTGCAAGATTAAAGTGCCTTAACCTGAACCTGTTGTGTTTTGATCATTTTTAAAGTATAATTTTCCTTTGACATGTACTATACTGCTTCACAGCAACATTGACATGCATATGCCTGTCTTCAGATGCTGCAGTGCTGAAGTTATAAAAATAAGAAAAAAAGATTGCACAGTCTAACATACATGAATATAAAGCTGTTCGTGTGTAACATCTATCTCTTCATTCTACCATTCAAATATACCATATGTAACCCTCCACATTTCAGCCAGGTTTCCTTTTAGAAAAGAAGTATTCCAGAAGTGTGTAGATAACACATATTTCTACTACATTTTACACTTCTGTAGGTCAAATTATAAACACTCTTAACAAATATATTTCTTCAGTTTTTAGGTGTTTTTCTTCATTTCTGGTAAATATTTTAACAGCATCTAATACATGTCATATCAGGAGTCATCTTAAGTGACACACACAATGGATATGTTCTAAAGTCTATGAAGTCTATATAACATCTTGGGTTTTGTAGAACCTTTCCATGCAATATTATAGGTTAATTATTGCAGCCAGCTCATTATCATTTAAAGGTACATGCATTCACATCTAGCAGCTATCTGCCTCATACCTCACAACTGTACCGAATTACTCAGTTTTTACTGAGTTTTGGGGTACAAATAATGGGGTGCCATGATTCCTGAGTGGCACTCCTTCATTTCTGATTTTTTCCCAGCTTTTTTAAAAATGTTTTTCTTTCGCTTTTTGACCTGATGTCATCACGTGTGTGATAACGTCAGCTCCATCAACCTGTTGGAATTGAGCTCAAGGGCTCACATGCATGTATTTCTAGCTGGCTACTTGCTTCACTGTTTGAAACTCGTGAGCGGGGAGGATTGCTAAAGGTATTTGTGAACAGAGTGCTGAACGGAGTTATTCTGCAAATGGCTGCTTCACTGTTTAATTCGCAAGCAGGGACTTGTTTATTTTGGGAAAGGAGCTTTTCAGAGTTGCTTTCTGATGAACGGAGTTATTCTGCCAGGATTGCTAAAGTTATTTGTATTTGTGAACAGAGTGCTGAACGGAGTTATTCTACAAATGGCTGCTTCAGTTCTTGAAACTTGTGAGCAGGAACTTGTTCATTTTGGGAAAGAAGCTTTTCGGAGTTGCTTTTTCTAGTGAATGGAGTAAGGGGAGTTGCTTTTTCTGGTGAACGGAGTAAGGGGAGTTATTTTGATATTTGCAAACAGAGTTGCTTAGTATTCTGGTATTTGCAAGCGGAGTTTCTTTTTTCAGGTATCTGAACAGTGTTGCTTAGTATTCTGGTATTTGCTTTTACCTTTCTTCAGGCATCTGAACAGTGTGCGTGTATTTGTGAACAGAGTTATTCTACAAATGGCTGCTTCAGTGCTTGAAACTCGCGAGCAGGAACTT
Organism: Protopterus annectens; assembly: GCF_019279795.1. Taxonomy (NCBI): domain Eukaryota; kingdom Metazoa; phylum Chordata; order Ceratodontiformes; family Protopteridae; genus Protopterus; species Protopterus annectens. Next base: position 1,324,752,489 of record NC_056739.1, on the reverse strand, counting down.
GTTCATTTTGGGAAAGAAGCTTTTCGGAGTTGCTTTTTCTGGTGAACGGAGTAAGGGGAGTTGCTTTTTCTGGTCAACAGAGTAAGGGGAGTTATTCTGGTATTTGCAAATGGAGTTACTTAGTATTCGCAAACGGAGTTGCTTTTTTCAGATATCTGAACAGTGTTGCTTAGTATTCTGGTATTTACAAACGAATTGCTTTTTTCAGGTATCTGAACAGGTTTACTATCAATGTCTCGAAAATGAAAATAAAAACAGTACAAATAACCAAAGTGTTTTACTGAAACTACAACTAACCTAAAGGCCCTATTGTTGAAAAACAGCTGTTAATGCAGAAGATGTCGACAATGACATTTTACGGCATTAAAAACAATGCCCCCCTTGCCGAAACTTCCTAATCCCTACACCTAGCATCCGGTGTATGCAGGGGGGCAAGCTCCCCTGTGCCCTCCACACCCCCCAATGTAATATTCCAACTTCGAGATCGCACTACAGTGAGGAAAGGGATGCATTTCCCTAACCACACTGTACCACGATCCCTTTACATGAGCGAACATTATATTTGCGAATGCACAGTCCATTCTCAAATATAACATTCACTCATGTAACCTGCACACATATGAAGTATTCGAACATCAGTTGTTTGAATACTTCATAGCCATGCAATTGCACAGTGATGTTTCAATAGTAAACCATCTGAACAGTGTCAGTGTTGCTTAGTATTCTGGTATTTGCTTTTTCCTTTCTTCAGGCATCTGAACATCATGTGTGTGTGTGTGTGTGTGTGTGTGTGTGTGTGTGTGTGTGTGTGTGTGTGTGTGTGTGTGTGTGTGTGTGTGTGTGGCCTAAAGTCCCTAGCCAAAACCACTTGTGATTTTATGCTTCATATTTTTGTTCTGTTCCTCATTAAATCTGTGGTTTTCAGGATTTTTGTGGCAAATCACTGAAGGATTAAATTCACTAAATAATGACAGATATTTGAATTTCAGACTTCATAGTCTTCAGAAAATAAATGGTAACACAAAACCTTTTATTCTAGCAATTTTCCAAGTTTATAAGATCAGTATTTGGAATGTGTCCCTATTTTGGGGCTGTATTCCCCCATTATTGGCTTTATCTAGGTTTTTTTTTTTTTTTGCTAAGACATTGAGAACTATGGTGAGAAGTGAGAACTGAATTCACTAAATGATAGCCATTTAAGTTTCAGTCTTCCTATCCTTCATGAAACTGCTGATTTGGCATAGCAGTATGTTGATCTGAATGTAGTGCACAGGATCCTGGGTTCAAGTCATGGGAGTGAAATGCATGGTGATAACATATTTTATTCTAGCAACTTTCCAAAATTATACAAGCAATATTTAAAAGGTGTCCCTGGTTTTTGGCCTTTTTCACCCCCCCCCCAACAAAAAAAAAAAACTGAAATTGAAAATAAGTGCAAAAAGCTGTGCAAGACATCTATGGCTTACACTACTGTCCTATTATATATATATATATATATATATATATATATATATATATATATATATATATATATATAAGCAATGTGTGTGTGTGTGTGTGTGTGTGTGTGTGTGTGTGTGTGTGTGTGTGTGTGTGTGTGTGTGTGTGTAAGTAGACTTGTATGATGGAAATGTTCTGAATTGGGCAGTTTTGTCATTATTGGTTCATGCATTTTTTTCATTGCCTACTGGAAAAATGTTTGAACAATAAATTTAAAATTGCACTCTGACTTAAGTCTAACAAGTGTGCTGTATTATACAAGGAATATAATTTAATAAAGTCAGGAAGGTGCATCAAAGAACGCATGTATGTTTCTTGTTTTGTGTGCAAGGGGCCTGTGATTTGAAAACAGCCTAAAGGTAATCTTTATCCACCACTGGTCAGATGCATTTTCTTTGGATGTGGTGTGGGTTTCAATGCTGTTTCAATGAATGTGAGTTTCAAGGGCAGAGAAGTTTTAATGCCAAGTCTATTTTCATTGTGAGACATTATTGCTTTGTTTAGCAGATGTCTATTAGTGTTTGTGCATTGTGCTACAAAATGTAAAAATGAAATCCAAATAATCATTGTAGAATCATTCTTTTATAAGTCATGGCCACACATCACTTCTTTCAATGTTTAGCTCCCTACTGACAGTAATGCTGAAATCCTTTCTGCTAAACTTCAAATAAACATCTATAAATCCATCTATTTAATTTGCTCCTACATCCCTCCAGGAAACAACATTAATATTCTTGAAAATTTACTTAGCTGCCTCTCCACTTACCTACCTCAAGAAACAATAGTGCTGGGTGACTTTAGTACAGACTGGACTACTTGTAGCTCACCCAAGCCTACTACCCATATCAGCTTTTACCAGTTCTCCCAAATCATTACCTGCCCTACTAGAATCAATAAACTCAACAACAAAGGAAGCACCCTAGACTGGATTCTAGTTAACAATCACCCCTCTATATATAAAACAGGTATTCTTCCCGATGACCTTAGTGCCCATTCACTAACCTATGTCATCAGACAAAGACTCAACATCCTCAACTTTAATTTCTTTAGGACTACTCGATCCAATAAAAATGTTAGCCTTGAATGCTTCCAGGCTGACCTTAAAGCTTGTGACTGGTCACTGCTGAAACACCTCCAGCTAGAGGAGGCAGTTTCGTACTTTAACAGTAAATTCTTACAAATTCTAGACTATTATGCCCCCTTACTTCAGAATTAGGACTAAAGCTGCTCCATGGCTTACTAATGAAACCAGATTGAAATTGTCACTCAGAAACAAAATTTGGGCCAAATGTAGAGCTTCTAAAAACCCATCAAATCATCTAGAATTTAAAAAATTGAGAAATGCTGCTAAAAGATCTATAATGACTGACAAAAACCTTCTACTTTCAGCTCCAGCAGACCCACAAACATAAACCACAAAAATTCTGGTCAGCCATAAACAAACTCCTACGCCCAGGTCACACCAAAACACCAACCCCATCAGATACCACCAATAACAATCCTAAGCATATTGCCAATACCTTTAATACCTTCTTTACTGAAGCTATCCAATCACTAGCAAACTCTCTACTCCCTGTTAAACCATGTCTGTCATCCACCTCATCTAGCTTACTACCATTATTCCACCTACAACCAGTCCCTACATCCCTCATTTGTACCCTTCTCCTAAAACTAAAGCCATGCACCCCTTCAGCAGACCTCCTACCAGTTGAATACCTGCAAAAAGCAGCCAAAGTTATAGCCTATCCTATTTCTATCCTACTAAATAGAACAATTTCTGAAGGAACTATCCCATCTATCTGGAAAATCTCCCATATTCTCCCTTTACATAAGGGCGGGAACTCCACTGACCTTTCCAACATTTGACCAATTGCTTTACTCTCTTCCCTAGCAAAAATAATGGAAACATGTATCCACCTACAACTACTCAACCACTTTCTCCAAAATAATTTCTAGATAGCTGTCAGCATGGATTTCGACCATTCCATAGTACCACCTCTGCCCTTTTATCCTTTTCTGACTGCATCAACAAAAATCGTAATAACAACACTCCATCTTCTGCTCTTTTCATTGGCCTCTCAAAAGCCTTTGATATGGTTAACCATCAGCTTCTTATTAATCTACTTAAATCTCTCTCTCTTGATTCACTAGCACTAAAATGGTTCTATTCCTACCTGGAGAACCGTCAACAAGCTGTGCTATGGGACAACACACTTTCCACAAATTTCCTGTTTCCCTAGGCGTCTCTCAAGGCTCTATTTTGGGCCTCCTCCTATTCTCAATTTTCATTAATGACCTCAACTTAACTATTCCTCAAGCTACCTGCATACAGTATGCAGATGATTCAACATTAATGTGCTCCGCTACTTCCTTAACTGAATCCCTCACCCAAAAGGTACTGATCATTGTGGAGGACTGGTTCCTACAGCGCTGCCTACTTCTGAACCCCAAAAAAATGAATTACTGCTCTTTAACCCTACAAAAAAGTCCACACAAGTAGACTTCACAGTGTTATCCAGTAATGGTACTGCTATATCACCTGACCCAACTACCAAACTTTTAGGAGTAACAATTGATAATAACCTCACCTTTGACACACACATAAACAACGCAATAAAATCAGTGAACAGAAAGCTAAGCTCACTTTATAGGATTAAAGCCTTCCTTACTCCTACAGCTAGAACTACTATTGCCCACACCCATCTTATCTCTACCCTCCTCTATGCCTCTCCAATTTATACCAATCTTTCCAAAAGTAACCTCAACAATCTTACAAAATCATACAACATTGCCAGATTTGCCACAAGTTCTCCATTTAGAACCCACCATTGTCATAATCTAAGACAACTGGGTTGGCTGGAATTCCATAATCAACTTCTCTTTTACCAGCTTACTATCACACAAAATATCCTCCATCATCCTAGTAACACACCTATACTTACTAGCCTGGTTACCCCCTACATAAATCTATCTACCCTACGCTCAGCAAAGAAATTGCAAGCATCTATACATAAGTCAATAAAGATGGGGACTATCTATTTTCCAACTCCGTGGGGAAAACCTGGAACCTTCTTCCAAAAGAACTCTCATCTCTGTCCTCTACACCACTCTTTAAGAAGCAACTCAAAGAATGTTCTAAAAATAACTGGCTAGGTCCATGCACTAATGCAGATTAATCATTTCATCCTTCATGCTTTGTCTAGCTTATCTCACTACTGCGTTTTCTATGCACTTCTTCCTACTAACCTCTGAACGAATGTATTTTGCTATCAGGTAACAAAGTTATGTACTACATAGAGTATCATAGAAGGTACTATAGTAGTTTATCCTTTCCTAGCATACTCTCTATTGAATAGTATGTATTTGTCTATACCTCTTGTTTATATTATTTCTCCATTTGTCTTGTAATGTTTACCTATCATCTAAATAACTTGTATTGCCTTGCCTTAAATACATATTGTATCTATATGTCTAGTAACTGTTAGTGGAGCTTTTCCCCCCGGGCCTCTACTGAATGGACATGGACATGTATCCAGTTGGACTAGCCCGGTCAACAAATGTAAAATAAAAATAAATAAATAGAAGTAAAGCAGTATGCATGCACACATTAGTGTTTATGGTAAATGGGATGGAATAGCCAGGTAATGGGACATTGGAATGGCTACAGGTGGACTCTGGTGCCATATTTTGGTTGTCTGTTGTTCAGTTTGCTTTTGAAAGTTGGTATCCCACAATTGCATTAGAGTGGGCGGGGTTATGTAATTATGTATGCAAATTTTACGTTAATCAGCATACAGATTTGTACCTATTTTTCATGGGCCTTGTCCAGATTTTTGATGTTTTCCGGTTGAGAGGTATGACTGCCTCCATCAGCGTAGAACCATTGGTAGCTTGGACTCTACCCCATCATCATATATATCATCAATGTATGTTATCTGGCAGTCCATAGGTGTACTTTTTCATCATGATCCCATGGCCAACAAACAGTAGGACTATGGCTCATTTAGACTTGGTCTAACATCCTCACACAGCAAGAATTACTCAGAAACACACGCACACACACACAGACACACAAACAGACACACACAGACACACACAGACACACACACACACACACACACACACACACACACACACACACACACACACACACACTATAAATATAAGATGCACGTACTCCAGAACCTCTGTCTCGTATATAAGAGGGCTGCAATGGTGAATACTATGACACTAGCTTGTTGTGCTATACCATATCTGCTAGGGAAGTGATGATTATCGGGGTCTAAACCAAAGGAAATTATTTTAATTCAGTTTCTTGTTTGTTAGTTACATTATAGTTTAAGGTATAGCAGAAGTTTCTGCCTGTGGTATTAACATTAAACATACCTCATTACAATGGGGGTTTGAGGAGTATCACTCTCATTTTCTGAATATATGCTTGTCCATGATGATTAGCCAAGGTGGTTTCTAGACAAATGGTTACTGTTGGCATTCCCACTCCATTCTTTATGTACTGATGCTTCCTTCCACAAGGCAGTGCTGCAAAAATGGTACATATTGTAATTGGTCACATTGGCGTATACATAAGGTCACTGTATTTGTGTGCGGGGAGTGGGATGCTGACATTATTTCTTTAACATTCCTCCCAAACCTCAGAGGTCCTATATTGGGCTGGGGAATAGTGTGGACATTATTTCTTTAACTTTCCTCACAAATTCAGAGGGGTGCACAGAGGGTCACCATAGCTTGTATGAGAGCAATGCAACATCTCTAACAGTAACAAGTTGGAAACATTATTGTAATCATTATTTGTTTTCATTTGCCTCACAATCAAATATATGCATATGCAGGTGGCTATCTTTTGAGGAAAAGTAAATAAGCATGCTGTTTATATATGCCTGGCAGCAAATTTGTTATATTCTGTTTAATTTTATTTTCAGTTTTGTCCCACTCTGACATTTGCAGAGTAGATTGAAGGTAGCTGTCTTTTGGGATAGGGGTAAAGAGGCTTGCTATATATAAATATAACAGCTGCAGCAGCCTGAAATATGACTGTGGGTATTTGTGCCCCGACTTTAATCCTGATTTAACACCTGAAGGAGATACACAGAAAGTGACAGTTTTGAGATGGACGTAGCAGACAGGTATTATACCTAGATATGATATATGTTTCCTCACAAACATTTGACTTCTCAGCTATGGAGCCTTTTCACCTAGACTGCCAGTTTACTTAAGGCTGCCCCTGAGTGTTGGTATACTACAATGTAACAATTCAAGCATGTAGGTACCAGCACAAAAAAGGTGGGAAAATGTAATGCGCTGAGGCACCTATGTCTCACAATTTGTCCAAATTCAAGAACAGCAAGTCAGGCTATTTTTTTTCTTTTCCTTTTTCTTTTTCTGTGCTACACTGTAAGGACAATATTTTTAAACAAGTACAGCATATTTTACCAACATTCAAAATAAAACACATTATCTTCTTACTGCAGTCACTGGTGAATATCAAACCAGTTTAAATGTCTGTTAAAAGTTATTTGAAGTAGAAGCAAGAGTGGTCCGTTAACAGCTCCTGGATTACAAAGGTGAGTGGTCCGATAACAGCTCCTGGATTACAAAGGTGAGTGGTCCATTAACAACTCCTGGATTACAAAGGTGAGTGGTCCGTTAACAGCTCCTGGATTACAAAGGTGAGTGGTCCGTTAACAGCTCCTGGATTACAAAGGTGAGTGGTCCATTAACAACTCCTGGATTACAAAGGTGAGTGGTCCGTTAACAGCTCCTGGATTACAAAGGTGAGTGGTCCGTTAACAGCTCCTGGATTACAAAGGTGAGTGGTCCGTTAACAACTCCTGGATTACAAAGGTGAGTGGTCCGTTAACAACTCCTGGATTACAAAGGTGAGTGGTCCGGTAACAGCTCCTGGATTACAAAGGTGAGTGGTCCGGTAACAGCTCCTGGATTACAAAGGTGAGTGGTCCGTTAACAGCTCCTGGATTACAAAGGTGAGTGGTTCATTAACAGCTCCTGGATTACAAAGGTGAGTGGTCCGTTAACAGCTCCTGGATTACAAAGGTGAGTGGTCCGTTAACAACTCCTGGATTACAAAGGTGAGTGGTCCGCTAACAGCTCCTGGATTACAAAGGTGAGTGGTCCGCTAACAGCTCCTGGATTACAAAGGTGAGTGGTCCGTTAACAGCTCCTGGATTACAAAGGTGAGTGGTCCGTTAATAGCTTCTGGATTACAAAGGCAAGTGGTCCATTAACAGCTCCTGGATTACAAAGATGAGGGGTCCATTAACAGCTCCTGGATTACAAAGGTGAGTGGTCCATTAACAGCTCCTGGATTACAAAGGTGAGTGGTCCGTTAACAGCTCCTGGATTACAAAGTTGAGTGGTATGTTAACAGCTCCTGGATTACAAAATTGAGTGGTCCGTTAACAGCTCCTGGATTACAAAGGTGAGTGGTCCATTAACAGCTCTTGGATTACAAAGGTGAGTGGTCTGTTAACAGCTCCTGGATTACAGTGGCAGTTTTGATACCTCAGGAAGAGAATGATACAGGGTGTTTAATCTCTTGCACTAAAAACTGGAAGTCTTAAAACATGCAGTTCAGCTAGTTTCTTTTGTTGAACATTTACAACTACTGTTAGAGATGTAAGAGCTGTAGCTGCTCTTAGAACATAAATTAGAGTAATTCAAGAAAAAAAGTGAAACTGAAAATAGGTTAAAGAAGCTGTGCAAGATCCCTGTGACTCATACAACTATCATTCTGTTCACATGGAAGTTAAAAAAATGATTTAATTATATCTACCACGGCTCATATAAATAGAGCTTGAAGTGAATTCTGGGAAAAAAAATCATGATCACCTTACACTGGTATTTTTTTGAGATATAATAAGCATATACACTTAATGATTCTGATGCATTAAAACAGTCAGAGTACAAAGATATAATGAAACAAATGACATAACAAACAGCTATAATTTATCTATTTATACTTTTTGTTGACTGGGTTAGTAGCACTAAGCCTCTTTTCAGGGGAGACCCGAGGTAATGTCATATTGACCAGAAGAACTTTGGCCAGGACACAGGAACACTCTTTATTCTTTTTTCATAAGTGCTATTGGATCTTTTGCATCCACTTGAGCTATCACCAAATCAGGCAGATGGTCCTTAGTTTAAAATCGCATCCAAAGGAAGGCACACCTAAGAATGCAACACCTTCCCCACATGCTGCACTGTAGTGTCAGTATTCAAGTAGCTGACATGGGAATAGAACCAACAGCCTTCTGCATCAAAGACAATTGTGCTACCTGTCAAGATACTGAGACTACAAATGACAAATGAGTTTTCCAGCCCCCTCCAAGGAAAATAGCACTGATAAAATAAAAAACAGTACCAAGCAAATGCAACTCCCTAGTACTTTATTTCTGGTTTGTTGAAATAATATTAATATAAATAATTTAGATATGAATGTTTTGGGGTTGCACCATACCTCTCAACTTTTCTGGGTCAAGAATTCTGGATAAAGCCAAAAGTAATGGGGGGAGGCAAAACCAGGAACAATGTTAAATATTACTCTAATTCGCTTAAACAGTTAATAGAACAAGTTTTGTATCAATATGCACTTTTTTTAACAATAAGTGTAAAATTGTGATGACTGGAATTACTAACTGACTGCAATCATTAGTAATTTATCAGAAAAATCAATAATGTTATCAGGGACAAAACAAACATTTGAAGCAAAAATCAGGACATTCTACAAAAATCGAGAGAGTTGAGAAGTCTGAGTATCACTCAAAAGCAACATCTGGTCACAATAAGCCATTCCAGGATTTGAATACTTGTTTGGATGTGTGGGGTATTAAAAGATGCATTTATGATTTTATGAATGCTATTACAACTGTCTATGAACAAGTTTTAGCAGAAGACTTTAAGAATGTGTAGTTTTAAATGACTAAAATCATTAAAGCTATATGTCCTTAAATTCTTAAGCTAAGGCTTCATTTTCAGACACTTAACTATGGGCTGACATTACCATGACATCCATAGCACCAACAAGCAAAATAATTAAGGAAAATGCAGCCATAGTTAAATCTCTATCTTGAAAATATAGAACACTATACTACCTCTCATAAGGTGGAACAAATGGGGAAAATGAGGAACAATTACTAACAACTAGGGAGGGAACTCATAGCATGGTTAAAAAGTTACTTTATACTTTGTTTTACCACACACCCAGTTTTTCAACAATTAGAGATTCTCAGGAGAAACAACTCAGGATGCAAAAGTCCAAGGCCACAAATGGGCAAGCCAAGCCCCAACCAACCCCCCCCAAAAAACACAATCAACTCCAGCTGGCATCAACAAATAAATCAGTACATAAGGACAGACTTTCAACATCATGAATACCACACCATCTGTAACATCAACAAGCAAAATAAATAAAAAAATCACAGCCAAATCAACCATTCATCTTCAAAATCTGTAATATTACACCGACTTGGAATGGATAGATAAAATATGGCTCATTTACTAAAAATTAGGATGAAAGCTCAGGCCATGGTTAAACTGTTGATTTTACACTTATAAAACATTCATTTATATCCCCAGTCTCTCTGTGCTTATCAAAACAGTCAATTTATTAAACAGTAACATTTTCCTTTTACATTATTTCTGAGAGAAAAAAGTTACACATCAGTTGTAATATGCTGTGCTTTACTATGTGGTCAGCTCTAACACTAACAGTAAGATGAAAAAGTCCAAAATCATAACCCCCTCACACACACACACACACACACACACACACACACACACAAATAAGCAAATTCTTTGCTTATTCTCTCATAACATCTCTAGTTACAAATTCTTAATAACAAGCAGCTTTAGATTTTCTCCTTATATCATTTATTATTACTTCATTCTATCCACTACATTGCTAATATTTTGATCCTTGACCTGCACAAGTGGGAGCATACACACACACAGACACACACACACACACACACACACACACACACACACACACACACACACACACACACACACACAGACAAACACATAAACACACACAGAAACAAACACACACAGACATAAACACACACACACACACACACACACACACACACACACCCGCACGCACGCACGCACACACACACACACACACACACACACACACACACACACACACACACACACATGCGCACACGCACATACATGCACACACATGCACACACACCACACACACAGACACACACTTGTATTCTCAGATATTTGCTTGAGGTCAAGTGAATTTTTTTAATAAATTCATAAATAATGGCCCAGAAATGTATCCAAGCTTGCTGTGGTCAGAACCATACAGTCAGCTCACCAATGCCCTATCAACAACTTCTTAGCTCAAGAATCAGAAAAAAGAACAACAGCAGGAATAGCTTTTAAGTAGATCTTATACACTTAAAAAGTTGATAGAAGAACAAGCTTTCTTTTTATTAAGCATTTTCTGAAGGATACAAAATCTGAGACTCACATGACTGTCATTATTAGTGAGCACAATCTCTAACAATATACAGACCAAAATACCTCCTAATTTCTTTGCTCAAGAATTCTGGACAAAGCAAAAAATTAATGGGGAAAGAAGGGATACATTTTAATTATCATTGTATGTGCTTGTTAACCAGGTAAACTCAATGGGCAAAGTGTCCCTTATCAGCAGGTGCCAGACAGAATAAGGTATATTTATGAGGTTAAATATTCATGTGCAGTTTTTGAACAATGGCAGAACTTAGAGCATGGTCAAATAGAGTCCTAAGCAGAGTAATAGACCAGGCCACCCCAACACACACACACATACACAGATATACAACCATATCAATACCCATTACTTGGCTACCTCTCCCTAGTTACTATAAAACTCTGTTGAAACCTGTCAGTGTGCATATTTTCTTCTTTACTTTGCAACTTTCACAGTGATTTAGATTTAATTCAAAGCTTTTATTAAAGCTTTTTCAACAAAAAAAAAAACTGCCAGCCATTTGATGAGCAAAACAAAGCACTTTCACATTAAAAACAGACAGCATGAGCAACAGTAAACTTTTCTTCCTTTAAAATTGTCATTTATTGAAAATGCATCTGGCATCCATTAAACTATATCAGATGTGCAGGGATTCATAGTCCAATATCATATAGTAAAGTGCTAATTAGAGGCTCTCTGAAGGGTGCAGGAATTCAAAAGATAATTGTATAATGAATTTGCTAACAGCTTGGAACAGCCTACTAGCACGAGTGTTTCTTCTCATGGTCAGCCCAGCAGCACTGTCTGGGGAAATGACTTGGTTACACTCACACTAGGCAAACAAAACCTGAGGGCTGACTTTTATTTCTATGGACTTTCCACCACTGACATTGCTAAGAATACTATGAGTGAAAACCACAATAGAACAACAGATGAAAGAAAATGTTAAATTTGCTGATATTGGTCTCAATATTTGAAAAAGCACATACGTGAGGACCTTTTCAAGTTCCAACCTATCTAAGAACTGCTAGCTATACTTTGTCTAAAAGTTCTGTTTTTCAACATTTAATAAACATGCCACCAGCTCTTAATCATTTAGATTAATGTCTTTGGCCATGACAGAACCAAAATAATGTAACATCCATCCATGTACAAGGAGAAAAATCTAATTGCAAAGATCTCTTGTACAGAATTCCTCAAGTTTGTACTACTCTAAGAATGGAAGATCGATAATTACATGGAGTTAGTTGGTAGCATCCTCAGAAATTCGAGTTCTCTTTTTTGTACACTGCACCTATATTCCCAAGACTACACTAAAAAGCTGGGACAAATGGATAGTCTTTAAATGGAAAAAAAATCACATTTTGCTTCATGCATCCTTAGTGTATGCCAAAGTTTAACCCTAAGGATTTTTTCCTTATTTTTACCTACTTTGCTTTTGTTCCAAATATATATCCTTAGGCTCAGAATTCTCAGAAGTTTAACTTTCTCTCTCTAGTGATTTAATCATCCCACGCCATGCAAACTTTCATGTTATCAGTCTTCCCTCTTCATGGACAAATTAACTTCTGTGTTATCTGTTTGAGTGGAACAAGGTGGAAGACATTTAGGCTTTCTAGATCCCAGACATTAAAGCATATTTACAGGGATAGATTTTTTATGCCCATTTTGACTTAGGAGTCCCTTAAGCCAGGAATGTGTGATAACATCACAGGATGCACTCACAAGCGCATCCATGGTCCAACATCCAGGGCATTTGCTTAAAGCTTAGCCTATAACATGAGCTCTTCTTTTAATGTCTTGCACTATGTCCTCTGCAAGAAGACAGTACCACAGATATTGTATGCACCTCAAAAAAGTAAAGCTGGTGAGCATGAGCAAAACTGACACCTGCTACTAACTGCTAGTCACAATGAAGTTCATTAGTAAGGTGTCCATAAATTATCATCTTGCCATCTGCTCCTTCCTTTTTTATGATATCAAAGCTGTAAATATTTTTGGAATGGTCTGGTAATACTTTTTGTTACCCTCCTATATGTGCCCTGTAAAGCTTACATCAGGACTTTTAGCATGCCTGTCTCTATTGCTTCTACAGTGTCTAGCAAAACATCTCCTCTTATTGCCCCTTCAGAACAAACATAGCCTTCTTAATTTTTAATAAATGGCTGCTATGGCTAGAGATATGTAACTTAGGATATAACTGTGGCTATACGTAGTTCTGCTTGCACAATGTATTTGCACCTCAATTATTTTTCACATTTTCTGCATACTACTACTGCTCATTTTGGCATAAATTGTTACCTTTGACTGGAACATGCTTTGTGACTTGTATTCTTAGTGCTAAAATGCACTGCATTCTGCAGAAAGCTCCACATTTAATATAGAAGCAATGCAGTGCACTGCCCCTCTTCAGACTGTGGCTGCTCTGTGTTCCTTTCTCTGATTGGCTCCCAAATTGCAATTCTAACCAATCAACACTGGGAGAAAGGGATCTCATCAGAGAGCAACTTCCAGAGGAGAAGTAACCAACTGGAATACAGACACAAATCCATGACTTCAGGGAAGCCAATAGAGCAACCCTGAAACAGTGACAGGAAGCCAAAATAACTTGCTGCAATCTTACCTTTCCCTTACTAAACATGGTTGCTTCTAATTGCATTTAATGAGGGGAAGAAACAAAAAGGTTAAAACCAAACTAAAACAAGTAACTGCAGTATTGGTAGTTATAAAATGCGAGAGAGAGAGAGAGAGAGAGAGAGAGAAAGAGAAAAATAGAGAGTATGTGTTTGTCAGCCACTCAGGCTAAAAATATCCAAGAAGAAAGCTATCAAATAAGGGACAGATTTTAAATATTGTCAATATATACTTAGAAATGTGCTGGAATAACATGTTTTGTATTGGCATACATTTACTGAAGAACAAAATCCGAAATTTAAAATATCTGTCATTATTTAGTGTCTGCAATCCTATATATATATATATATATATATATATATATATATATATATATATATATATATATATATATATGTGTGTGTGTGTGTGTAGGTCACAAAGAGACAGAAAGAGAATAAAAGAATGTGCATGTATGTGTGTGTGTATCTATCAGCCTCTTAGCTCAATAGTCAAGGATAAAGGCAAAACAAGCTGTGAACAATGCTCTCAAATTAGAGACAGATTTTAAATATTATTTACTTAGAAATTTGCTGAAATAACAGGTTTTGAATTAGCATGCATTTTCTAAAGGATCTAAAATCTGAAAGTCAAATGTCTGTCATTGTTTAGTGTCTGCAGTCCTGCCATTGACCTAGGGTCCAACCCCATCAACAAAGTATAAATAAATAACAAAGTTTACATACTGTGTAATTTGTCAGCTGTGATGGTGCAGTGGTTAGCATTGTTGCCTCACAGCAAGAGGTTCTCCGGTTAGATTCTCAGCTGGAATGCCTCCTGTGCGGAGTCTGCATGTCCTCCCTGTGGTTGAGTGAGTTTTAAAGACATGCAGGTAGGTGTGTGTGTGTGTGTGTGTGTGTGTGTGTGT